>NW_020450683.1:510297-597857 GCF_003343035.1 Apteryx rowi | reverse complement strand
GCTCGGGCACACGCACCGGGCACGCAGGCACGGAGCACACACGCACGGCGAGCGCGGGCACACGGCACTGGGGGTGCACACGCGCACCCCAACCCCGGGCACGCAGCACAGCCCCGGGCGTGCACACACACACACACACACACACACAACCCGGGCACACGGGCACTGAGCACACACACAGTACCGGGCACACACACACACACACACACACAGAGACATATGGACACCGGACACACACGCAGACACACGGACACTACGGACGTGGCTACACACGCACGAGCGGGCGCGGGCGCGCAGAGCGAGAGCCAGCTGACACAAGCACACACGCACACACACACACTCGCTCACGTGCACAGGCACGCGCGCACACACTCGCGCACAGGCACCCGGCCGCACACACTCGCACGCCAAACCCCGGGAGCCGGCAGAGCGTGTGTCACCGCCACGATGGCTTCCAGCACTTTTTGCCCTTCCCGGCGCCTCCTTGCAGAGGGTTTCGGCGAGGGCCGCTAATCCCGGCGCGGGGTTTGGTTGGGGTACGCGAGGAGCAGAAGGGGGTGGGAATTACCCCGGGAGCTCCGGGAGTTTGGGAGCGGGAGGGCCTTTCGCCGCGCACGAGTGCCGACATGGCTCGCCGCTGCCGGTTGTGCCTTGCCGGGGGGGAGCTGGACTGCGGCGAGAGCCACGGTGCCGGCGGGGCGCCTTCGAGGTGGGTTCGGTTGCTTTGCATCCTTTTCCCGAAACTCGGAGGGCTCCCTATGAAACGGCGGGCATGCGGGGGCCGGTGGGTGCATGCCGGCACCCGGAGGTGCTTGGTGGCCGCTCAGGTCCAGGATCCTGCCAGCACCCGGTGGGTCCCGGGGCGAGGGTCAGCGCCGGGCCCAACGCCAAGGCTTAGGGACGTGACGGAGCCGGGGCTCTGCGTGCGCGGCCGCCGGGGGTAAAGCAAGGTCGAAGAGTATGGGAGATGGGCGGCTTAAAATGCCGGAGGCAGGAGGAAGCCCGGCTGGGGGTACGTCAGGGAACCCCTCTCCCCTAGCCGTGCCGTGCGGAGCCAGGTGTAAATCCCTCGGCGGGAGGAGGTGGATCGCACATATTTGTGCCCGCCAGCTAAGTTGGTCCATGCCTGGGAGCACTGAGCACTTGGCAGCCCCCTGGAGTCGGCTCCCTTCCTTCACCCTGGCAGGGATTTTCCAAGGAGCAGACGGGAAGTTGCCAAATTCAGAAAGAGTTTGGTCCTAATTCCCTGGAAAACCCATCCTGCRTTTTGTTTTTTTTTTTAACTCTTTCTTAGCCATGGTGATTTGCTAGTTAGGTGCTGGGGTGCAGCCTGCATCCCCGGGTACCTCTGTTGCCCTGCGCAGCTTCCCAGGGGTAGGAATTTTCCTAGGAAACCCCTCTGTGCTCCCCGCTCCTCCTTCCCCTTCAAGGAAGGAACGAAGCTGGCATTAGAAATCCGTTCTCAGTTTAAATTTAGATGCCTGCGTTATCTCAAATTTGGATTTATTAATTATTTGCATCTGGTTCATATCAAAAAGTTGAGCAATGCAGATGTCCTGGTTTCAGAATCAGCTTGGAGGAGAAACATAAAATTAGCCTGCGTTTCTATTGTCTCCTCAAACAATGGACCATCACAAGCGATGAGGAAATGCAAACCGCTTTTAAGGGGCCTGACATGAGTTAAGTGACCATCTAACTTGCTTGATCTCCTAGCTATGGGTGACCGGAGCTCCTTTCCCAGCCTTAGAGATTAGTCTAATTAGCAGAGCAAATCTGGGTAAGGCAAGCTCTGTAATTAGTAATCAGTTGGATGTTTCCACACGCTTTCTTTGCCTGCGGGGTAGAAAGGAATTTAGCGGATGGCCCCTATTTGGAGAAGACTTTGGAGAAGTCAAGGTGAACGGGGTGCAGGGAGCCGTCCCGCAGCAGCGGGGATGAGGTTGCTCTCGGGACTGCTGGCTCGCCCTCGGCCGAGCGTGTTGCTGGCGTGGGAAGCCGCTTTGCCCACCAGGACCTTCTGCTCTGCTCCTCTAGGTCGCTCTGCCAGCTGGGTCTAACCTACCCATCGCTCCGTGTTTGCTCTAGTTTTGCCCTGCCTGCAGGCCTCATCCTAGCTGAGAGGTCGTTGCTGGGGGAGCCCAACTCTCCTCCAGGCCCTGYGTGGATCAACAGCAGAGCTGGGCAGAAAGCAAAGGGCTTGCCCCAAGCAGTAGACCTGTATCTCGCCCCGAAATCATCGCATTTCTCCTGCAGGCTGCTGGCCCTTACTACATTTCCAAGCCACAGTGGTGGGCCTGGTGGCTCCTGGCCGCTGGCTGGGACATGTGATCTAAAYAGGTACAGCCAGCAAGTGGCTTCTCCACGGTTTGGCTTGGCATGGAGCRAAGTCTCAGTCAGCGACTGCTGGTGGCCGTGGAGGTGGCAGGGATGGTTGTCTCCGGAGCCCCATGTGCTGTTACACTGTCACAAGAGATTAGCCCGGGTATAAATGTCTCATCATCCCGTCCTCTTCTCTGGGAAAAGCTGAGGTCTCAACTGCTGCAAGCCCTAGAGAAGAAGAGAGAAACTAGGGATGTTTCAAACTGATGAGCCATTGCTGCTTGGCCACTGGCAGAGGAGAAGCGGGCGCACCCCGAGTCACTCGTTCTGCAGCAAAACCTGGGGTGAAAACATTTTTAAACCTCGGTTGGGAGGAGCTGGCACAAGACCCTCAGCCCGGGACCACGAGGTGCTGATGGTTCCCGCTGTCGAGGGGGATGATCCTTCCTGAGCTGTGCTAACTGCTGACGTACCGCGTTTGCGTGAGGCCACCAAATTAATCATGATCGATTCACGGGTGTCCTCGGCAAAAGCCAACGCCAGAAAGACGGATTTTGTCAGTGCGTCAGGGAACGTGCTGATATCACCGTGGTYGTGGCGCAGGTTTGTGTGCAGGGACCGAGCCCGGACGGGGCTTTGCCTCTTGGGGCTGAGAGCTGCCGATGGGTGCTGAGCARTTAAACAAGTTTTTCTTTTGCTCGGACACCCTGAAAGAAGATGCCCRTCTGCTTCATCTTTTTTTCTCCTGTCCGGACACCTTTAATCCSTAGCCAGCGGGGGAAATTTTGCAGTGGACTAGAATAATAAGGAAGGAGAAGGGAGGGGACGGCGAGACGTGCCGGGGCGCAAAGCCCGTCGTGCCGCGCCGCACRGCACCGCTCGCTCCGCATCCCGGTGGGGCCGTGGCGGATTCGCAGGGACCGCGGGAACCGCGCGGACCTCCCCTGGCCTGGCGGCGAAGGGAGCAGCGATCCTGCGTGCCGGCGCCGTTCCCGCTCCYGGAGATTCCCTCCGTGCCCCTGTGCCGGGGGCGGCGTTGGAGGTGACGCCGCAAGGGAGGTATTTTTAGCCAGCGGACTGTCAGTGCCGTTCCCTCTAGCTCCGCCGGTGGGTGGTGGAGCCAGCGAGGGTTGTCGCAGCGCGGCTCGGCATGGTGCATCCTCATGCCCGAGGGCACCCGGGATGTTCGGTCCCTCTTCCTGCCGAGTGAAGGTTTTGGGACTCAGCTGCGGGTGGGCGCTGGGATGGCGAGAGTTTAAAAGTGACCTAAAATCCTGGATTTTTCCAGCGTGTGGTTGGGTTGGGTGTGCTACAGGCTGCTTTCCCCATTCTCTTCCCAAGCCTTTCTTCCAGCTCGGGCAGGTGGCCTGGGGATGGAGAGCTTCCCTGCTGCTCCGGGCAGAGCAGGCCGGTGGTACGGATGCAAACGAGGGCCGGATCTCGCCACGGCAGTGAAGGGAGTCAGAAAACACGGGCGCCCTTTGGGTTCCGGCTCTGCCGCTGCAGGAGCGTGACGGGAGGCGCGGAAGGGGCATCTCCGAAAGCGCCCCGGAAAAGGACCAGCAGGTCGTCTGGGATTTCCTGCAAACCTGTAGATCGCGCCTTTCCCTTTGCAGTTGTTGCAAAGGGAGGGGGGATACATCCCGACCGGGGAGCGCTGGGATGGTGCCCTGAGCACAGCGTAACTCAGCATCTCCCCCGTGAGCTCCGGAGCGGGGCGACATATGGGATCCCCCTGCCCGGAGCCTCCGTTTTAATCGCTGCTGGTGTGCCGGAGCCCTTCACCCTACCAAAGGCGTTTCCCTCGCTCCCGAAAGCCGTTTTATCAGCCCATCGCAGGCACCGCCGGCTCGCGAGGTGGACGAAGAGGAAGGGAACGGCCCTGACCTTGCAAGCGCTTGCCCCTTTGCAAGGCGTTTTCCCACGTCTTCTCCGGTGCCTCCGCGGGGTGGGATTTCTGCAAAAGCCGGCGGCAAAGCGCCCCACGTGCATCCGGGCTGCGGAGCCGGCGTTCGGCCCCGGGAAGGTCATCGGGGCGAACGCGCCGCCGCTCGGACCGCGGCCGCTTTGCAAACCGGAGCAGCCAGCGCGGAGCCCGGACGCCCCGGGGCTGCGGGGACCCGGCGGGGGGGGACCCTTCCCCGAGGCCGTCGCGCCCCAGATCCAGCTGCGTCAGGTGCTTTGGGGTTCAGCGTCACGTTTTAGGCAAGTCTGCCCGCGGAGGGAGGCGGGAGAGGATGGGGCCAGCAATACGCCTTCGTGAAGAGGGGGGGGGATTAGGGGAATATCTGCGTTGATTTTAATGACAGGCTTATTGCGGGGATTGGAAGCTTAACGTCGAAACTGGCAGGCTGGCAGCTGAGCCGTCATCGCTCGCTGATGCTAATGACATTTGCATCGCTGTGCTGCTGCTTCTCCCCGCGCGCCGGGCGAGCCGGAGGCGTTGGGTCGCGGTGACGCGCGGAGGGAGCAGGGACGCCGCCGGGGTCGCGGGCTGGCGGTGGCGGCGGTGGCGGGGCGCTCCTGCCCCGGCGGGACCCCGGGCCCTGCCTCCCCGTTTAGCGATGCCGCGAAAAATATCGCGTCAATCAATCCGCGTGAGCGTCGGTGTCGGCGAGTTTGTTTGACGGCGACGTTGGATTTTCTTTCTTTCTTTTTTTTTTTTAAAGCGCTTATATAACCTTGGGGATTCTATTAATAAAAATAATGGTTTTGAACTCTGGGAACAACCGTCTCCAGCGATGAGCAATTAAACGCTCCAACTTCTGCAAGCGCGCAGCTCTCAGGCTGCCGGAGATAAGGGGAGAGGCGCTGGGGGCAGGAGCAGCGGCAGAGGGCTGGGAGGCAGCAGCGGGCTTGTCCCCGGGGTTTGGGGGCGGCAGGAGAGGCTGAAGGGGATTCCCTGCTTGCACGAAGGGTTTCTGAACGGGCATCCCCGAGGCTGGTGAGGCCGAAGGCTCAGCCAGCCTTTGGGGGGGATTAGCTGTCCTCTGCCTGCCCTTCCTCATCCTCAGCCTCCCTTCCCAACCCGTGCTGGCAAATGGCCAGGGGAAAGAGGATCCCGCTGCCCGGAGGGGGGAAATGAGGTTGTTTCGGGCTCAGCCTGCGGAGTCTGGACCACGTGTGCCAGCACATGGTCCGGGTTGGGAGGTCAGGGAATGGGCAGCATCTGTGCGCAGCATCCTCAGCATCTGCAGCATCTGCTGCATCCGCAGTGCGCTCCCTCCTTCCCTTCTGCCACGGCGGGTTTTTTAATAACCCCCGTTTCCCAAAGCAGCGCTCTTGACCTCATGGAAAACCACATATTCCCACGGAGTGTGGGAATAACGGCCAGGCATGGCACGAGCCAGGTGACCGGCGGGCCGGACCCGACGGGCAGCCCTGCGGGGGCGCGAGCGGCGGTGACGCCCCACGTTACTAGAGGCAATTGCTTCGGAAAGCAGCTGGCCGGCCGTGCCGGCTCCGCGGGGGGAGCGGAGGGGGCTTAGGGGAGGCTAAACGAGATAGATAGGCATGGAATTAGGTTTAAAGAGGCACCGTCGAGGCTTGTCGCCAAAAATAGGACCTGTGCGTTGCGTGCGTTCATGACAGCTTTGGGGAAGGGGCCGGGCGCCCCGGAGGGGTTTATACCTTCGCCCCCCTGGCAGCCTCAGTTGGCATCAAAGAGCCTTTGCAAAGCTCCTGGGGTTTAGGGATTCTTATTATTTTTTAATACCTAAGTTGCCAGYGTGGCATTGAAAGGGTTTAATATAACATCTAGGTTGAATCTAAGATGGTAATTAAGGAAAGCTGGGAACATCATCTAAATAAGGGTATTTGGAGGGGAAAGAAATACAGCCTTTGGGAAGCGTTAGATCGCCCGGTTGTTTCCCTTAGTAGCAAAATGTTTTGCAAAACAAAACAAAACTCAGTTTTTAACTCAAGGGTGACCATCGCGTGAGGTAGCTTCCATAGCGGTGTTTCTTGCGGCCTCCCCTTGCAGTGCAGGATTATCACCTTCTTCCAAAGAAACGTTTGCAACCGCACCCAGCGGTGTGCTGTGGGTTCGGGTTTTTTGTTTGGGGGTTGCTTGGTGGGTTTTTTTTTTAATCATCTCCCTCATTCAGATTGTCACAGCTTGACAGCCTTGTGCCAGGAACACGCTGTCATCCTGAAACTCATATCTTTAATTCCTTCCCTGTGATGCTAATAACACCTTAAGATGATTAAGACTGGGGGAAAAAAAAAACTTGGTATCTCATTTTCCTCCCATTGGTGATGCTGTTTGCTGGCTCTTGGCTCTTCATTCATCTTGGGGAGTGAAATTAGACTGGTCACTGGCCCCCTTCCTCRTCTGCCTTGCACGCCGTTTGGTTTCTAATCCGATCTGGTTTTCTAGCTTTTAATCAGTGAATCGCGGCGCCGGTGGGCTGCTTTCACAAAACGCGCTTGCTTCACCGTTTGCGATTTAGCGGTACCGTGATGCCCCTCACGTAGCCTGCTTTGGACCGTGTCCACGCTGCAGTTCTCCCGTCTGACCATCACCCCGTGCGGGGCTTGGGACCGGTCCAGGTGGGCAGGTTTCTCCTGCCCAGGCTGTGAAATAACGACCCCCGTTGCAGCCCTGGGAGGCTGCGGTTGGGATATTATGTTTTTACGGTGTTTTCCACTCCGTGACGCGGTGGGTGATGTTGTTCCCAGCGTTTTTCAGCTCGCTCGCTTTGCTGTTGGTATGCACTCGCCGTCGGGGGCCTTCGTCGTGGTGGGCATCTCCGTTGTCTTGGTGGGCGTGATGATCGCCGTCACTCTGTGGCTGCCTGTCTCCGTGCCTCAGTTTCCCAGGTGTAAATGAGGTGGGATAATAAACAGCACCTTCCCTAGGGGTGTCCCGCCAAGCTGGCCGGCATTTGGGGCTCCTCGAGCTGGGACACACGCGGGGTGAGCTTAGGGTCTTTGCATGGTCAGAGCCTGGCCAGCCCTTCTGCATGTGTCCTAAGTCTTGGTGACCCATTTTGTCATGTTGGTCCCTTTGGTTTGCTCCCCTGACACCAGCACTGTCCCAGGACATGGACCTCCAGACCTGCTAGTGATGCCTCTTCTTCATCTTTCTCTCCTCCCCCTTCTCCCTCCTCCCCACGCTGCAGGAAGAGCCGGTGAAACGGAGGCGATGACTGCCAAGAGCACTGAAGCCAACGGCCCCATGAGGAGCCAGGACACCGCGGAGAAAAAGCCGCCGGCTCCAGCCGCCCCGTCACGGCGC
The DNA here is from genome assembly GCF_003343035.1 of Apteryx rowi. Taxonomy (NCBI): domain Eukaryota; kingdom Metazoa; phylum Chordata; class Aves; order Apterygiformes; family Apterygidae; genus Apteryx; species Apteryx rowi. The sequence continues at coordinate 590,299 of NW_020450683.1, read as the reverse complement.
CGTGGACGCCGGCGGAGGCGCAAGCCACCGCCGGAGGTGGCCGTGAAAGGGCAGCTCCGCATGCGCTCGCCGTCGGGGGTCTTCGTCATGGTGGGCATCTCCGTCGTCTTGGTGGGCATGACCATCGCCGTGGTGGGCTACTGGCCTCACCGGGCCGGGGCTGGGGCTGGGGCTGGGTGGCCGTGAAAGGGCAGCTCCGCATGCGCTCGCCGTCGGGGGTCTTCGTCATGGTGGGCATCTCCGTCGTCTTGGTGGGCATGACCATCGCCGTGGTGGGCTACTGGCCTCACCGGGCCGGGGCTGGGGCTGGGGCTGGGGCTGGGGCTGGGAACGTCAGCAGCCCGGGGGACGTGAGGAAGGAGGTGGCTCACGCTCGCCACTTCCCTCACAGTGAGAAGCTCAAGCTCATCGGCCCCGTCATCATGGGCATCGGGCTCTTCATCTTCATCTGCGCCAACACCATGCTCTAYGAGAACAGGGACATGGAGACCCGCCTGCTGATGCAGAAGGGCCTCTACGCCATGACCGCGGGCCTCCCCGAGGAGGCTGGCGCTGAGGACAAGTACTGCCAGAGGAAGGCCAGCCGGCCCACGCTGAAGGCCAATGCTGAGTGCGTGGAGGGCTGCTACGAGGTGGATCTCACCTCCAGTGTCTTCCAGTTGTGCCCCAGCCCCGGGAACAAGTGGGCTGACTGCTACGGACCCAACCGGCTGCAGACCACAGCCCAGCTCCTCCACCACAAAGGGGTGTCCCCCTCCGTTTCCCTCCTCAGTGTCCGCTCGGGCTCTGGCAACTCCGCAGAGGGAAACCTCAACCTTTCCTTCAACCCTGGAGCCGAATCCCTCATTTCTTCTGCCTTCAACGCCCTGGCGCTTCCCGTGATCAAGCTGAACAACTGCCTGCTGGACACCACGGCTGTGTCCACGGGGGCTGGCGAGAAGGCGGAGGGGAGCCCTGCCGAGCCCACCGAGGAAACGCGGAGACCTTCTCGGGCTCTTCTGTCCCACAGCAGTGGCATCTCCCCAAGAGGACAGGACCACCAGGGCAGCCACATTGTCATCAATGTAGACGGCAGCTGCCTAGTCACCCCCACTGCGGAGACGCCCCTGCCCTCCGAGCACGCTGAGAAGGAGCTCAGCTTGGACTTGCAGCTCCACAACCCAGGACACTCCAAGTCCCTGGACCTGGGCAGACCTGGGGTGCTGCTGGTGGCTCCCATCAAAGACCGCAAAAACCGGAGCTGGCCTCGGCTCGACCACCTCAGCCTGGTAGGTTATGCCAAACTGGAAAGCACGGGCGAGTCCTCCGATCGGCTGCTGGACCAAACGGAGCAGCAGAGCAGGGACGAGGCCAGGCSCAGCTCGTGGGAGGTGAGGGTCGAGCAGGGCTCGCAGGTCTGACTCCGGCCAAGCACCGATGCTGTTCTCCTCCCGCCCCGCCTCTCCCAGCCCTCTTGGTCTCTTCACCGTGTCCCTTTGGGGGCTGCCGGGCATGGGTTTTGGATTGCTCTTCGTTCAAGTGGACGCCGCAGTGCTGGAGGGAGGTCCCTTTGCCAGCGAACGAGGCCCCGACCTGCTGCTCCTTGGGCAAGACTCCRTGCGAGGGGGGACGTCCTCTTCTCCCCAGGGGCAGCTGCTCCCCGTTCCTCGACCGGGTTCCCAGTGGATGCCCTTGGCCTTGCCTTACAAGCCCTTCTCCCGGTGGCTTTTGCGGAGGAAGCCTCACTTGAACCTGAACCCAAGCTGAGATGGGGACTCAGGGCGAGGGATGCCCTGGCAGCCCCCATGGCACTTTATTTCAGCAGGGCCAGGGTGGGTGGTGGGGAGGTTTGGGGTGGGCCCTCTCGCCCAGCCCACTGGGAAATTTGCTTGACGAGAGCACGTAAGCCTGATGGGGCTATTAAATGTTATCTCGATGCCGTGAGGTACCGACTCGACTCGTAGTCTTGCCTTAAGGATGCTTGGGGTGGGGACTGTGGCTCTGCGAAGAGCGACTGCTTTCCGTACATGTTGCCACCAGAAAGTCACTTTTCTGGTGGTCAATTTGCTGCCGTTGTCAGAGTGGTGGGAACCCAGGAACAGGGTCAGTGGGAGACCGGCGAGGTCTCCGTTCGCTGTGGTCAGACACGTTCCCCAAGCCCAGTGTGACGCAAGGGCGCCAGCGCAATGTCTCTGCTTGCATTGACTCGCTGGAGCGTCACCCAGTGAATGCCGGCTCTGAATTTAGCCCAGAGGCACATGGAAATGTGTGCCTGAAAGATGGATGGGGAGAATTTTTCCTGGAGAAAAGCCATGATTTAATTATGACCAATTTCCAACCTTTGAAAATCTCTCTTCTCCTTGAAATATCTATATTGGCCTCAAACCCAGCTTCAAACCTGTCTTACCACTAGTTTACAAAGCCGCTGTGCCTAGAAAAGTCTCTCTTGCATGGGCAGCAATACAGAAAGCAAGAGGGTCAGTGTGGATGACATTTCCAAAAAAAAAACACAGACTTTTTTTGAGAGCACAGTTTGGGGTGTGAGTGTTTTCCATAGGTAAAGTGACACTTGCCATCTTCTAGCGCCTGTTCCCCAGGGAAGGACAGAGACTAGTGGTGCCTGGGATGGTGATGTTCAGCAGGACACATCATTTGTTCTTAAAGCTTCATTATTTAAGGAGAGATCCAACTACAGCTGCTCCCACCAGCACCAGGCTGGTAACACGTGGGCGCAGCTGGTTTTACCCTGCTCGCTGGCCGTCGGCTTGGTTCACACGCTCCGCAGCCTTCACCCTTTCCCTTTTCATCCTCTTCCCAGCAGTTCAGCTRAGCAGAACCTGAACCAGATCCCTAGTTTTTGTAGCTCTCCAAGGCCTGGCTGCCTCCTTCCAGGCTCAGGTTGGGAAGATAACCTAGAGGTCTCAGCTCTTTCCGGAGAGAGCTAGAGCTGCTTGTGAAGATTAGGCAATGTGTAAGAGCACTATATAACCGCACTCCGCACACTTGCAAGAGCAGATGAGAAGCTCAAGGCTTGTTCTTGCTGTGGAGACGCAGGTGGGCATGTGGCCTTGGCAYCTGTCCTGCTCCGCAGCTGGCCGGGGAGCTCCAGGTAGCCTGTCACTGAGACACRTGCTGCCGCCCACCGTTGCGTTCTCCAGGTGGATGCAATGTTCAGCCAGCAGCAGTGGGTGTCTGTGGCGCAGCGGGTCTCCCGACACCCCAGGAGATGGGGTGAAGACCTGCASCTGGCCCTGAAGTCCAGCCCCAGCTTTTCACTTCCATTCTCTTTCCCATGTGTCTGCTAAACTTTCATGGGTGATGCCGTGGCCTGGCCAGTCTCCAGCTGGCCTTTCCTCTCAGGGTAGAGCACCTTTGTGGCTCAATATTTATTTGTGCTATTTGCTGCTAGGATGAAGGACACAGGTGGAGGAAGGGTGCGATGGGCAGCGGGGAAGGGGCTGAGTGTCGGCGGGTGCTGGTTTTGCCTGTGCCCCGTTAAGTGCCCTCTCATTAACTGGTTCCTTTGGCCACGGAGCTGGAGATGCTCAGGACAAGGCTGCGCTTGCAGATGCCTGCGCTGAGATTTGCACAGAACAGTCTCTCCCAGGCTTCGTTTCAGGGCTGAGGTGATCCCTGGAGCTAAAATAGCACCATATCAAAACCCTCCTTTACTTTAACTAGTTAAAAACATCACAGCCAGCCTAAATAACCAACCTTCCTCCCCGCACAAGCGTGTCCCGGGTCTGCGCATGGACGTTGTCCCTGCCACCGCTGCTGCTGCTCGCCTGCTTTATTCTCTCCCCGTCTCCTGTCTGGCACCTCTGCTCTCGGGAAAAGTAACCCATGGAGAGAGACGTGCCCACGGATGCCTCTGTAGTAGGAAAAATGTGAAGAAAATGAAAAAGAGAGAAGTTCCCGCTGGTGGGTGAAGGTGCCAGGCACTCCCCAGGCRGGGAGACGGCAGGCACAGCTCCCGGGCTTGGATTTGCCTTTTGCAAATGCAGGGAGCATTTTCAAGAGTCACGTCGGAGTTTGRCTTTCAAAGGCGAGCTGAGTTCAGAGGATGGTGCCGAGAGCTCAGGCCTGTGATCTTGGAAAGCAACCGAGAGCAAAGGAGCAGAGCAGAGCTGCGCGGGGATCCCCCGTCTCTGCGGGGACGATGGGACTCACATCCGATTCATCCTATCGATCGGCAGAGGCAGGAGGATTGCTGTGGCCACGGACCCACCGGAGCGGAAGGGACTCRGGTTTCATTCCTGCTCTTCCCCACAGCATCCTTCGGGCTTAGGGTGAATAACGTGGCCACCGCTGGCTTGTGAGGGCCAGTGTCCCCGTGGGTCACCACAGAGGAACCCGGAGCAGGACACGTCTCTTGGTATCCTCCAGCAAGGTGCCTGGGAGAAGGTGGTCCCCTGGGATGCTCAGGGTGTGTTGTGTGAAGATGCTTTGGAGAGCATGAGGCACCCGGGCATCATGGCGATGAGCATCATGGGCTGATTYATTGCCAGCCGATGGCCGAGATGAGGGAGGCCCCAGCCCAAGGTTGGTGCCTGGATGATGTTCACACCCACCGCGCCAGCCGGGGAGGAGGTGCCGAGGCTGCGGCGCGCTCCAGGAGTGAGCTGGGGTCCGGTCTCCAGCGACAGCTCCATGCCAAACAGCCGAGAGAGGGGAAGCGTCTGCTGCCTGTTGTGGGTTTTTTTTTCTTTTTTTTTGCAAATGAGAAATTTTGCTCTGGTTTCTTTCCAAATCCTTTCGCAGAGCTTTGGCCCTGTCCTTATTTACCCTGGAGGAAGGAGGGAGGAGAACCAGGCTCGCAGCTGTGCGATGCACAGCAGAGGGACAATTTGTGCCGTTCCCAAGTCCTCKCTCTCGGGTAACAGCCATGTCGCCAAAGTCCCTCTTAGTCCTGCCTTCGTGCACTCTGTCCACCGCTTCGCTCCTTTGCACACCCACGACCACCAGCTCAGCCCCGTTCCCCGCTGAAGTGTCCCTGCGATGTCCYCGGTGGCTGAAGCACCCCAGAACCTGGGTCCCAGGTTCTCCCGTCAACCCTCTGCGCCTCGGTTTCCCAGGGTGAAGAGCATCTCGCCACCGCAGTGAGGCCCATGGGAGCCCTTCGCGGGGACGTGATGGGTGGGGTAGATGCCCCATGGGACTCCCAAGAACATCTCATGGCCCTAGGCTTGGGTTGCGCTTCAACGTGCTGCCAAATGAGAAACATCTTAAAACGCAGAGGAGCKCTCTCCCCTTTTATCACGGCGGTGTTGTGGGAGCACAGGACTTACCGTATCCCAGAGTGCTCCTAAAAAAGCTTATGATGTGCCAAATACGATACAGCAGGGGCACGTTTAAATAATTGAACCTTTAAATTTAGCTTCTAAATGAACGACGGYGCTGGCTCCTCGTGGGCTGGATGCTGCCCTTCGGCAGGGCTTCCTCCCRCCGAACCTGCCAGAGCTTTGCTGGAGCCACGGCCTCAGAGTTTGACCCGTTCGCTCGCCAAAACACTCTCCCTTTTTAAAGCAAATCCCATCCGTTTGCTCTGCACTGACTGGCTTGGGAGGCTTCAAACTGTGGCACTGCAGGTTACACTGCGGTTCTGCTCTTTCCCTGCCAAAGCCAGTGGTGGTGCAGCACCGGGGTTGCATGGCCGGTCTCTGCTTGAAGCAGCGCTTTTGCTTCCCATTTCTCCTCGCTCCCCAGTCTGAAGCGAGCACCAAATCCCAGACCTTGGAAACCTCGGGGACAACATCTTTTTTGGGGGGGCCAAAACATCCCTGCAGAACATTTTGGCTTCGAAACAGCATATTCCAGCAAAAACATATCTTAGCCCAAYTCTTCCCAGCAGCCCTATCGCAGATGTTGCCCCGTGCAGGGGTGGGAGCCTCTCCAGCGCTGGTAGATGTTGGCGTGGGGCAAGACCATCACGCGCGAGCAGCAGTTCAGGAAAAGCCGTGAGACAACAGCCAGGGCACGGAGGCCGGGACAGCGTTGGAGTCGTTTGTGCTGCTTGCCTGGCTTTCGGCAGCCCACAGCTCGCCCCTCATTAATAACAGCACTTGGCACCATCGCTGGGGAAACTCAGATTAAAAAGTCCACAAGAAGCAGAAGTGCTCTGCACTGATTTGAGAAAAGTCAGTGTTTTCCACAACATTTCTTCCCTTTGGCAACTTGGCATGTTTCATTTCATTTTTGATTTTTTTTCCCCCTTTTTCCTTTGAATTTCGAGCTCGTCTTCCAAATAGGAACAATATCTGCTGCACGCTCTATTGCCCAGGGCAGGTACAGCCGGAGCCTTCAACAGGACGGGAGCCTTTGGGGAGGGAAAGGCTTGCCACGAAACAGCTCAGATGTCGGCAACCCCCTTTGCCGGACCGTGCAAACGGCTTTCAGCGCCGAGCTGGGTTTCTTTGCCGCGCTGCCCTGGGGTCTAACTGGGCGTCACGCTTGGCCACGGCTAAGCTGTTATATAGYGGCTCAATCTCAGAATTATTTAGGCACCAGCTCAATGCGATGAACAACGCGAGTCACCAGCCCTTACGTGGGGGCCACCGTTTCAAGAGTCTTTTTTTTTTTTTYYCCCCATATAACTGCACTTTTCTTCCTTGTCCTGCTCAGGAACCRGCTCTGGTCGAGGGCAGTTTGCACTTGGTTGCAGCAAGGTCTCAGCTATAGATTAAACCCTCGGCCGCGATCCCCCAGGGGCCCGGCCCCAACCCTGCCCAGCCTGGGCGCTGCCTTCCGCAGCAAGAGATTTATACGAAAAGGAGGGAGCTTCCACCCAAAAAACACCACCACAGTAGGGCTGAGATGTCTGGGTGGAGGGTGACTTCCACGAGGCAGCAGAAATGGGGATTTTTTTGGTCATGCTGCCTGTGTCCGGGCTCGCTGCGTTTGGCCCGGAGACCAAAACCAGCCCGAAAAGGGAGACGGAGGGAGAAAAGGTTTTATTTTACAGAGTCACCCTGGAAAGCAGCAAGTGGCAGCAGCGAGGGGCCTAAAGCTCCCCAGCTTCTTGGGGAAAGAGGGGTCACCGGCATGGCTGAACCTCCCCAGGTGCTCGGCGAGGTCGGACGCAGCTGGGCTCGCTGCAGGTGTGATTGCTCCCACACCGGGATGGGGCCAGCGCAGCTGCGGGTGCTCAGCTAACGATGCCCAGGCAGCAGTGGCAAAGCTGCCGGCCCCTGGGCTAGTTGTGGTGGTTCCTGCTCCTTGCACCAGGGGACATGGTAGTCCTGGACCTTCCTGACCGGTAAGTCCTGTCCTTAGGACTTCAGGGCTAAGGGAAAGCGCCTGGCTTGCAGCACCATGCTTGCAGAGCAGCCAGGGAGTCCGGGTGCCGGTGCGTTGCTTTGGGAGAGAGCTCTCTGCTATAAATCTCCTTGCACGGATGCTGCGCCAGGGTTTTCCGTGCTGGGAACGAGGCATACACCATGGCAGCATGCGTTGAGTGATAGCACAGGGCTTTTCGGTGGAGCGGCCGTGATACGCGCTATCCTGGCGGCCGAGTGCTCAAGGAGCTGCCTGCTGGCTGGGGCTCCCTCCCGAATCTCTGGGGCTCCAGCTCGGAGCCCGCCAGGACTCTTGCTGGCGCTGTGAGCAAAAGCAGCGGCAGGGCTGAGCTGCGCGAAGCTGTTGTTGCTGTTTGGTTGCGACCGTTGAGGTCGCTTTGGTGTGAGTTTGCYGGCTCTAGCCCTGCTCCGCGTTGCATTCGGCTGCAACGGGCAGCTGTCCCCAGCGAGGGCTCRCACCGGGGCCAGAGAGGAGAGGAGCAAACCCCCGTGGCCGGGGCTGAGCCCCCGCGGCTGGCGCGGGGCAATGCAGCAGCCCTAACCCGTTCCCCACCGCACAGGGGTCCCCAAATATCCAGAGATGATCGAGTTGACGGCAAGCGATGCCTGGATAATGTGGCCCATCCAGCACGGAAGGGGCTGGCGGTTGTTCCCTCCTCTCCCTCGGGTGTTTAAGGAATTGGGGTTTCTGGGGTCCATTCCCACCTCGAGAAAACTGTCTCGCCCGTCTGGAAAAGCTCAGTGGGATGCACATCCAGGGGCGGGAGGGAGGGCAAAGCTCTCCTCCGAGCACCCCGAAGCTTTCCCGCTGCGGGGGAGAAGCCGCATAGGTTTGCAGAGCCCCTGGAGAGGCGCTGGCCCCAGGAGTGGGCAGCAGTGATTTGCTCCCACCTGCAGCAGCAGCAAGCGCCCTCGGCACCAAATGCCGCAACCTGGGACCTTCCCTGTCCCGTGGTGTTGGAGCCTGGACCCGCCACCTCTTCCTCGGCGAGCCGCCCGGTCGCGGGCCGGCACCCGGCCGGTGCGAAGGCTGGTGTTTGCCGTGAGGCTGCTTGGGGCGCACCGAGGCTGCGAGACCCTGGAGCTCGCTGTTGCGGCGGAGCGTGTCCCGCAGGCTGAAGGCTTCCCGAAAGGAGCTGCTGGGAGGCCGGAGCTTACGGGTTATGAAACCGTGGTCCTGAATTTCCCTTGTCCTCCAAAGCGCTTAATTTTTAGGCGGGTGAACACAGCGGTTCCCGTGCCACCGGAACAGCCCGTCCTTCTCTGGAGGTCGGTACGCTCGGCCCCCACCGCCGCCTCTGATTAAACGGTGTTGGCTCCGTAAATCTTCCTCGTCCTCATCGAACAGACGGAGACGCGGGCAGCGCTTGCGGAGCCGCCGGTTCCAGAGCAGCGATGCCGCGGGGAGGCTGCGAAGGGAGCTGCGCAGGGACATCTCCGCACGTTTGTCCGGGGGAAAAAAACGGATCAAGAGATGCCGTTTCCCAGCTGTGCGGTTTTGGAGGTGGAGGAGGCGAGGTTGCGCGCCCGGCACCCACCGTCCTGCTGCGGCTCTCGCCCCGCTAACGGGCCTGGGGCTGACGTGCCTTAACTACAGCCGCTAACCAAATCCTGGGCTTCCTCGTGCTCTTGGCCGGCGGCTCCTGCCAGCTGGCCTGGGCTCCCGGCTCCGTGTTCGTGGGCGGGCGCATGGCCAGCTCCGGCTGCAGCCGGGCCCGGAGCGCCTTTGCTTCGGAGGGAGCCCGAGCCAGTTGCTCACTCCGCTCCTTGCCGCCTGGCAAAGAAACTTTCGAAGGCTTCACCGGAGCCAGCGGGGATTCGTTTTTATTAGCCCCATCGGGGGGAGCCCCGCAAACGGGGAGGGGGTGCATCTCTCGCCGGGGCGTTCGCAGGGAGCAGATCCGGGGTGCGGGGAGCCCCATGTATTGCAAACACAGTCCCTCCCTTTACAGCCCGAGTTCACGAGCCGGCTGGGGCTCCTTAGCTCTTTATTAGTTATTCTTTAGTTATTTAGTCCTTAATTAAAACAGAGGAGGAAACGGCTACTGGAAGTGCTGGGTTCTGCAGCTCTCTGCCCAGCAAGCCCGAAGGTCGCGGGTTCGATCCCCCCGTCCCCGTGCCCCCGCGCAGCACCCAGCTGCTCGCAGCGGCTCCCCRCCGACCCCAGCGAAACCTTCCGACCCCCCGGCAGCAGCCAAAAAGTCTCCTCCATCGTTTGCCTGGGAACCATCTCCTGCCGCCCGTGCTGGGGCTTTGCAAAGCCGCTTGTTTTTTTCCTCGTGTCCCCCCTTGCTTTTTGACGCTGGGTTGGGGAGGGGAGCTGCGACCTCCCAGGGCGGCTTGTGCAGCCGCTTTCTGCTGCTGGGAGAACTTTTATTTATTTTTTTCTTTTTTATCTGAATCYCTTAAGATTTGCGTGGACTCCGCTCGCCTGCAGCCGGGTGAGACGGCGAAGGGGCAGCAGCAGCGGGGCAGAGGCCCACGGTACGTTAGGACTTAACGCGGGGCCGGGCTGGGAAGCGAAGGGCCTGCGGGCGGCGCGCCGGGCGAGGAAGGCTCGCGAGACAGGAGGGGCGACGGCTTTGTTTGAAAATTTATTGGAAAAATGCAGTACAAGAAGCCATACCGAACACTTACGCCTGCCTAAACGCTACGGCAACTTTCCCTTTGATTTGCTATGAAAAGTCCAAAACAACAGCTCCCGCCGCTTACTAACTGGTCTATAAAGATTTGCCAATTTTTTTTTTTAAAGTTCCTATTTTTATAAAGAAGAGTGTAAACAGCTAGCCTAGACAATTCACAATTGCCTTAAAAAAATTTTACAAAGCTCCTTCATATTCTCAACTAGAAAAAACATTTTTTTTCCTTTTTTTTTTAGTTTTTTTTTTTAACAAGTGTAATCTCTAAGGTCGGGGGCACTACCACTTCTTAAGGTAATTGTACAATTAGGAAATCAGTAAACCACAGTTTATCAAAACCAGGAATCGGTCAGTCCTTTGCTAACGCAGCTGTTCCAGTCTGATGGATGCGATCGGGTCACGAGCTCCTTGCCTTCCTTTCTATAAAAACATTCATTCATATATAAATAGCTTCCATATAATGTATATTATACAATCTAGGCAGTCTCTAGGTGAGTTTGTGGACTGGGAAGAGCTGGGAACATTCATATAAATAGACCTTGTATAGTTGCTTTGTCTCCAGAAATAGGGGATGCGCGAAGAGCCGGGTTTGCGGGAGGAAGGGYGCAGGCGGCCCCACCGCGGCGCTGGGTGAAGGTGCAAGAAGCTCCTTATGGTTTTGGGGGCTGGTGCTGCACAGAGCTCCTGTATCTTCTTCCCAGGTTGCCGCTGCGTTTCTTCCGGCTCTGCGTACCCGGCCTCGGCTGCCGGAGAGTCTCCGGAGGGCTGGAAAACCCCTCGTGGGGTGAGACAACAGCATGGTGAAAAGCCACAGGATGAGGAGGGGTTGTTTGAAATAAAAGCAAGAACTTGAACGTAACCAAGGGGAAGCGTGTGAGTGAACAACGTGGAGACAGACACACAAAATCCAGCCAAAAAAAAAAATATATATATATATGTATATATGGGTTACTTTATTCTGTGGCCCCTTAAGAAGGGGGGCTCCCGCAGTCCTTTTGGGAAGGAACCACCTCTCAGGCCAGCAGGTTTCCAAGCCCCAGAAAGGTGACACGTCCCTTGCTGGGGATGGGTGGCTCTTTCCAACACGCTCAGGCCCCCGGATGCCTAACTGCACACGGAGGACCATGCTCCAGCCGTGCACCGTGCCGCCCTGCRTCTCGGGACTGCCACGTGCCTTTAAGTGCTACGGAGAAACTTAATTTATCACGTTAGGTGTTTTTCTGGTAAAGCTAAAAAATCCTCTTAAATGCCTATTCTGCGTGCCCATTTTGGAATGAGTTACCTGCTACAGGGTGAGAACGCAAGGAAGGACCAAGCGGCAAAAAACAGAATTCCCAGATACGGGACACCACCGGAAGGATGCTCAGGGGACGGTCGGTTAAGGCAAGCGTTACCCGACGAGGTCAAAGACCGCGAGCGGAGGCACCCGCCCGCGCGAGGATCTGCCGAAGGAAGGAAAGGGCTGTTCGGATGTAAATGGGAAGATTTCGTCTCTACACTAACGCCGCGGAGCAGGATGCCGAGAACCGGCCCAGGACCCCCGGGGCGGACGCGCGAGGGGCTGGCACCCGCCGGCGCCGTCTCCAGGAGGGACCAAGCGCCGGAGCAGCCTGGCGAGGAGCCAGCCACCCTGGAGGGCCGGGTGCTGGCACGGCCCCGCGGCCAGCGAGGCTCGGGGGAAGCCAAACTGGGGCAGCTCCAGCGTTTTCGGCGGCGTCTCCAATCCGTGCTGACGGCTTAATGAAAACTGCACCTGAATCCGAGAAGCTGCACAAGCCCCAGCGTAGGTCAAAGACTGTTTTCAGCTAAGCGGCACGTCATCGCAGCCTGAGCTAAACCCTCTGAAACACGCTGTTCAAACCTAAAAATCGCAGAAAACTTCTTTTATTGCCGTTTGCTTCCCACCCTTGACGGAAGGGCGGCAGCGGAGCGCCCCATGCCCTCGGCTACCTGCGTGCCACACCATATCCAAAACCACAGCCTCAAAGTCCTGCAAAAGCGTTCACAAGTGGCTGGGCAGACTCTTAACACAGCTTTAAAAAAAATAATAAATAAACCCAAGAAACAGAAAAGCCCCCAACCTGCTGGAAGGAGAAACCAGGGCAGGACGCGCACCCAAGCCACGGTACAGATGGGGAAAAACGGGTGAGTTTTAGGGTCCTCTCTGCCTAGCTGAAGACTCCTCTTAAAGGACGCTTCGGAAGCGATTGCAAGAGGAGGCCATAAACTCATGTAATTGTGATAACTGGAGCGTCTACAAACAAACGGTACGTTATGAGCTTCTTTTTAAAAAATAAAAAATAAAAAAAAGGACGTTTTTATGTGGTCTGTAAGCTAAGCCAGAAGATGCAGCTGCTCTAAGCCCTGGTATTTCATTCCAGCATGGCAGCCACAAAGCTGAAGTCCGGGCCCTTGAACGACTGCGGGAGAGCGGGATCAGCACTTTCRGCACGTGCCGGGTTGGTTTCCAGAGGGTTTGGCTTTATTACAGCCAGCAAAATCCGACGCCCCCCATGGCGTCTTGTCCAGCCTCCCCAAATACAGCCTACAGSTCTAAGAAGGACTGTCCAAAGGATTTTAAACTAAATGATAGTAGGATGCAACACCTTTGTCCTGCTGTGTGGGTAATGTGTTCAGCTTTAAATAGCACTGGGAGGAGGGAGAGGAAAAAAAAAAAAGGTGACTTAAACCTTATTTAAAAATCAAGAACACAAACGAGTGGAAAAACTGTGACACTGGAGAAAAAAAAATCTGTTACTGTGAATGCTGCGTAAGCCTACCTTAATAGCATTCAGAGTCAACACATCTTAAACACACTTCTAAGGGCGTTTTAATTTAACGGCATCTAGGAAACGCAAACAGGTAGGTAGCATTCGGCAGAGCCGCGCGGGAGAAAGGCCCGGCGCAGCTCTCTTAAAGCTCTACAATTCACAGTATCAGATACTCGAACCAACTTCCAGTATTCCTTAACCCTAGTTGACTATGAAGATGGGGGAGGACGCTTACGCCACCCGACCCTACTGTGTTCAAACAGCGCCAGTGAGGAAATTCAGCCTAAAGCTGAAAGCTCTGCACGCCTGGGGATCGCGGTCGGAGTTGCCAGCTTCCTAAAAAAGCAAGGGGCCACCTGAAAGGCTGCACAAACTGAAGTCTGGTTTTTTTTTCAAAACGTCTCTTCTGGCAGAAGGACCCAGCGGTAGCTTTTTGCGTCCAAAGTCTGCTCTCAGAATACGCACGCGTGTGGCTTATCTCCGTTACACCCGACGAGGCTGAGGAGGGGGAAAAGACTTAAACAAACGAACCCTTTGCGCCCTGCGAGCTGTGGTTGGGCCTGTAGCGGAAGAGGCTATTGCGTGAGAGGGAATGCAAAATTGAAAACCTGTAAAAAATGTTCAGTACAGTTAGAAATATGGCATACTGGTTGTCACAATACATATAAAAAAAAAAACCCCAAACTATCTCCAATAGGATCCATTGGATTCTGAAAAATCCCAAGTAAAATGTCAAAGCGCAACTCCTACTAAATGATATGAACATTCAGTTTCTGAGGGTAAATCTGGTAAATCTGAGGTCTTTGTGCTCCAGGTAGTTTCTTTGTAGTTTTGCTGGGTTTCTTCTCCCCCATGCTCTGTCTGGAAGGAACACTTCCTAGAAAGAGAGAAATAGGGTAAGTTATAAACACTAATTTTCAGTGAAGGAGAGGAACTTGCTTCCCTTATCCTTGAAGTCATCTGAGAATTGAAAAGACGAGCCATCGTCAAGGGCATGTGTGAACCGGGGCTTGGAGCTACAGCCAGGCATCCGTCACAAATAATACCCTATTCTTTCAGGCTCAGATTCAAGAGCTGCAAGTCCTCAGACCCTTAGGACAAGTGTCATGTTTAATTAGATGTGGAAGCCCCTTTAATTAGCGGAGAGTTCAAACACTAAACCACACATTGGCCTTTTCTCCTGGCCAGTTTCTGCTCAATAACCTTGCCCGCACCGAGAGGCAAGTCACCCACCCTGGTGGGAAGCCAGGGCTCCTCATCGCTGGGTCAGCTCCCTACTTACGCAGCCTTGCTACTCTTCGGCGATCTCCGTCTCCTGGTGCACGACCACTTTGGTCACTGACATGTCCGGGTGCTGTTCTTTCGCCGCTTTTATGGCTTCTGCTAGAACCTGCAAGAGAGCACGTTTCAGAGACGCGCCGCAGCTTGCACGCCAGCAAGGATCTTCAGGGCAACCAGAGACCATTTTTGTCTCAAGGGGAGAGAAAAAGAAAAGTGAATAGGCTACAGTTGCTATGTTTGGAAGAAAATGTAATTTTCTGCTTAAGCAGGAAGGCTGCAAATGCTTCAGTTCTTCCTAGGAGTAAAAGGCATGGCAGGAAGAAATTCTGCACATTAMACTGGCAGAGAATTTATAGGCCCTTGAAGACTCTTGGTCCCAGTGGGACCATGAAGCAAAGTGGAAACCGCTGGACCAAACGATTCGATAATTTTGGATCCCTGMACAGTGACACTAGGTGAATTAAAGCCTGGTTGTAAGGCTCAAGCAGGGGAAACATGCAATCTGGCTGCTTCTGGGGAGCCCTGGGCACGCCGGGGGCCAAGCGCAACTGCAGCACAAGCTGGGTCCCGGGGAGGCAGCGACTTTCAGTGGCATTAGATCATTTCTGAAAGGAAAGCTGGGTTTCTGAGAATACATCACATCGCTCAGCTGGCCCAYATTATACGATGGATGAGAGCAATTAAGTTGATATAGCATAAGCAAACCCTGTTTATTGTCCCAGCAAGTGTGACAAGCGCATTTCAAACATGTCCTCAGCTATTTTCCACCAGAATTAATAAACTAGTTCTTCTCTTACAAATAAACTCCAGGCCCACGATACTTGCGACTAAAATTAAATTCGAAGTATGATTCTCCGATGACAAAACCGTCACTTCCAACACACAAGCTAGAGGCCAGAGAGGCTGACTCATCGGAAAGGCTCTCATATAAAGACTGCGAGACTTTCTGCAGGCCTCTCCTTTCCCATGGTAAACAYTGGCGGTGCCGAGTGCTAGGAAATGATTTCTGGCACTATATTGCAGCAACGCTGCTTCAAAGTTAATTGCAGGTCATCCAGACATCAAGAAATACTTTGATATATTTTTGCAGATTTTTAAAAAATTGGATTTGTCCAAACCAATTCTGAAATCCAAACTTTGTTGCTAATACCAGTGTCAGAAGAGAATTAAGCTACCCTGGCCCAGCTATACATCTGCATACTGTGAAAAAGGAACTTATTACTGAATCTGTTAGGTACATACAGATTGAAAAGTCAGAGAAAATTAATAAGCTGTAACCAGTGTAACCATACCGTCCCTTGGAAACCCTGACACTTCTTTTAAACATAAATGTAAAATGAGGCTGACTACCATGTGCAGACAAAATATTAGCAGTGAATAAAATCACATCTTCCATAAAAGCATGAAGTTTTACTTCTAACCCAACAAAATTTCCCTAGGTTGTTTTCCAATTAAATCTTCAGAGAGGCAGGCTGACTGTGTAGCTCGTTGTGCCAGCTCTGAAGAGCTCTTCTGGACAGTACCCAAACCCTTACCTGGTCGTGGTCTACATCCGCATCTCCCGTGATGACGATCCTCTTTTCAATCCGCGTCTCTGAAATGCCACCTTTTACAGTCTAGTACAAAGGGAAAACTACTGTTAGTCTCTAAGTGAAAAGGAATTAAAGCGCATTGGGGCTGCCTGGCCAAAGATGGCATCCAAAAGTAGAGCTGTTAAATATTGCTGTCATACCCGAATATCAGAATCACGGAGGAAAACCGTCACTGATCATAATGGAAGACCATCAAATATTCAAWGATCTTTGCGTAAAGCACGGCCTGTGAAGAGCTTCGTAACTCACAGCGCACTTCTTTCCTGCTGTCCCACCAGACAGATGGTGATAACGTCCACAGGACTCACTGCACTTACTGCCTAACCCAGAGTCTTAATTCAACATGGGCAAATCTGGGCCCTTCACACTTTGTTTCCATTACCAGTTACATTCTTTTGAAGGAACTGGGSTTTAAGCTTTCTTCTATTGCTCAACTTAGCCTTAAACCTCCTCTGCTCCAGCCCATACGCACGGGGGAGTCATTTCGAGAGCACCCATAACCACGTTTGCTAACTACCGCACCTTGATGGCCACCAGTTAGAGAATTAAAGGACTATATTATAATCCTGAACTAAATTACACTTTTCTTCTGGTTCACATGCAACTTTGGATTTCTCTTTTGTATATTGCACGAGAGTTCAAAAAAAAAACCCCAAAACCACAAAGTCCTGCAACAACAAATTAAATTAAGCAACTATTTGGGAACAGGCACCAGGCTCTGAGTTAGACCAAGATGAACCTGCAATGAGGTGGATTTCCAGGGGGCACTGTACTATTGCTTCAGAATAGCCAAGAAATTAGGGGGCTGAGAAAGGCTAAGTAGAAGGGAAAATACTCCATCACCAAGTCTTCAGCCCCCGCAGCAACTCCGCATCAAGCCCATCGCAGAGCATCAACACCACTTTGTGATTTTGTGAGGTTTCCCGTTACCTTGGTGATCTGTGTGGTGGTGGTGCTGCTCGTGGTTTCGGAGGTGATGGTCTGAGCAGTCAGCAGAATGCCGGGCTCTAGGTCTCCGTTGCCGCCATCCGTCTGTGGGAGACACAAAACACGGCCATCAATCTCCATACGCAGCGTGGACAGAAACAGAGGTTGCTCATCAACAGAGCACGATGCAATCGGAGCTCCTTGATGTCTCTTTGTAATTCCAAGCAAAGTTTCATTCGGAAGGTCCTTTTTATYCTTCCTTGTACAGAACTTGCCTTAAACTCCTCAGCATCAAGGAAAGTCAAGGTATCTGCTGAACTAGAAGCAGGTTTTTAAAGTTGGTTACTTGGTTCGCATCCTGCACAACTCAGCCTTTCAAGGTCAGCCTAAAAACCTAAAACAAGTTGTCTTTGCCAATTTAGSCTGGCTTTGCTGTCCGTGTGTCACCTCAGTACAAGCGAAGATGATGCGAGGGATGATACCACAGCAACGAACCCTGGACGGAGGCCTCAGACGGAGACCAGCACTGCAGCAAGACCATATCTGGAGTTACCACAAGGTGGGACCAGTTTCCACAGCAATTTTATGGCACATCATATCCAAGYGTGCACACAGCTGACTTGACCCAGTCCAAGAGAATCGCTTTTAGCTTTCATTTCTCTTGAAAAGAGAAAGATGAACACTCCTGTTCATCTATGTTGAGCAAGAGGCGAGCACACACCCCTCCCCGGTGCATGCCCTACCCTCAGATGTCAGAGAAGATGCTAAGCAGCCACTGGTGGTAGATATATTCCCTAGGCACGTCAGGGCTATTGGGAAGCGTAAATGGTATCAATGTCATGCTTTTTTCCATGTTACAGCTGGAAGCTTTCAAACGCATTAAGAGCACAATTTTCGAACCTGCTCGCTGAAGCCAGATGCTTCTTCAGGCATCCCGAGAGAGCTGGGTCTTCCCAAGGTGCCAGCTGCTGCTGTTCAGTGCAAGGCATGCAATACACAGCAGACTCGAATGAAATTCTGCGTTCCCAGCCCTGTTTTATTCCTCAGCACAGCCGGCCCTCAGTATCAGAGTGACAATATTACCCCCTACTCAGGAATCCCAAGTTATCCAAGCGTGGGACACAGGCTATCTGAAGCCAAACTGCAACACCAGTCACATCCTTCAGTCATTACGCTCCAAAACCAGAGCACGGGCTGCTTTTAACAACCACTGTTCTGACAAACTCAAGCTAACAAAGGATCCAAATTCTCAAATACTGATTTTAGATCGAAGATTAATTTTAACCTCAGTAATGAAACCTTACCTGCRTATGTTGGCATTGCTCCACTAACATTTTAATGTATAGTTTCAAATCACTGCAGAGGCACCCATTCTGATTAGCGTTTTATAGAGTGTTTTTGGTTTTTGACACCGGTTTCGGAGTAGAAACCTAGCGGACAACCCTCAGAACAACGTTTTCAAACTCGTTAACACGAAAAGTTCTCAAGAGCCATAAACAGGAAGGAGAACTGGGGAAAAACGAAATAACACGTCTCTTGCAGAAAAAATGCCAAGCCGGGTTAACTCTGTGTGGTCTAATCTACATCCCAAAGCCACCAGYGGCTGCACATAAATTCTGTTTGCACACACGTCTTGAAAAGGTAATTGTTCTTCAGGGATATTAAAAACACCRCTGTTCTAAAAATATCAGGTGCACCTGGAAATATCATCCACAACATTTGTTAACTTTTGTGCTGCGACTCAGAGGGTTCGAGAAAGGCAGATGGTACCAGATGGCACGTGTGTCTCGCTCTGAAGATTTAGAAAGCAAACGTTTGCGTTTGGATGAGTTTAATTAAGCCCCTTGAAAATTAATCATAACACACCTTACCTGTGCAGCTTCGTAGGTGATGGTCTTCGTTTCCGTGTGAACGATGGGAACTTCTTTCGTTGGGATTTCACTTTTCACCGCGTTGGACACGTCCGAGATGGTGACTGTCTGTGTCTTCACTAGAGGTGGCTATGAAACAGGTTTAAAAAAAAATCTCAGAAAACACCCAGGCAGCACCGGCACGTAACAACTGTGTTGCTGGCGAATGATCTGACACTGATCTGATAAAAGCACCAAGGGAAGCAAGGTCAGCCTGGAAATCTTCGTTTTGAAGCCTCTGCTACGACACACTTTTCAGAGGTCAAAGATCAGGCGTGAGGATTAAGGAAAGACAGAAAAATCCTTTAGATCTTCCCAAACACCACAGCCTGAAGTCAGCCCGACAAAGGCGTCCGGGGCTTAAACGCCATGCCAGAATACCATGAAGAAACCGTCTCCGCTGATCATTAACTCTCTGATTACTAGAAGCTCATAGCTGCCAGTAAAAGATGATCCGCATTTACTGGTATGTCAGGATTAACAGAGTCTGGATGAACAGAGTTAATCACAGAGTCTGGATGAACAGAGTTAATCACAGCTGAGAGAAGCTTTTTCCCAACTACAAGTGGAACACATTCACGACTAAAAAAAACCTCATCAAATCCTAGGTCTTTACCTTTTATTAAATCAATGTCAGACAAAACAGAAACGTTACGTCTTGAAACGCGGGGGAAGAAGAAATCAGTTGTTCCACCACCTGATCATCATCCCGAAGAAGACGGAGTTAGTTCAGACCCACGAGGTTCTCCCAGACTGCTCGATTTCTGCTCACCTTCCCACACCRGGCAGATGCCACCGGCAGCGTTAGCAGGGTAAGCGGACACCTCTACGCGCGTAAGCAACGAACCTTCAGCAACACTGAAGCAGGCAAAAGACACCTCCCGCGGCGGGGAGCAGAGGGGGACGTCAAAGCCCACGCGGGGGACGTCAACAGCGCTTCAGAAGTCGCTCTGCTGCGCCCAGGCTCGGCCCTGCAGCGCGGCGCGAGGCGGCAAGGCGCCTTACGCGCCAAAATCGCGCGCCGCCGGAGCCTGAACGCTTCCCTCGCGGGGGAGCCAAGAGGGCGCTCGGCCCGCGAGGCGGAAGGCGCCCCGCGCTGCGCCCGGGCCCGTCTCGCGCTTAACGCCGGAGCGAATCGAGAGGGGCCGGCGCGCACCGAGCGCCGGAGACGGACCGGCTAACGGGCTCCGCGAACGAGGTCGGGCCGCGGAGCCGTAGCTCCTCGTGAGGGGGCTGCGGCACCTGCTTGCTGCAGTGTTTGGGCTCCGCTCCAAAGGCAAGCCGGGGCCGGCGGGGAGAGCGCGGGCGCTCCGGCTCACTACCTGGAAGCAGCGGACGACGGCTGGAAGCCCGTTAGTAACCGTCAGGCCGCGGCGCTCTGCCTTTAGCTCGCTAAACGGCTCTGGCGCCCCTCCGTCGTCGCCGGCCTCCGCCGCCGCCTCCTCGCTCCCCCGGGGCCGCAGCGGAGGCGCCGCGGGGATTACGGGGGGCTCCGGCGCGCGCGGCTCCGAGGCGGCCGCCCGCTTCCCCGCGGCCGCGCGGCCCCCCTGGTCCCGTCTCGGGCGCTGGGCGCTCTCGGGGAGGCTGGACGCRGCCGCCGCCGCCGCCTCCTCGCTGCTTACGGGGGCCGTGCCGAAGCGACGACTTGGAGCAGGCTCCGAGGCAGGCGGCGCTTGGGTCTCGCTAAAAGCTACCGCGTGCTTTGGACCCCCCCATTCAAAGGCAGCGTCATCGCTTTTCCTCTCCGGCACTGCAGCCACATCCTCTTTGGAGAGAAAGTCACTCATAGTCTAAAAAGAAACGAATACACAAAAAAAGGCCAGAGAGAGAAAGAGAGAGAGTTAGGAAGAACAGAAGGTCGTGAAGCATAAAGGCAAAACAACATTGCTCTCTTAGAAAACGGCCCGTCGCTAGTAATCCATGCAACAGCGGGGGATCCGAAGGTTTTAAAGCTTGAAAACCTTTGTGCTATGCAATGCGTCCCGTGGTTTTACTAACGTGGCCTTCACGATAGATTAATAATCCCTGTTCTGAAGGTTTGAGGAATTAATAATACAACGACTCTTTCCACTTAAATGAAAAACAGCCATTTAACACGTTTTGCCCAGTTTGGAAACTCTACAATAATTTCAGCGTAGCAAGYGGGGACTTTGGTGCACATCCAGGATCCCGTGTGCAACAAAACCCGCCGACTACGCCAAAACCATACACCAGTTCTGCTTTTACCTCCTTCAAATGTTTTACTCGSTGCTTTAATTTGCACGGGGAGCTTAAGAGAATAAGCCCGGAATTACTGTGCGCTACGAATGTCCCAGCACCGGGGGACGCGCATCTCCGAGACCCTTGCTTCTCGTTGCAGGCTCCGGGAAAGCTAACCACAGACGTGTCTGCAAAAGGTCATAACGGCATTGGGAAAGTTATCATGAGAATATGCACAAGTTAGTATGGAAATCAACTGATGCAATACCGAGAGGCTCCTGAATTAGAAGAAGCCTCCAAATACGATCCGGCCTGGACATCGGAAAGAACTTGTACTCTTTCTTCTTGACGAACCAGCTCAATTAACTTGCCCGACTTTTAGCACAAAACTTTTCAGCTGAGGAATAACGAAATGCGGCTTTAAACCCGGCAGCCCCACGTTCACGCAAACGTGTGCTGACCACGTCACCACTGAGCACGCCGTTTCCCGCTCCATCACCACGTTGGACCGTTTATTCCGAACTACCGCAATGCTTGTACGTTATTGCCAAAGCAGCCGGAGCACAGAAACCTTCACAGCGGCTAAACCTCCTGGAGGCACAACGTAAGTTGGGAAAAAAAACCTCCAGATGCCCCGTACTGCAGTGACTATTTCTTCCCAATTGAACACCTCTGCATTGATTTGTGGTAATTTTGTATAAAAGTAGCCACRTATCTGCATGTCCAAAATCATAAACAGTGGTTAAATTTTCATAAAAGTGTGGCGAGCCCATTGCCGTCGGCTGTTGCGTTAATTTTGACGGTGGTATTGAGGGGAACAGAAACTGCTGCATCAGTTTCTATTGAGGAGATTCTCTGGGCAACCACAGAGCCGTAAGTTGGGCTTAAAAGCRTGAGGTTTTCGGGGGCCTGTGGGGTATCCGGTATAAAGCACTTTCTGCAGAGCAGAAGTTTTCACCCTAACTGACCTCACCTAACGGCACAGTTCAAAATTATTTTAAGAACTGCCACTGCTTCCTGCAGAAGCGAATACACGCTCATTTTAGTATCGTTTCAGGAAATGACTCTTGCAACGTTCCTCCCAGGTCTTGTTCAGTTCCCGGCTTCGATATGTTACAGACAGATTACCTGCAAAATTTCGGTTCTTAAGTTCTCTGGATATTGCTTCAGGAAAATGCATGTAGCACGAGTGCAGTGGCAGTGATTAGCCCTGCGATCAGGGCAGCTCACAGACATATGGAAGTGTTATTTCTGATTGCAAACCGCTTCCATATGTGCTCCTGCAAAAAGTATATACACACAGCAGCCTCATTTTGCCTAATGCAAGATACAATACCTTAATGTTTCACAAAACAGAGCACGTACTGAGGTTATCGGCTTTCAATGCCCATGTCTTAATCTTGCTTTAAAACCTAGATTTATATACCGTCGATATACTGATCTCTCCTTAATTATATATGTCAAAGCTTGCAAATTAATCATGGGATTTGGGGAAGAAGTATCTTCTGCACTTTAATGGAAAGTGCTTTAGAAGCAGGATTTCCTTGCGTACCAGCTGCGGCATTGCTCTGACCCAGAGGGAGAATGAAATCCACAGATAAAACAAAGCAGATTAAGCAGCTACACAAACAGAGGTCTATTTAAGAGACAGACATTTGTATACAGTAAAAATAACTTCCCGGCTGCCTCTCGCATACAGAAAAAACAATTTCACATTTTGGAAGTGCCTTGCATGCTGAAAGCATAAAGGAACAGAAAAGCTTAAATGAAGCCTACGCGGTGCATGTGCTGGTTTTCAACAGAGCAAAGTGTGGCAATACACATGCAAACAATCAAGGCAGAATGAAATCCTGATAAGATCGACTGACCAGAAGCACTTTGCGTCTTGCCTTCCTATTCCGCCTTTCAGAAGTCAGACTAATTACAAGCTATCGCTTTCTCTATGTAATTATCCATTTAYGCACACATTTTTTTTATATGATACAACGGTGCTTGTTCCTGTCTTTAAAAACACAATCTGCATCCAGGCTGGAAGAAATCATCTTTTTATACAAAAAAAAAAATAGGAATTTGAATGTCTGTTACAAATTCTGATCTTATCAAGATTTTCTTTAATTTGCAAATGCAAAAGCATTCCTGTTTTGGGGCCTCAGATGCTGCAGAGTCCCAAGCTCTCCTTGAGAGTGGAGAAAGTTGGGAGGACCCGGGCTGCGAACCACACAAACTACTCGTTCCCCGCAAAACAAACCCAAACCAGCTACGCCCAAATCAAAGACGAAGCAGATTTTGCGTAAGCCATAGGCAGTGGGAAGAGGATGCGGGACAGGATGCGGTGCCCCAACACAAACAGATTGAACCAAATGCGACCGCGCGCTACCCTGCTCGATACGAGCCGCGGTGCGCCTGATGGCGACTGCGAATGCAGCGTAATTTAAAAGCTGCAGGGTAAAAAGTGACACGYAGACCAAGAATTCAAACAGGGGATAAATTAATAACAGGACTGTGCACCTGATACTAGACAGTGACGGGATTTTTTTTAGTGCTTTCGTATAAAAGTATGCTTGCCGTTATTTTTCCCACGAACTAGCTGCCCTCCCCGCTCTCCAGCACTGCCCCGGAGTCGCCCATGCTCCGTTACCCGTTTTCTCCCTTTCTTTCCTCTTTTTTTTTCCTAGTGCGGGAAAACTTCTGCAGCCAGTGCGGGCAGGCTGCTGCCTCTCTCCCCAGCAATTTGCAGTTACCCTCGTCCCAAGAGTCTCCTATCTTGCAAGGGGCTTAAGGACCCATAAAATTAAATTCTGGCTAGTCAGGGCTTCCAGTCACCTTCTTATTCAGCGTAGCATGGCCACAGAGACACTGGCGCGTGTTATTAGGTTATCCCCAAACGAGTGTGCGCAGAAGCTAACGAGCTCGGCGTGACCATCTGAGGATGCACGAGGAGATGATGTTGGTTTTGCAGCAAACGGCACTCACCCATAAGAGCTCCCCAGATCACCCGATGAACGCTCCCGTCTCACAGCTGTCAAAGCACTTGAGTAAAAAGCATTATAAAGCAGAAAACAGATATCCCGATTTGACAATAGCTGCTACACCTTATAAAGCTGCGTATTTCTTGCTCCGAATTCCTTCCGCGGAGAAAAAGCCGCCGTTGGCATTGCACACGCTGCCTTGGGTTTTGCAGCAGCAGCTGCAAACGGAGCAGGAGCGCTATCAGGGCTTGCAGCTGGAAAGTCATTTTAGCGCTGCTGCATTTCACCCGCTGCATTTCGGAGACGATTTAAGGCCCTGCGCCGACACCAGGCTCAGCCGGCAGAGCCGCAGCCGTGCGAGCCTCGCGGCCGGCTTCGCCCGACGCCGCGCAGCAGCGAAGGGGCCAAACAATTTAGAGAAAAGTGAATAATCTTCCGGAGAGCTGGGATAAAAGCAGTTGGAGTTAAGGTTAGGAAGGACTCCTTACATAGCCTCTAGCCTTGGACACGACTTCAGGCGGCATCAGCCAGCAAAAACCAGAGCAGAGCCTTGCGTTGTATTAGCAAGTAGGAAGGCGGTGGTTAATTAAGAATGTGGGTTTTTTCCACTTATGAAAATAGAAAGGAGCGTTTTTGTCCTCAAATTAATACAAGGTGGGAGGGGGGGAAAGGCTCTCCGAGTTGCATTTGGCCGTATGTAGCACAGCGCGTTCGCAGAACAATTCTCACTCGACTAGAGGCACGTTAAACCCTTAACGTTACTGCAGGTGCTGGCAGAGGGGAGCACAGCGTAACGTGTAACCCGTAACGCTCCTGCTCTCAGGGGAGATTTTCTGCAAACTATTTTTCCCTGATCCTCACTCTCAGAAGTGAACAGGGAGAACGTGTTAAATTAAGTGCCTGGTAAAGCACTGTGCCTTTCGGTCCCTCTGCACGCAAGGCCAGGCTTAAAACAAGCTGGATTTAACCCCTGAATTGAATTATTTTGAGAGCGGGTACTGCCTCCAAGGGCAAGACTTGCATGCACCTAGTTTGACAAAGCAACACCAAGTGTTAGTCCGAGGAAGTTGTAACGCAGGTCACATGCGCCTTTTTTTTTGTTGTTAATAAGCAGTAGAAGAAGAATCTGATTTGCAATAACATTTATTAATGATAAATGTACATATTTACAAAGAAAAAATCTGAGAAAAAATACAAAACCAAAAAAGTGTTCCAAAAGAGAGCATTTCAGGTAAAAAAAGAAAATAGTTTTTAGTCCAATGAGACCGTGTACCACTGCTAGAAGACCACAAACACCACGCGGCACAAACCCGGGTCACTACGAAAGCCTTTACCCAAAGCCTGCTAGTCCTTCCCTCCAGCTTTATAAACCAAGAAAAACACAAACAGGGGCACTAGAGAAAACGCTGTTGCCTGGTTCTCCCATGCCCCTGGCACTGTAAAGTATAGACCAAAGAGTTTCTACATGAATCAGTAACCAATCTTTGAACTTTTCTGGAAAGCATCCTACCTCAGTCTACATATCACAACCACCATGGTCTACTCATGACCCCCAAGCCTCCAAAGGCAGGAAAAAAGAAAAACAGGCAAACCAACAGGATAAATCTCAAAGTGACAAATTGCTAAGCTCGGTGCGACCCGAAAGACACTTTTGCCGTAACCGTCCTGAGAAGCTTGGAGGCTCAGGCAGAGCGAGGCTGCTCCAGCCCCGCTCCTCAACGCAACCACGAAAATCCACCTCTCCTCTTTATTTCGGGATAGAAGGACAAACAGACAATACCTGCTGCTTTGGGTCATCGCTGATCAGCACGCAAACTGCAAGGCAGAGTAAGGAGGCTGAAGGAAAACTGGTCTTAGGCTTAGCTGTTCCTGTGTCCTAACTTACCGCTCCTCTAGAGAGTCCTCAGTTGGTCTTAACTCACTGGGCAAAGAGCGAGCGGTGTGAGATGCAGACAGTTCCAGCCGTCTACTCTGATTTACCTGTTCGCTTTTATTAAAAAACAAAAGGGTTTGTTTACGCTAATACCTATCTCTTGAATATCACCAACTACCATCACGGACAGAACCCAACACCCAATGCAGCCTCAGAGCTTAGTCCGAGTTTCAAGTAATCAGCTGGGCTCAGGCGCACTTGCTGCTTCAGAAATACTCATGCCCACCTTTTCTTAAAGCATGAAAGCCCAAGAAGCTCTTCTGCGTGTTAGGCAGAATTGAGAAAAGCGGACGTCAGGAGAAGATTCAGAATAGGAAGGGCAGAGCCAGCCACCAGCTTCATGATGCACAGAGCTGGGGGCACCAAGGCTTGAAGAAGCCCCTTTTCTCCGACCGCTAACCAAGTCCACACGCGAGCACCAAAGAGCCTCCCTGCAGCAGAGATTAACTCGCAAAACACTGCAAAAGTCTAATTACCCTCAAAACTGCTGGCAGCTGTCAAGTAGCTAAATCACCGGCATAGCAGAGTCACTGAAATACCGTTTTCTGCAGCGCTGAAGAATGAGGATTTCTCACGGAAACCCGGCTGAGGTTACACGCTGCAGACATTTCCAGCTTCCCTTCGGAAGCGGTAATTCAGTTCTCCAACACTCACTGTCAGTGCAACAGGCTGGAATTACCCTGTCCAGGTATAAAAAAGGTGCTTTATTCCTACCCCAGCTAGGAGCTAATGGAGACGTTAGGGCAGGCGCCTAGGTGGTTTGTCTGTACTTTGCAGCATGTTGGTTCCCGAGGGAAAAAAAGGAGCAAAGCACACGCGTTAGGTCCTTTATGAAAACCCTGAGACCTCTGCCCTTAAACTAAGCTACAGCACGTTAACTCTGATTTTGCATGCGTACGACCCTAGCGATCCTGGTACTTGCTTTCCATTCTGCATCTTGAGTCAACGTCAAGCGAAAGCAGAGAAATCGGGAAGCAACCAACCCGGCAAAAAATGTGTACAAGACACAAAATGCCCCAAAAGGAGACCCTATCCCAACGGCCATGGAGCAAGAAAAAAGAGGGAGGAGAGGGGGGCAAAGAGGCTGGAGCACAGCAGAGGGATCAACATCGCCGCAGACTCCCACTGCAGCTTTGACCAGATGAGCTTTCCCTTCCCAACAAGCTATAACCTTTCTCCATCCGGATCAGGAAAGATCCCATCCGCCTGCATGAACGTAGATAAACTCATCTCTAAACTGCTGTAGAAATATAAAGTGTTTGTTCAGTTTCTTTATACTCTTCAGTGCGAATTGGTATATAAATCCCCAAAATGTTCCTGAGCATTCTCAGAATGTAAAGTTCAGAAGTTTTTTTGCTGATGATAACCAGCTTTATTTCAAGATTTAAACAAACAAATAAATAAAAAGAGACCGTTTTAATTAAGAAGATAAAGAGTTGAATTGGACTGACCAGCAGAGCACATCGCTCATCACTCTGGGATGAGATATCCTGAGCACTACGTTCCAAAATTGCTCCGGGCAACGATTTTAAACTGGATACGGGAGACAGAGCTACAGAAACGATGGCTTTGCAAAAGCCACTCTTATGGCTTCAAAATATTTGCCATCCGTTCAGGAAGTCATCACACAATAACCTACACAGTGTCCGCTGCAGCAAGCCTGCGGAAGCAGCATCGCAGCAGCTAACCAAGCCATGGCTTTTAAAAGGAAGCAGGAGTCGTGTGTTTAAGGAAAAGCAGGTCTTCTCCAAGAAACACGGACAGGAAACGGACGGACAGAGAGACCAAACGGTCCCCGTTTGCATCCCGCCTGCTCCAATCTCGCACAGCTCGAAGCGTCCCCGCACTGCAGCACCCAGCACCGCCGCGTCCTTCCCCAGCTGCCCGCCGCCCGCTTTCTCGAGACAAAACCTTCCTAAATTTCAGGCTGAGCCCTCCGGAGCTCCTCATCGGTTCGTGTTCCCCTGCACGTGGCTCGTGGAGGTGGCGTCGAAGCCCGACAACCAACCGACTTTTGCGATCTCGACAGCTGAAAGAGGAAGACTGTGTATTAAAGGCAGTGTTTTCGACAGGGAAGAATACTTTTCCATGGAAATCGGCATTCACACAAACCAAAGTCCTAAAGGCACAAACCGGTGAACTGATCGGAGCGAGGGGGCAAATCAGAAAGGTTCCCGCGAGATTAAAGCAAGCGTTTCGCCAACAACCTAAATTTCTGAGACAGCGCTTAGAGAGCCTCGTCCTAGACGCCGAGAGCAAGAGATACGGCCCAAGGATTTCCTGACTTACTGCTATCCTCCCGATCAGGCGGCACACGCCAAGCCGTGCACACATCGCGTTTGTCTTGTGTCCCTTCCAGTAGGCGTATTTTTCTAGCTTCCTAAAGTAACACTGTTCACACAGATACAGATCTATAAACGAATATAAATACATATATTTATAGATATTCACACATTTGAGTCCCTGTAATAAAGGACTGTTCCTTTCTCTTCTACGCTGCGGCAGCAGCTGCCAATGCCAACGGTACTGGCGGCCGTTCTCGGAAGTAATTATTTCTATACCAATTCTCTAGAGAAAGCAACAGAATGCATATTACTAGTGAAAGAGAAGCGGTTGGCTTAGCTCAGTCCCGTAGTTATTATATACAGAAAAGAAACCCCTTAGACACAAAGTCCCATCTTCCCTCCAGCTCACAAACCAGCTCCGCTCAGCCCAGCTGAGCAAACCCCTCGCGCTTCCTAGCTTGGTCACCTCAACGACCAAGTCGACTCGGATCACCAAAAGCATCATCCGGACATTTACGTTTGTGTGTCGCAAACAAGGAGCAGCATGCAACGGCTTCGTCGGAGGAGTCAAAGCAACAGACGGCTTTAACATTAGGACTGCGTCCTGAGCACGCTCTTCCTTTTTTTTTTTTTTTTTTTTTACACGTTTGGGTGAACTCAACAGTAGCAAAGTCGACATGCTGACGAAGGAGACATACTTAACAGCAGGTTATTCCATTTCCGTGACCTACGCAAACATGCTTCAGTTAGTTCCACACAGATTAGAAAAACACATCGGAAGTGCACCAAGACCACGAGCTTCAGAAAAAAGGATTCATTTACATTTACAATAAATATTTGCTTGCAATGGATTTTCTCCTATCACATGGCGTATTTTCATCGAAACGAGAATAGGGGTGCAAGCGGGAAGCTGTGATGCTTTGCAAAAGGCCTCCCGTTGGGAAAAGGAAAAGCTGCCTGTCCCTATCTATATGTTAACACTAACAGCAACATTGATGATCAACACTTTTTCTTTAAATGCCAATCTTGGTTTCCTAGAAAAGGAGTGGTTATGGATTAGGTTTGGTGCGTTGCTGTAAAGCCTAGTCAGGCTTTTGGACCATTATCAAGTGTTCTTCTGCTTGTGAATAGTTTACTTTTAAAAGAACAAGCTTAGTAAGTCTTCAGCAATTGCTAGGTGAAGTCTAAAGGAGCTACAGAAGCAAACATCTCCCATGTATGCACAGCTCAATCTGCCCTCTTAGAGCTGAAGCCTTTGCAATCAGTAACATGGTTTATACAATTCATTTTTGCTTACAGAGCACTAGGAAACGTCGAAACGGATCTGGCAATCCATTACCACTCCTGCCAGGCCCCAGATCGCAGCTACACAACGAAAAACAGCGGGATCCACGCTCTAGTCGCAGGGTGTCCCTTCCCGGGACAACGGCCTATGGAGATCAGAGCCCAGGACAAGGAGGATGCAGCAGAGGCTACGGCCAAGATTTCAGGAGCTTTGGTCTTGAGGTTTCAATAGGACCCTGTTCCCACTCAGAGAAAGAGCAGCCACCAAACAGTCAGTGCTATGATCACAAGAAAAGACATCATAAAGGGAATACGCGGAGAAGGAAAAATATTAGAGTACAGCTGACACTTTTTGAGCGATTTCTGCTCTTCAGGAATTGGAATAGAAACCTTTGGAAGAGTTTCTTCATTTGCTTGCCGGGGAAAGGCTGTCTCAGTAGGTATCTCCTGCTTTTTTAGTTTGTCTTCATCCTGTACTAACAGAGGACGTTCCTGTGTCTGCTTTCGTGGTAGAAGATCAAGAAAGACAGAGAGAGATGAACAAAAATGACAGATGGAAAGTGCCCAAAATGATACTTGGAGGTGTGCAAAGGGATAGGACAGTCTTCCTGTCAATTTAATAATAAACCGCTCTCAAGAACCGAAGCTCTGGCAGCTCAAATTGCATCGCCGTCTGAGCTACAAAGATGGTTCTCTCCTCTCTATAGAGCTCAAGAATCTCTGCATCATGCTCACGTGTGTTTTGCAAGTGCCTTCCAAGAAAACCAAATGTTTAGAACCAATAAAGTGTTTTGGAGTTGGAATGGTTGAGAAAAAAGTTAGCTTTGTTGTATTACAAATAGAAATGGCATAGTACAAAACGTGGTCTCTGACAACTTCCTATTCTCTACTGCCCTTAAAAAATGGTGCTTGTTAAATAACGTTTGACATCTAGACTGCAGTGCAGGTACAAAACTATTTTTGAAAGTCCTGATGATAGTATCAAAATTTCAGTTGTTTTGAAAACTCCATTGTAACGAGCAAAAAATTGTTACGTCTTAGAAATCCAGGGTGTGGAACAGGCATGATGTGAGTATTAGCGTTCCAAACTTCCTGAAGTTGGCTTCATACGTTAGCACGTTTGTTTCTGGAGTCTGAAGAACGTAAAAAACAGAATGAATAAAACATCAGGCAGGATCATGCAAGGGCTTTAGCACTTTCATTGAAGAAAGAGGAGATTGTGGGAAATATTGCAACCTATCCAGCACATCTCCACGCCTTCAGCTCGCCAGACATGGTCAAAGCCAACTGTACCTATGAAAGAAAAAACTTGGCTCTAAGCTCTCTCAGCTGCCCTAGCCTCCTCTGATCAGTGCGGTATTTTGGGACTGGTTCTTTGCACACCCCTAAGTGATGAGTATCAGGGAGAAAGTAGCTGGGAGACTGGGCAGCAAAAGAAAATATAAAATGCAAGAGTAGCGTGATCATTAAAACAAAAAYGGAAAGAAAGACAACATAAAAAGAACAGGGTACAGTTAAACTTTCATAATTGCTTTTCTCTCCGAATACACGGTTACATCTTTCATGCAGCTTTTTCGAACCGGCCATGCACCAAAATAAGCAAATCGCAAGCTGCAAAAGCTGCAGCAGTGCAAAAGTCCTTCAGGTGTTAGGTCTGGAGGCTGTGAGATATGAAACTACTTAACGTAGCCAAAAGAAAAATGTTATCCAGCAGCTGCTGTCGAGTTTTTGCTTGGTGCCATTGCAATAGCAAAATCCTGGTTCAGAAGCACATATCAGAACAGCAGCTTTACCTCAAGCCCACCAACCTGTCTCTCAGAAGATAGGACAGTGACTTTCTTGACCTGGACACACAAAGCGTGTAAGGTTCAGTTGTCTTGCAACAAAACATAGAGGAACAGCAGAAAAGCAGCCCCTGGCAGAATACCCTTTCGTCACTACAGCAGCCTTAAGATACCACCATGAAGTATAGAAACAGGATTATTTTGCATTACGATTTACCATCCTTAAACATTTTACACTGATGTGCAGGTGAAGTAAAACATCCTTCTCTGTAGGTGCCTTCTCTCTTACATGGTCAAGATGTATTTCTGGAAGTTCACAGCAGAACGTGTCAACCTCTACCTCAGAGCAAGACCATTTCAAAGGTCACATTAAGAGCTCTTGGGAATTTCCAGAAATGCAGATCGAGAGCTGGCACCAGTCCTAGTGTGGCGGTGGACCACTGCAGCCTTAGACGGGAGAAGCCCACACCAGGCAGTTATCGTAAAGAGCAGGCCCCGAGGACCTCACATGCAGTTGCCACGCAAGAATTTCTTCAAAAACAACCAAGAACATCACTCTTGAGCTGCAGCTGCCGAATTTGAGAGCCCCTGCTCTATTCCACCTGCACATCCACGAATCCTGTGGTACAACAGGGAGAGCTTGCCAGCACTCCTGCTGTCTCCTGCTGGGCAAATCCCTGCAAAATTTATGCTGAGACTCAGCAACCAAACAGTGAAGTCCATCCATGCGTTAAACAGGGTCATTCCAAGGATGACAATCAATCCTGACTAGTTCATCTTCAGGGCTTTGTTTCGTTTTTCGGATCGGGAAACAAGCTCTCTAAGTGTCACGGCCATTCTCTACGCCTTGGGGAACCTTTCGTAAGCTTGAGCACTAAAAGCCTCTTGTATCCCTTCTGGTAACTCTGCATCCACAGCAAGATTATTTCTGCTTAAAAAGTACCACCCTTGCAATGGTTTGAAGATCAAATGCAAGTTTATCTGCAGAGCTGTGGGCAGGAAGGGGAGAAGCTAGGGTTAAGTCAGGAGAGATTTTGCCACCGTCTTCACTGCAGCCAGGATTTAATTTCTCAGCTTTAAGGAAAGCTGAGACAAAAAACATTTACTGTTTAAGGGGCTGATTCCCAGGGGCTCCTAACTACGGTTTCACTCACGAGCTTGGGTAATCTGGGTAATCTGAGCTGGGTAATGCCAGTATTAATATAAACAGAGCTGTCAGATACCAAAGAAGAAACAAGTTGGCAGAGAGATCTCTGCTGCTCCATCTCAGTTTTTTTGAAAAATTATCTTTTTTAGGAAATTAGCAGGGAGATGGTGAATGCTTTTGTGAAGAGAAAGGTTTCCATCAAGTATGAACAACCCTCATTTAGCCACGTGAGGAGTCTTTTTGAAGGCTCCACAGAGTATCCGCATGGGTATGTACTAGCAGATCCTCATGCAAGAGTTAATTCAGTAACACATACAATTCTCTCCAGCTTAAATAACTGGAGAGTAAAGCGACTTTTAAAAATTGATACCATCCAAGCGTTTCTCCACCGGACTACCTGCAATACTATCTTTGAAGTTACAATTCCCACCAGTTCAGGGATTTTCTTCACATTTTGGGGAGACACATTCCCTGCTACCAGGAATAAGCTGGTCCCCAAAACAGCCATTTGAAGCGTACTCTAGCAGCACAGATGGCTGCAACGCTAGGAAAAGCGGCATCAAAACTAGATGAAAAACTACTTTACTTTATATCCCCCCCCCATATTTTTGTGAAACTAACATTAAAGCGTTAATACTTTCAGAGACCACTGTACATGTTGAAAGTCACCTTAAATATACCTCTAACCAAAACCTAAGGGGGGGTTGAGGCTGAATCCCGCGCAGCAGAGCTGTCCCATGAACGCCGCGCGCTAGCGCACGAAGCGGATTAACCCCCCCGCGCCGTAGGGTACTCACTCCATCCGCTCCCGTGGGAATCTGCCCGTTGACGTTCAGGGTGCGGAAGGGGGAGTGGGCGGACAAGCGCTTGTCCCATTCGCTCGGCCGCGGCTCGGGGAC
Source organism: Apteryx rowi (assembly GCF_003343035.1). Classification (NCBI taxonomy): domain Eukaryota; kingdom Metazoa; phylum Chordata; class Aves; order Apterygiformes; family Apterygidae; genus Apteryx; species Apteryx rowi. Next base: position 557,405 of record NW_020450683.1, on the reverse strand, counting down.
AGACTCCATGAAGTTCTTCTTCAGCTCGCTGATGTTGGCGTGATGCTTCTTTATTTCTTCTTGGGTCTTATCTAGATCCTAGCATTAAAAAAGAGCAGCATGAAGGGGGAGATGCAGAGAGGGGCACCGACAGTTGCCCACGCGCTGCTGCATAGCAAAGCTGCGCTCGGCGGAGCGGCTGCCGACCTCCGTCRCTTGCGCTCACGCTGTAAACGCGCAAGGGGAACCTTCTCTCTCCTTTTATCCCGGTCTCGTATTAAGCGGGACAAACTGCGACCGGCACACAGTGGGGTGGCTCCTTCACGTACGGGACGTGCCATCAGTCATCTCAAGCTACACCAAGAGAGATGACAGCCGAGCTGTAAGCTCCAGGGTTTGCCATATAGAGGATTTTCTTTTTTACTTTTGAGGCTATGTTGTTCGGGTTCTTTGATCTCATGCTTTTAAGTTGGGTGGTTTTGCTTTTTCCTCCCCTCTGCACGCCTGAATATTCAAGGGAGATCCATAAACGCAGTTAATGCTTAAGAAACTTTCCCCCAATTTTACTCATTCTCTTTAATCCTAATCTCTGTCATCAGAAATTATCTTTGGTCCCGCTCTACCCCCATTACTCTTTTCTCCTCTCATCTCATCCCTCCAGGAGCTACCACAGGAGGTTTTAGACTTATGAAGTGAAGACGAGATGACCGCCCCCTAAAATTGAGCTGAGAATTTACTCTATGCCAGATCAATCAAGAAACGCTTGCTGAAAATGTGGACCTGAGAAGAGCCGGATCTCTATTCTGTGATGCCAGTTTACAGCATAAACGCACAGGCTTCAAGGCAAGTCAGCTCTGTTCAGCTGAATTGTTTAAAAATAGCCTTTCCTTGCAAGCAAAACAGAGTTTTCTTTAGAACAAAGCTTTTGCATAAAATAGGCTTAAGCCAAACAACAACTTTTCCGGACAGTGCCAAAAAGCAGCAAGCCTCACCCATTAGAGAGGGGGAAATTAAAGTCAGTAAAAGCATTGCTGGCAAATTTCACTCTTTTTGTGCTTTTAGTTGTTACGCAGAGTTTATAAGAGAGGAGAGCGAGCATTTTTTCGAAGCAAACGCCTCCCCCAGAGGAGCCCCCCACCCAACCCCCTGCAGCGCACCGAGACGCGCCGCCTCCAGCTTGCGGGGCTGGAGGCCCAAACGCCTCGCAAACAACTTTTGCTCTTTTTGGCACCGTTCTGGGGAAGCAACAGTTTTGGCATCRGTCCCAGATAAAAGCACAAGGCAAGTGCCAGCTAGTTAGGAAAAGCACAAAGTCGTCCGCTGAGGACGCYGCGGGAAACTCTGGGAGCCCCCGCACGGGTCGAGGAGCCCTGCAACTGCTCCAGCTTTTCGAGAAGAGGGAAAGGCCACCTCGACTACCTGCCACGGCTCAGCAAAGGTCGATCCTGAAAGTTCGCGGAGAAGCTAAAGCCGCAAAGAGATACGTGGAGCCAGAACTGCTCTCAAAAGCGTCTCGAGGAGCAAAGTTCTGACCACCGAGCTTCTCCTYGGGTCTGGCCTTCGGGGAAGGCTACGGAGCGCAGGTCACCAAGCACAGAGCGGTAAACGGCGTTCGATAAAATAAGCAACGGCTCCTAGCGTGTTTCTCCGCAAGCGGTCGCGAGGTCCGCCGGCGATCGTCGGAGAAAAGGGAGCGAAGGGGGCGAGGCGCCGCGGCCACCCCCGGTCCGGGAGCACCTGCAACAGAACCGCTCCGAGGGGCGGCAGCGGCGGCGGCGAGGCCGAGCGGAAACACCGGGAGACCCCGCTCCGGCATCGCGCTAAYGGGAAAAAGCCATTTAGAAGCCACGGGGACGGAGGAGGTGACCGAGCTGTTGGAGCCGGCCTAAAGAAAGCGACGGGCTCGGTCTTCCCAGCGTGGCGGTGGTGGTGGCGGCCGGACTCCCGCTGTCGAGCCGCGGACTCGGTCGCTCGCGTCCCGAAGCTTAAACGGCAGCAGGCAAAAAAACCCAAAGCTGCAAAACGTTTAAAAACCACGGTTAGAAGGCGGCAGTTAGTGCACTTCACGTTCAAGCGAGACCGACGGGGAAACCCTACCAGCCGCTGGCGCTGCAATTTCGAGTAGAAACACGTGACGCGGGAACAGAGTATCAGAAGCCACAAACGTCTTCCGTCACACGGTGTAGAAATATATGATCGGCACCGTTCTGCCCCRAGACGGCGCTCGGGGACGACTGCGGGCGAAGGGCGCCCAGAGCCGGCGGGAAGAGCCGAGGCAAAGCCCCGCGCGCGCAGGGACTTCTCACCCCTTAGGGAACGCGGCGCCGAGAGCGCGGGGCAGCTCCGGCGCCCGCGCCGGCTCCGCGGGGGCGTTACGGGGCCGCCGGGTGCTCCCAGGAAGGGGCCCGGCGTATTCGGGGATTCGGCAAGGCAAGCAAGCGCTCGGAGAGGGATTATGGCCCCTACGGTGGCGGTTTTGCTCGGTGCCATCCCAACAGAGCAGTGGCGAGCGAGATCCCAAAATCGTTCCCGCAGCTTTCTCCTCTGCCGCCATCGTAACGCTGCAACTTCACCCAGTTTTTATACTTTGTATTATATATTTTTATATCACTTTGTGGGCAAAATCACATATTTCAAACAAGGAGAAAGTTGTAAATGAGTCCCACCACGGTTCGTGTCGTTTTGGGCAGGTGGCTCGCTACCCGCCGGTCTCGGGACAGAACAGGTCGAGCACTCAGCTCTGCCGATCATATATTTTAGGTCAGTATGAGAGAATGAAAATCAAAAGAGGTAGAAGGAAGAATGCCTGCATATTGGCATGTTTACTGTCAACATGCAAAAGCATATTTAAAATCAAAGAAAAAAGGTCCGTCATGCAAGAGCATGCAAAAAGAAAGGCAGCAGCAGAAGAGGAAGAGAAAGTTGAGCACAGAACGCAGAAGGTCTAGGCAAACGCAACTGAAAAAAGCGTCAAGTTCATACAAACCTCCAACATTAAATTGCTATGCCTGATATAAATGTTTTCACCATCTAGCCTCTTTGATCTTTTCTGTGAAAATGAAAGAAAGGGGGGAACAGAAAAAAAAAAAAGAAAAAGAAAAAGAAAAAGAGAAGCACAAAAAATTAAAACGTTGTTCTTGCGGGATTCACAAATTGGCAAATAAAAAAAGTCAACTCAACGTTTGGAGCGCAGCACTGTGCCAATATGGGATGGGCCGTGGAGCCACAAGAACACCTGCACCRGGTCACCACCAGGACATGGAAGCACCGGACCATGGAAAATGGGCAAATGCAATGAGGAGTTTAAAGAGACAGTTTCCCAGCATTTCACCGGCTTTTTGCATAGGTTTGACCTCATGCAAAGAGGCATTTCACCATTTTTCCCTGGAAGCCTTGCACAAAGTAACAACTTTGTATCCCTGATAGCCCTGCGTGCCTGCTACAGCRCGCCAGGCTGTTCTAGCTGGAGTACATGTAACTTTTTTCAATGTCTCCAAGCCTGTAAACAGTGTTTATTAATGTGCATAGTAACTATGTTTTTAACGCTGTTCCCATTTTGGACATCTCTCCTATTCATCAATCCATATTAAAGAAGCATTAATTTTTTTTTCTTTTTTGCATTTCCTGGAATGCACAATACACCTCTTTCTTTGGATTTTAACTGAATTTGTTACAGAGCAGCAAAGCCAGATGTTGTCAACCAAACCAAGTGTGTTTCTCTGTAACATTTAACATGCAGAATTTTAGCAATCGGACTGGCTATGGGACAAAAAGCTGTTCACTTTGCAATCAAAGAATTGACACCTGTGGATTAAAAAAAAAGAAAGAAATACCCAGCCCAAAGCACATGAAGAAATTGGAGCACTGTCTTTTTAAACAGGTTACGTATGCATGAATGATATGGCAAATTTGTTTGGTGAAAGTGTAAAATGGCTAACCTTCCTCATTCTTATCAGTTCTTCCTCTTTCTCTGCAGGCTGCTGCTGTTTGGCAGTGATAAAAACAAAAAAACAAACAAACAAAAAAAAATGTTGGTTCATTTAATTATGTTGAACCTCACTGTATAACCTTAAAAAAATATATATATGAGCAGCCTAACTGAATTAGCAGCACAAACCTGGGGCTGGTCACCATTCGTAGTGGGTACTGTGACCTCAATGTGCGTTTTCCCCACCTACGTTCAAGAAATAAAGTGGCAAAAACATTTCTTGTTAGTAGACTTCTTCCAAGAGACCATTCGCTTTCAAAACCCAGCCGCATTCAGGTGGTTTTGAAATGCTGGGGGAACATGCAAAAAAACCCCAACGTGCAGCCTTCTGCAAAAGGTTAATAACAGCGCGGCTCTCGCTGGCAGCCTGTTAGTTCAACGGCACGTTTAAGGTAACTCCTTCGGCCTGGAGAAGTATCAGCGTTTCAAACGGGAGCTCCCCAGGGCTTCTGCGGACCGGCTTCCCRCTCGCATCGGATTTGCCAGCCGACGTTTTCCGACTTCATTTGCAGCTGGATCTCACAAGGAAATCATCACCGAAGGCGACCCGGGCAAAATTAACACTGGATTTCTCCAAACCCAGGAAACGGTACGTTAGGCCCCGATATTAAATTGTTTTTCACGTTGTCATTGAGAAGAGACCTAGCTACAAAATCGAGTTTAACGCCACAAATCAGGTCCTTTCCCGTCCGTAACTAAAGAGCCCAGACTGTCGAAGCGTTTTATATCTTGGGGAAAACGCGTTGCCAAATCATACAAAGGCAAAAGCATCAGTTGGTGTGAAAAGAGGTGACACAGTTACATTTGAGGAACAGGGTGCATTTGGCCGGTTCAGATCCACAGCCAATTTGCCCCCCAAAACTATCCTTAAAGAAAAGAAAAAAAAAAATCTACCTTTGAAATGTTTGGGAAAAAAAGTGCGATAAAGGAAACAGGACGAATAAAATTTACTCGTTCTCGGTTTGCTGCTCGGGAAGTTGGCAGCCGTGCCGTGGCGTAAGGACCCGCGAGCCCCAGGACGCGCCATCCCCCGGCACAGGAACGGCTCCGGGCTCCCCGGAGAGCTGCGACTGCACGTTAGTTTGGCTTAAAAGAACAATTCACATATATTGACAGCAGCAGAGATTTCGGACATTTGTGGATAAGTGCAAATCCTCGATTCAAAAATTTAAAAAATTAAAAAAATAAATAAAAAAGTCGGTTGAACAAATAAACCCACCAAGGTGCGAACAGTTGCRGTCACAACCGAAGTTTCGCCCCGGTGTTCAGAAACTCCTTAACGGCTATGCCACGGAGAGTATATTAATTAAAAAGCGCCCGCAATTAGACAGCGGGCTGCGGAGCCCGCACCTGCCCTCAGACGTTCGCCCGCGCAGTTCTCRCCAGGTTTTTAACGGGTTGTACGTCGGGCGACCGCAACTACTGCAACGCAGCCACCCCGCCTTCGCCCAGACCTCCTCCTCCTCCTCCTCCTCTTCCTCCCTCGCACGCCGTGGCTCAGGGACGGGATTTCCCTTGGACCCGCATCCCCATCCGGGGAGCAACCTCGCTCCCAGGGCCGCCCGCGCCGGGAAGGAGCCCCTCACCTCCGTCGCAGCGCCGCTTGCCGAAAGCCCCCTCCGCGCCCACGTACCTTGGCGGCCTCGGCCGGCTCCGGCTTGGCTTTCTCCGGCGGGATCTCCTCGCGCTTCGCTTCCGTTTTCRCCCTTTCCTTCTGGGCTTTGGGGGCGGCGAGCGCCTCCTTGGCGTCGGGCTTGGCCGGCTCGGCTTCGGCGCCGTGGCTCTGGGCGATGGCGGGGGCCGAGGTGGGCCGGGGGCTCCTCTCGGGCGTTATCACTGCCACGGCTGCGGGGGGAGAGAAACACGGCTCAGAGCGCGAAACGCGGCTGCAGCTCCGGGCAAAGTCTTTCCAAATTGGAGAGAAAGGGAGGAGGAGGAGGAAAAGGAAAAAAAAAAGGGGGGGGGAAGAAACCAAGATGTTGAGCAAAGCGGCTTGTGCATTTAGCACAGGAAAGTGGAGATCGTTTTCCTCATGGTTTAAGTAAATGAAATAAAATAAAATAAAACAAACATGGTTTACCAAAAAGCAAGCTTGCACTCTGCAGCAAAGCCACACCAGAAAGGCTAATCTATTTTTGACGTCGTGCCATCGATTTGGGGATCTTTCACGCGCAATCGGAACGGAAGCCCATTACGTCGAAAAYGTTAAAACCCAGACGCTAAGGATGTCCTCAGCCGGAAACGAACGGCTCGTGGAAGAGCAACCCCGGGTCCCCCCTCGTCTCCTCCATCTTGTCACCAATTCCCCCCCCAAAAAATCAACACGCATTTCTCCGTAAAGCTTTACRGCAGCTTCCAGGTGGGTTTCAAAGCAGATTCGCACCGTCCCTCYGAGACGGATGTCTCCTGCCGCAGTGCGAGCCACCACGGCGAGGAGATGTCCATCGCCTCCAAACCGGGGGAAGCGCAGAAACKAGCACCATGCTCCGAAAATATCATCTTTCAAGAGAAGGATGACGGTCTTAAACACTTCAGAAAGCATTCAAGCTCATACTGGGTGTCAAAGCAAGCCCGAATTAATCCACGGTGCCTATCTATAGGCACAAGAAGCCATTTAGTTCTCCAGAGGTTGATTCTTGTGGCCACTGCACTAAAAATCTTCCTAGTCACCTGGATCTTTGACATGATCTCATATTCACATGGTCCTAGTTTATGTAGGAAGAGTCACAGTGTGTAACTTATCCCAATTACTAGAGTTACTGGGTTACTAGTGTCCATCCAGCTAGAGACACCAGAAAATCTGACATTAAGAAAAAAAAAATCATAATTTTAAGTAAAACCTCAGAATTCCTGCTTTACCTTTCTCTCAAAAGCTAACTGCATCTCATCCATGTGTATAAAAACCACGCAGGATAAAGTATCTGTACGGTCAAAAACATACAAGATCGAGGGGTGAAAAAGCAAGAGCATGAGTTTTTGGAGACTGAAATTGTAACTTCTAAGACAAATTCCTAGACACCGGCCCTTGCTGAAAATCCACGCCAAAATCCCAAATCATCGCCACCGCCATTGTTCCCGTTACATCTCCCATTCTTCAACAAGGCAGGTCATGCCTGCGAGGCAAGGCGCTTCGTCATCCTCTCAGAAAGACACCCGCTCCCAGGGGTTTTTATGCCACGGAAGCRGTGACAGCCGCCAGAGAGGCTGCACACGGGGGTTGTGAGATGTCAGGCACAGTCAGGCTAAGGAGGACGAGGACACGTTAACCACACGGGTGTGAAAAGCCATCGCAGTGGTACCTGGCTCCTTCAGGACCGCTTCTACTCCTCTCATCACCATCAGTTTTTCTTCCTCTGTCTCCTCTTCTTCTAGCGGGCTTATCTCAACATTGCCAAGAGCACGTTTGGCTAGAAAAGTCAGGCATATATTAAAACGCCACCTCAAAAAATCAAACGGAAAAGGAAACACAGCCACGAGTAACTCTGCAAGGCCACCTCTCTTTAGGGACTTCGGCTTCTTTCGCAGAGCTTGAGAGCATCAAGACACACAAGAAAAATAATAGAAGATACAAATCTTTTCCTCCACCGTTCAGCAATGAATTAGGTGCTGTCCAGAACTGCGTTATTTTAGTTGTATCTTCTTGACTAACTACCTTTATTTTGATACGTGGCACTAGATTTAAACACAGTAGCAAGGACTGCTCCAAATTGCGAGATGCACAGTACCCATCATCGTTACCCTCGCCCAGAAAATTGTACCTGCTGGGACCAGAAGTGTCCACAGGTCAAGAGAAGCAAGGAGGTGGGCACAGGGAAGGGTTGTGCGCTAAGGGGAGGCTTCCTGGCCCAGAGTTACTAACCAGCTCTGCTCTTAGTTGTGGCTGGGGGGAATTTGTCTGAAGCAGTGGCTCTGAAAACAAATAACCAGCTTGGGAGGAAGCAGGCTCCATCATGGAGGAAAAAAAAGGAGGATGCAGGTCACCTCCACAAACTCGGCCACAAAACCCAGGGAACACCAGCTGATTTTTAGGCACTGCGTGTTCCCACAGCTCGTGGGAATTAACCTTGCGGAGAGGGTCGGCAGCGCAGGAGCATTAGAAGGGCCTTACACACAACCGCCGTTAATTCCCCTGTGGGATACTTGACTTTTTCGTCCCACGCAGAGGCACGGCACGCTAGAGAAACACTCGGCATCGCAACCGCAAGATGCAGCACACTCGCAAAGCCAGGTCGGATCTTAACGGCATTAAGCCCACCGCAAACAACACAGCCGCTACCCTACAGCACTTCAACCCGGGGGGCACAGCAACAGGCGTAAGGACCACAGGCGGCCGCGGTAGCGGTTGTACCTGGYGGCTTCTGCAACGGTTCCAGTAACGTTGGCTCGGCAACGGGAACCTTAACCACCTCTACCTTCTCCTCTTCCTCTTCCTCCTCTGCAATGGGTTTCATTTCAAAACTTTCAAGAGCGTGTTTGGCTAGAAAAAGTTTAGCATGTGTTAATAGAGCGGTTGGAGAGCTGCACGGATGCACGACGGTCGCTACGGCCAAGGGAACAGCGAGCGGAGACTCCTCTCCGGGGCAGCGTCCGAGAACAGCATTGGGGGTTTTAACCAGGTAAATTAGTAATATTCTTCTGCAATTGCACATCAGTCTTTCTAGTGTTGCCAGTCCCAAAAGCATATTATGGAGAGGGGGGAAAAAACCAAAACGTCTGAGCTTTGCAGGCTTCTTTCCTAGGCAGGACACGGCTGCGATGGCAGGAACGCGCTAACGCTTCCCGCTCGCATGGCTCCTGCCCTGGGGAGGGCTCTGCCTGCAAGTTGGGGGTCAAAAGGTGCAGGTGCCGATGAGTAAAAGCAAGGAAAAGCACTCCGCAGCGGAGGATCCCATCTCTAAAAAACAACTAACAGCCTTAATTAGAGGTACTTGAGTGACCAAGCTTTAAATGTAAAAATTAAGAGCGTGCAGAGAACTATCCCAGTGTCTTAGATGCTGGTTCTCCATCTTCTCTTTCTACAGGCTTTCGCTCTCAGGGCCACAAGAGGCTGCGCTGGCTACGAAGAATTCAAGGCAAGACAGCAGTTTGGGGGATTTGCCACATTACGCTCCACTTCATGAAAGCATGATCTGGATTTCAGGCCAGAAAAGCAGCGGTGTCAAAAGAGCTCTGTATAAATACCAGGGTGCAAGAAGGAAAGTGGAGCAGCACACAGCGTATTTGCACGCGAATCCTCTCCAGCCCTGATGCTCCGCAGGCAGTCGCTACCGAAGCGATGGAGAAAGCAAGTATTTGACAATACCACTGCTGTGATATGCTTACTAGTATTCAAATATAGCGTTGTACCTACGCTCCTCTGTTAAGAGGGCTTTATTTATTAAAAATTACCTGTCTTCAGAGAAATCTAGGCTCCACATAACACATTGGGAAGCATTTCTCGAACTATAATAAAACCCACAAAAGGCTTAAAGAAGCGCAAGCAATTCTTAAGATGAAACTTCACAGAAGCTTCAAAAGAAATTTCAAGATCACAGGAAAAGAATTCTTTAAATTTTCTAACCCACATTTAAAAAGACACCCAAATTTAATAAGGAGACAGATCTGAAGTGCCAGCACGTCCCAATCGTCCCCCCACCTCCCCAGCAGAATTACTGTCTAGCGAGGTGCAATGCAGAAATTTGGTTAAGTCGCCAGGCTCCCAGAGCCAGGGCTCTCCCGTCCCGTCTGTCCTCCGAGCCCGAAACTCTCCTCACAAAGAAACGAAAAAAAGAAAGCCGCCAGATTGGGTGAAACTTTTCAGAGTTGTCAAGAACAAGCATGTAAAGGCATCTCAGTGGGGAAAGGATAGGCAATGAGCTGCAGAGATTTGTAGCCACCACAGCTATACCTGGCTTCTCTCGGGACTGATCCACGGGTTTTGACTCGGGAACCTCAACCACCACCACCTCCTCCTGCTTCTCTTCCTCTACGGCTCTGAACTCAACTTTTTGAGTCGCACGTTTAGCTGAGGAAATTGCGCACATGTTAACAACTGCCCACCCGGCAGGCGGGAAAAAAAGGCTGCAGACTTCAACTCGGAGAGATGCGTTAGGTTCCCAGGCCRCCCTTTGCAAGCTCTGACGCTCAGGGACAAGCTCACAGCGGGGCTTCGCCTTCCTCCACGGCGAGGCTCCTCACCTATCGAGCTGGGGTCCTAACGGTCTGCAAAGCACGGCCAAGGGGCAACGAGCAGCGCTGGCCCGTGCACCCAGCCCGGGGAGTCCTGTGCACCCATGCAGCAGGYGAGCGGGTGTTTTGCTTTGCTCTCCGCGCCACGGCTGCGGGACGGAGGTCGAACCGAGCCGTCTTCCCCCCCGGCTCCGAGCCCACGCTCAGGGTAAGCTGAGCCTTGCAAACTCACGGCAGGAGCAGGGGCAGCCTGGCTGCCGCTGGCCACGGGGGCGCGGGCAGCCCTGCTTTCTCCTAGCGTGACGTCGGGGCTCAGGGCGACGCCGCTCGTGCTCTATCGGGTGCCCCGAGGGCGAAGGGAAGCTCCCCCGCGCCCCGGATCCTAATTTTACGAGCAGCCCTAGATTCGGAGCAAGGGCAGCAAAGCCATGCATTCCCCCGTCACACCTCCCCTCGCCTGCCGGCTCCTATCTGGCCCCTTTAAAAGAAATCTGGCCCACCCGACCGATGCATCACAAATTTTGACATTATCATCGCTTAAACAGCCATTGGAAAAGTTTCAAACGTTGGTGGCAAAAAACTTCCCCCCCAAGGAAAACACTATTATTATTTTAAAAGCTACTTTAAACAAAGAACAAATCCTAGAAAGAGTTAATTCTGGATTTGCTGAATGAAAATTGTGCTGAGATGCAATGAGGAAATATCTTTAAAACTAAAACTTCGCTATTGGCCTGCAACACCCGCTTACAGCCATAAATGTCTTTTGCCAGTGAGCCCTTGGCAGTGTTGCTATTTATATTTTATATCTAGGTCTTGAATTAAGTAAGAAATTATGTTTTTTTTTTTTTTTTTTTAAAGCAAAGCAAATACTGACTTACAATAACGGAGCATTTAGATGTTTTCAGGGCAGTCAAAATTCAAAGTTCACTAAATGAGCTTTCGCCTCTAATCAAAGCAAGAGCTAGACACAGCGGCAGCTACTGAACAGCATCTCACCAAATCGGGCGGCGGAAACGTCCCGAGAGCCACGAAGCGGCAGACACTAACCTCCGTCGAGGCTCCTGGAAGCCCGCTTACTCGCCGTCCGTTCGAACTGGGGAGCGGGTCTGTCGATCAGGGCGCTCGCCTGCCTTGTCTGCGCCTGCGTCCGGCCGCTGTAGCGGAACTTGGAGCCCAGCGCCAGGAACCTGCTCTTCGGGATCGCCTCGGTGGAAGTTAGCCTGAGAGCCACAGCGACACGTTAAAATCGCACCTCCAGAGGCGGGAAATAATACGTAAGGAGAAATTAAAATACAAATTAAAGAAGTCTCCGCAGGCACTGATGATTAACGAGGCAACACGCACTAGCAACAAGCACCACATCTACAAGACAGAAGACCTCACACACAAGCTGCCTAGAAGTTTATTGCAATACAAACACTTAATTTCTCTGCAATCATTTCACTCCAGTTTTTGTTAGACCCTAACTAAAGAAGCATCCATGCTCAGCAGCAAATCTAAAGCATTAGTTATTCAACAGGGATCAAGAGGCAAGACCAGCGTTTAAAAAACTCACCTGAAAAACGTGTGATGCTCAACGCACACTTTCCATAGCTTCTTTGCCGCCCGGTAACTTGGTAGCTTGAACCCAATTGTACTTTCATATTGTTCTTGCTGTGGAAAACATATATGTTATTTAGGCATAGCCAGAAATGAGTGTGGCAGAAGAGCCTGGTCCCCAGCCCACCAAGCTTCTGGCTGGGGCACAAGCTGCTGCTCTAGTCCAGGTGAACTCACTCCACAGATGGGCAGGGACCAGGAAAAGCACAGGTTTTCCAAAAAAGGGRGAAGCCTTCTCCCAATTTCAGCTATGAACTTAACTTTAAACTCTGCTTTCCTGCCGGATCGTGGGAATACCACGCTGTGCCAGGGGGTGGTGCTAGATGACACGTTGTTTAAATTGCCACCATCTATTTTATAGCTTCAGCAAGGTCATTGGGCTTTACTTTAAGAACTGAATTTACTACCAAGGCAAGATCAGAAATACAACAGGGTGTAAAACGCCCATTCAGAAGAAAGCTTGCTCCTTTCCCCCACTTAATGAAGCTTATAAGTTGGCGATAAGCAGAAGGCAATTAAACAAAACAGAAGACATGAGCACAAACAAGTCAGAACGTACCTCCCCTGGCCGAATCTTAATAAAGAAGCTGCTGCGTTTGTAGGAAATCTTCAGGACTTTGGGCCAAGGGAAGCGGTTGATTCTCAGCTTATCTTTGTAAACAAGAAGGCCACTGGAACAGACTCCCAGAGTGATATCCACTCCTTCCAAGTCCTAAGAAAGCAAACGAAGATTTGAGCAGAGACCAGCGTCAGGGTTACAAGTTCCAAGTCAATGTTTGTCCTCCAAATTACTCCTTCTGTCTTTCCCTGAGGCTCTCTTGAATTTATCTCCCCACCTCCCAGACCTCAAACAGTTTTTAGCACCTTATGCAGCCAGGGCCAGACTTACTTTTCCTTCACTTCTCTCCTTACAATCTCCTGCCTCTGCTGGTCTCCTCGGCGATGCTGTCTGCTCAAAATGCTGTCTAGAGTCTATCCTGCATTTCTCTGAGCTGTGGGAGTAGCTGACTTTGCAGGCTCACAACCTTATTCTAAGTGCTTCCGAGCAAGGACCTGTCTACATCGGTAGGTTTGTAAAGCCTCCTATAATATATAAATAATAAGCAAATCAGGAAGAATCACTTCTCTTGCTATGCTCGCAACAGCGCTTACAGCATTTCATCAGTGCTTACAGCCAGTTTACTGCCTGCATCTTTCAGTAGGGACCTCCTGAAGTAAGAAAGCTTATTTCCTACAAGGGAAAAAAATTACAAAATGTAGAAGACAGGCGCACACACTGATTCTCACCTTGGCTTGGTGAAGGTCAACTCCATACATAGACAGCTTTTTTGCATTCTCAAGAAATTCCAGGTCTGCTTGGGCTGGAGTCATGGATCTGGGGAGAGAGAACAGGGGCTTGATATTCTTGGTAGCTGTTACTTTTTAAGAGGGGACACACCAGGCTTCACCAAACCGTTTACTTGTTAGATCTTCTTTTGCTTTGAACACTAACATATCTGTGCCCAGATGAATTATTATATTACTTTGCGTGCACACATTTGTGCTTTGACATATCCTCATAAAACGGATACACCTTTTTTTTCCTGCGGAGCTGTACGGATACCAGACAAGAAAGCAAGTTATCCAGCAAGTAAGTGCTGCAGAGGGTAGAAAACTCGATTCTACGGAAGAAAGACCAATTCAGCTGAAGGCAAAGGGTGACAGGTACTGTTGTCCTCAATGCACTCGCTGCCTCGAGACCTTTCCAAACTCGGCTATTGTTCTCCGAGCGAAGCGCAAGGGCAGCTGAAATCACTCAGCAGAGGCTCCTACTGGGGCAGCCGAGATGAATGAGACGTTTTCTGGGAACAGATGGTGCCGCGTCTGCGGGAGCGGCAACACAACCGAACTTTGGTTAACAGCAACATCCCGATAACGGAGGCTATTATCAATGTTATTGAAGTGCCCTTGTTATTAAGTTTCTGTTGCTCAAGCTGCATCTAACAGCTCTGCTGGGAGAGGATTTGGTTCTATACATTTTGGCTTATTACTGGTTTGGTGTCTTTCTTCCTGATCACTAGCGTACAATTTCGGTGCAAATATAAGCAAGGTTATTTAGCGGTGTGATACAGGGCAGACAACACTAAGGACGATCCTACGCAAGAGGTTAAGAGCAGTCACCATCTCTGGCACATGCCTTGCGCTGGGCAAATCAAGCAGCAGCCAAATGAGCACAGTTTAGCAGGGAAGTTTTGTGCTGAAAACCCTCTGACAACTTAATGCTCACAAAATACGGACCAGAAATGAAATGGGAATGTTACTCCCTCCTCCCTGCACACACGAGCACATTAAATAAACCTCCGTCCTTTACCATGAATTAGCTCTCTAATGAAGCCAAAAGGCCCATGAATAATTCAGCAAYGTGCTCCCCCTCTTCTAGCGCAGCTAACAGCCTTTGACTTCAAGTCATGACGCTTGTCAGCGGCCTGGTACTTATTTTCCCTCGTTTCCTCCCCTCTCAATGCAAATGGAGGGGAATCAATTTAAGGTATCGATTTGCGGAGTTGAGCGAGGTGCTAATTGCAGCTTTGGTAACAGCCGGGGGCACACGTCCACCCTTCCCTACTGCACTTACGTTATTAGCTTCCACGCGCCTGCGAGAAGGTCTCCGCTTTGCTCTGCTCTTGTTATTAATGTTTCACAGGCAGCAGCTTTTCACAGGTCAAGGGGCTGCCGGCTCAAGACCTTCCCGAGGTCTCGGGATCACAGAGCGGTTTTATAGGCTTTTTCCCCGAAAGCCTGAGCCCGTCTCCGGGCCGCGCAGGCTCTCGGCGGCACCACTGTGGGCTGGTATGCGCACAGCCCTGCGCGGCTTTGGTAACCAAAGCCCTCGAGAGCGTCTGTACAAATACGCTCCGAATAAGAGGAGAAAAAGGACCCTGTTACTGCGACCCTCCAATCTGGTCCTGGAGGGACTCACAGGAGTCCTTCAGCCCTAAGAGAAGGAGACATCTGCCCAGCTCACTGCCACGTTTGGAAATGGGGAAGGCAGCACAACAGCAGGTTTATTATAGCTGCTGCATTATCTGGAATATTTCCACGTTGGGAAATGTTACTTATTAACAGCGGCTGCAGAAAAGCCCGAGCGTGCCGTAGGCTACAGCATACACACAAAGCCCCCRGGATCTGCTCCATCCAGATTACGATCCAAAATTACATAAACCCAAAAGCAAATATAAAAAAAAAGACAAAGGACAAGGTTAAAACAAGCAAACCTTGCATCTTCATATGAAATAAAACCCACTTTCGTGGTTGGATTGTTGAGAACTGGCACCTACATAGGGCATTTGTTAAAACATAATTGCAGTATTTCACATCTGCTTTCTAAAAATAGTTTCTTCGTCTAGCAGGAAAAAAGACTTCCAGGTTCTAGAAGGACTTTGTTATAGCCTCCAAATATTAGAGCTTTTTAAAATAGCTGCTTTCCTTTCGTAGCTGAATATTCATGTCTTGCTGGTTAATGCTCCAGGTGCCAATATAAAAAATGCTGCAGCAAGAAATCAAAAGCATAGAACAGAGATGGGGAAACCACTAAAAAGCCCCATTATTCCAGTTGCTTCTCTCGCTTTACCTGTACGTTTTATGAAGCTCCATAACCTTCTCCTCAAGCTCTTTAGTCTGGTTGGGGGCCAATTTAAATTCAGTGATATAATCTGCGCTGTGTAGATCTGGATCATAGTCTCCCAACTCGGACTGGACTGTGTAAGACCCCAGCAGAGCCAAAGTCGCAAAGGAACAAGGCAGCCGCCCCATAATGATGTCTTGTCTGAGCTGAAGACACAAGTAATACCTTCAGGAAAAAGAGAAAAACACTGTTTTTATCAGAAAACAGGTGACCTTACGAAACGTGTTTCTGAAGGTCAAACACAAACTGTTCTTTACATCACCGATGCAAGCAAGGCGATGCTGGTTTTTAACTTGTATTTTCACTTCTGGGGTAATATTCACACATTAGCGCAAAGGACAGGAGGACGTAAGGTCACCTCCCCTCTGGAAAGGGAGCAGAGGACACTTAGGATCAGAGGAGCCCTTTTTTAAAATAAAAGCGCACTTTCCTACACAAACACACACACGCCAAGATTATAAGCGACGCTGTTTTGTGCATGTAGGCTTCAGTGAAAAGAGGGAGAATCCCCCCGCCACATCCCCTACAAAGAAAACCCCTCCAAACAGTTCCTATATTTAGACAAATAGCTTCCCTGGAGCTCCCCAAAAGTAACCAACGCACAGAACGGGTTACAGCATGGAAAAAAGAAGAAAAAAAAACATTAGTACAGCTGGAACAAGCATCTCTTAACCAACCAGCAGAGTCCAGAACGCTAGAACGGACTTCAGAACAAGGATTTTGAAGGCATTTGATCTCCTTGTTGAAGGATGGAAAACCACCCAAGTATTAAAAATCTCTTTTCAATCAAATATTCTATTCAGCCACCAGTTCCGGTGCTTTCCTGAAAGCGCTGGCTGCTTTGCTCGGCAAGCTTAGCGGCTGTTAGCAAGATTAATAGGTAATTCACCTCGTTATATCCTCTGTCAGCTGGGCGGGATCTGGCGGATAAAACTTGACATTGAAGGTAAAATCCCAGGGGCCTCCTGTAATGACAAAGAAAAGTTTGGGAAAAATACACACACATATACAACAGCTTCCCGCTAGTCAAGTCTTTATCAAATGCTGCGAATATCCAGTATCTTCAAAACACAGCTGTCAGATCGTAATACTGGTTTTAATCCTGCACCCTGACACAGCTAGCTTGGTTTAAGCAGAGGGTGTAAGACGTGATTTCTTTCCTTTTACAGGAATTAAGATAGAAGCCCGAGACGACAAAGCAGGACAGACAAATACACTTGCAAGACATCACAGCTCGTGGAAAACACAAAATTCATTTGCTAGCAGGCCGCATTACTCACTATTTTAATCACTGATCGAAAAAAAGAAAAGATTCATGAAGAGAGGTCAGATGTGGGCTATAGGTTAATGAATTAGCATTTTATCACCCAAGACCCAATTTTCAAATTTCTCGTAAGAAACAGATGCATTAATTCCCTCAGCAGCCCTGTACCCTGCGGTTGGGGGGTCGGACCGCAGCTTAAACTCAGCACAGTCGGTCCCGGGAAGAAACACCAAGACAGGAAGAGCTTTGCAAGTCGAGACTTAACTCCTTTAATACAGCGTGTTACAGGCCTTGCAGAGCACCATTACGGGCATCGCCTGGACTCACCTAACCGTATCTGGAAGCGCTGCTGTTGGTTCAAACGCACGGTTTGCCTCTGTCTAGATAAACACCGTAGCTGAACTGCTAACTGGTGCACGCTGTTAAACACGCGGGAAATGCAAGCCTTCATCACACCCGACAGCGCCCCTGAAAGCCGAGCTTTGCAACGAAACTCGTTTTTGAGAGCGTGCCTGTAAATCGCCCGCTGGTTTGGCACCAGCAATGACGGGGACGTCTCCCTTCCTCCTTCTTTGAGGGGGACAGCGAAGCTCCCAAGAATCGCTGAATCTAAGCGTTCAACCTGAGACCCCCTCTTCTCCCCCGGAAAGAATAATCACTTTTGCCTGCAGAAACCCACCCTGACAGATCCATTAAATGCTAAAACTTGAACGTGACGGCCTCTTCTGCTGCGCCCTTTAACACCGCAGTTCTGAATAACGCTTAATTCAGAAAGACCAGATATTCTTGCACTTAACTTGCAAAAATCTCAAACGGGGAGGAAAGGGAAGGAGCGCGCGTGGATTTACTTCTTATGCAACACCATAACCGGGATAAAACACAAGCCAGGTTGTTTTCGTTAGGCACAGTTCAAAACAAGTTATCCTGAGAAAGTATTTTAGGTAACAGCGGTTGCCTGTGCATTGCAAAGAGCACGCAGAGCCCGACTGCCTTTACGTCCGCAAGCGCTCTTCCAGGAAACTCGTAACTTAATGATACACCTCATTCTGCAACCCCCTGCCATAAGCCTACCTAAAACCGGATTTTTCTGTCAAAGCAGTCAGACCTTAGGCTTTTTCCTCGGGGAAAATAAAGGCCTTTAAAATACTTGACGCCCATTTTCCCATGCTACAGCAGGGAGCAGATCTCTTATATCTGTGTCTCTACGGCAGAAGGGAGAGCACGGATTTGCATAGGGGGAACGTGCTGCAAATTACGTTTTGCTGCAAGGAAATGCCACTGTTTTTCCTAAATCTAGAGCATCACTACATGTATTTTTTTTTTTTTTTTAAGAGAAAGGATGCAGAGACTGCTTGAACTTGTGCTGATCCCTGCCAGACACCCTCGCTTGAACTCTCCCTGATCCTCGGGTCCTCTGGTTTGCACGCCAAGGCTATATATATATTTAGGGAAGGGGGGCGGGGGGAACCGCACAGACACCAGCAGGATAAATGTGATCTACTTACCGTGAACCTGCTTTTTTATTTCTTTGGCAGGATCCAGCCACGTCTGGAAGAGGATAAAAACATTCACAGTTTAACAGACGTTACAGAAACACCAAAGCAAACGGCAGTTCRCTAAAAATACAGCGGGAAGACTACGCTTGACACTAACGCGGCCATGGAAACCGAAGATATTGTGCGTTTTTCAAACTTTTACTCCAGTCTGCAATCTCAACGTGCGAATTTCCAATCCTTCACCTCACCAGGTATTGCAGGAATGAAGAACAGGAGTATGTTTTTACCCAAGCTTTCTCCCTCCAGGTGATCCTATTAATTCGGATGCACAGCAGCACACACGACCAAGCATCACCCTAAACCACACAGATGCTCTTTACAGAGAAAAACTCAAACAAACAACTTTATGCTGGCTCCTACCATTAAAGCAATAGTTTGTAAGGGAAGCGACCTGTACACAGCGTATTCTGCACTATCAGACCCCATTTTCACTATTATTAAAAAAAAGCAACGTCTCGGAAAGGGCTGCAGCTCGCGGCAGCTYGGAGGGCACTTGTGCAACACGAAGCGTTTCTCAGAAACCTCTAAAAACAAGAGGAGGATGTTTGCATCTATTTTAAGCACCCAGTCGCCACACTTGCACCGCTCAGAACCAAAATCACCAGGACTTTCTGTTAATAGCTATGTTTTTTAACGACCCACTCACCGAAATACGAGTGAAAACACCCAGTAGCTGGTGAACGCAGGACTCTTTTGCAGCAGTGTGGCACAAACTTAGCCTCTTTTAAGCGTGACTCAAGTTTCTAGTAATTACCTCAGCTACGGATTTAGAAAGGTATCTTTTTCTTCCCCCCGCAGTAATTTGGGGTTGCGTGGGATGGCGGTGCAACACAAACATCGAAAACCCACCGCTGTTTTTGCCAGCACTGGCATGACACCTCTCGACATGCCGTGTCGGGGGACAGCAACACTTGCGTTAAATCTTTCTCTTTTTACACGCTTGCCCCTCTAACCTATAAAACCGGTGAYACGAAATCCATGAAAAAGCTAGACACGTCAATCCTGCACCTTTTTTCCTTTTAGGGCCACGCTTTTTGAGCAGAGCGTCTCTACGCAAGCGCTGACGCCTCGAGCGCTCGTTACAGCGGCGAGAAGGGCTGGTTTCGGCGCGCCCGGCCACCCCGGGTGCAGTCACGCGTTCGCRGCACCCATCCCGCCGCCTAATCCGGCGGACAATGACGAGCGCAGTCATTAACGACGCTTTTATCCGCCACCGTGACACGATCCGGCAGGAAACAATCCTCCCTTCGAGACCAGCACGAACGCCAAAGCCCTTTGGGGCTCAGCAGCCGCTCTAGCCGCCGCCACCCTCTGCTCTTCCCAGGTGGGAAAAAAGCCCGTCCTTGGGAAGGTTTATTTCCTATAACGGTGGAAAAACCTGGATATAAGCTTTCCCTGTGCGTGAATGCACGCGCGCATCTCGCAGCCCGGCTCTGCATCGTCGTGGGTGAAGCGCAGAAGCTCATCCCGTGATTTCCCACTAAGATCATTTCTCCCGGTGAATCAGTAACTCGGTGTCGGCTCGTTTTTGAAGTTCAAGCAGGAGGGAGATGGCATTTGAGATATGGAAGTTCAATGAAACGTAACCAGAAAGATTAAAAAAAAAAAGGGGGGTAGGTTTACCCCATCAGAACAAAACAGAGACTTCAAACAAGAGCAGTTTACCCTGGAATTAAACCCTTGAGCAGCAGCTCTGCCTTCCCCAGCTCCCACTTCCGAGACCCAAATCCGACAGAAATACCYATTCTCGCTCAGTACAGTTAAAAAGCTGTACAGACACCCAGCTCGCACCAAGCGGGTGAAGGAAGCGCACCTCTTTGCTTGCAGAAAACCAGCACGCTGCTGCGCCGAATGCCAGCACRGCGGCTGCAGTCCAAAAGGAGCGGCAGACCCGAGAAGAATGCGCTTGGGCAAGGCCAGCAGAAACGATTAAAAAACAACCTCAAGACGGAGCGCCGCCTGCCACAAACAGCACAGATTTATTTAGCTGCGTATTAAAAATCCATACTTTCAGTTATTAAGTCTTTTAACGATAAATACTTCTTTTTAGCCATAGTAACCTGGCCTGTAAGTGACTGCTGTATGTGAAACATGGGAACAGGCAGGACGTGGACCGATATAACTGGTCTAAAGGACATTTAAGCGGGCCCTTGATTTCAATTCAGCATACTTGGGGCTAGCTTCATTACACAGGGCTGGAATAATTGCCTACCAGGCACCGAGTTAAAGCATAACCAAGGGTTTAAAASATAAGATACCGCTTGAGTCTACCAAAGACCTCAAAGCAAAACCRTACCAGTAAGAGTTTCGGTATGAAAAGTTGCACGTGTCCTTTCGCAAGGCAAAACCTCAGTCCAACCCCCAAATCTCAGCCAGCAGTCGCTCCCAGCTCCCTCGCTGTCCTTCCGCAGCTGAACATTTGGAGTCTTGCTCCACCCCCACGCCAGAGAATAACCTTGTCCAGAGAATAAAGCTGAAGCCGTCACGATTAAGAACGGCAACATTTGCCTACGCTGTCCTGGAGGGGGAGGCTACCAAGAGGAAAACAAAACCAGCCTGAATTCGAAGTCTAGGATTTGTTACACAAGTCGGGCAGAAGGGAGTCACGAGTCAGAGACGGAAGAGAAAGCAAAGCCAAGGCTCTCTGGAGACCACGATGTGCATTTGCTTATGCCTTAAATGAACATCTTAGACATGTATAATGACTCCTCCGTCACCGACTCCCAAAGTAGAGCAGCTTTTCTCCTGCTGACTGCTCAGCCTCGTGCCTTCGGTGAGCACCARCTACAGCACCGTGACGACTTTTTGCAATGTGCCTACGCTCAGGTCCTCCTCCCTTAGTTTAAAAGTAGCTGACTTACTCTTTAAGTCTCAATACAAAAAACCTGCTCCTCTTCTCAAGTGATAAAAGCCTTATCTTGCGTCCTATTAAATCTTTATAATTTAATGGCATCGTTTTGCAGTAAACTACTATAATGGATTTTATCCAGGTGAAGACACAAGTTCGTGTAGCTCGCTCACTTAAATCCACACTCCCATAGTCATTTATTCACAATTTCACTGCCTCTATGATATCCTATTAGYTCCTTCTTGGAGAGGGGGGCATCAAAATTAGTTTTTAAGATGATCCCTCGGGTGCAGAACACAACACAAGGAACTTCTTACCCTGGAGGTTGGCGTGTCCCATATGGCCAAGCCGAAGTAGTCTTCTTCCAGGAGATTGAGGTGGTCACAGACTTTTTTAAGTAGATTCTGCCCTTTGGCATGTTTCTGCAAACACACAAAAGAAATTCCATGGGACGGGCTGCTTTTTGCCTGCCCTCATTCCTTGGGGTGGGGGGGAAAGGAGAAAGGGAACGAACCCAAACCCCACCGCACACTACCAAGAAAGGGAAAAAGTCCCGACTAGCTCAAAATTTCAGTTCGGATCTCCCGGCAGCCTCCGAGCAAGCACTCCTTAGAGGAAAGAGCGTCGGGCACGAGACTCAAACCGGCCTCCCTGCTCCCACCGGCTCCACACGTGACGCYCGCCAAAGCCGTGCTTCTCTTCACACAACTCAAAAAACACAACTAGAGCATCCGTACGGTTTGTTCCCTCTCAAAGTGCTTCTGCTGCCCCGGCCGCTGCCAGCCCCAGGCTCTCCGACCGCCTGGCGTGGATCAGAAGATGGCCAACGCGGGGGACGGAAGTGCTACCGCAACCCACCGTTCCCATCACCGCGCTTCGGGGGCTGCCCGGCTCAGTGCTTTCACGGAAAAAACAGCGGCTCGGAACAAAGGACTGGCTTTTCCGTAACCTTTTCCTCAATTTGATGAAATCCGGCTTCGCCGGTTTTGCCTCCTGCCCTGATTGGTGCTTAGCGCACCRCTTCTTGCCTCCAGCGATACTCTTTGAGCATTTCTACCTCCTGTTTTTTTTTCCCAAATCCCACAGAAGCGAACCGAATGAATTGGCCGTAGGAACAGGCACCCTTTTAGTCCAAAGCATGAAGGAAAACGTCCCCGAGGCACAAAACTATGGTAACCRAAAGCAGCTCGTGCCATTGGAGACTTGGGTAAAGAGCAAGTGCAGTTCCACYGACGCAAAAATAAGCTCTGCTAATGCACTGCTTGTGCCTGCGTCTCTCCTTTTAGCGGTACTTGGGTGGCAAATGATCAAAGATCCCATGGCCTTGCTTTATTCCAGTCCTTCAGCAGCGAGGTTYGAGTGCTCATATTGCGATTCTACAGTTAACTTACCGCATGCRTTACCCCGGGATATTTCTCAAGGAACTGGACCTTAAAAAACATGTAGGAATCAAAAACCTTCTACGGCTGTCAGTTAGAAAGAAGGTCTGAAAGGGTTTATTCTTCTTGAATAAAGGCATTTGTCCTTGCCTCCACCTTTGCAATTCCTTCCCAATTAAGCCTTAACAAATTACGGTCGCACCTCCAGCAAGCTGAACACGGCAGGGCTGGATCAGCGCTCGAGAGGGATCGCTGGCGGGAGCAAAGAGGGACGCGACGCAAGAGCAGGTCCCGGAGACCCGTAAGCCCTGCTCTGCGTAACTCCACACCGCACCGCTGCCGTCCACAACGCCACCAGCTCGCCCACGACCGGTGTCCTTAAAGCCTAGCGTCATCTACAGGTATTACTGCAGCACGTATAGATCAGYGGCCGGCAAACGCATCCGCACAGCCGCGGCGAACCGACACCGGTCGCAGGTCTGACAGCCGGAGGTGCTGCCCCACCAGTTATGGGGACAACAGTTATCTTTTGGGGGCTTGCAACCAAAATCCCCAGCCCATGGCCAGGCCCCTGCGGCTGCAAGCCAGGCTTGCCGGCTGCGAGCTGATCCCGGGCGGTAATGCTCCGAGCTGATCCCGGGCAGTAATGCTCCGAGCTGATCCCGGGCAGTAATGCTCCGAGCTGATCCCAGGCAGTAATGCTCCGAGCTGATCCCGGGCAGTAACAATAGCAACGCTGTTACACAAACTCCCCGCGCTGACCTACTTGCCCAGGATCACCCAAGGTTACTTGTCTAAGGAGCCCAGAACGCCGAAGCCCAGATACCGACTTGGGGCCTGCTTAGCTAGCGGGACGGGGGGAAAAAAAATGAGCCGATGAAATATGCTCCAATGGTAAGGACCAGATTATTAATATTCTGGGCAAGTACTTCAATCCTGCAATAGGGATTTCTGCTAGCTTTTTATTGCCCTGCCAGCGAGACCGTCCTGTGAGAGACTGCACCAAGCACAGCAGAAGGAAAGGTCTCAGATCAACAGCTTTGCAGTGTGGTTAAGTCAACATAATGATTTTAAATTGTTTACTGCAAATATAATCAACTGCAAGCTAAACGCAGCTTTTTTCACATCCAAGCTACACGAGTTACGTTAGCCAGGAACCTGAAAAGCTAAAGTACCTTGGGTGAAGAGAAAAGCACAAACCAGCCCGGCAGCACATTTTATTCAAATGAAAGGGGCAGAAGACGTTTAGACAATCTCAACCAGACATAAAAAATCAAGTTCTACTCTGGGGTAAAAGTGAGAGAGAAGATCAACAGCGAGTGACACACTATTTTTTAAAGCTTCCCCCCAGCCTTACACAGCAAGGTCCCCTGGAAATTGCAGAGCAATAATACAGGAAGGTCCCTAGGCACCCGGAGGTTTTTACAACACACTGAGTAAGTTATTACGGCTTACAGCAAGATCGTTCTGCAGTAAAGCCGGGCATGTAACTCACTGGGAGCAAATCAGATCCCTCTTAAGCAGTGTTTGCRGTACACAGCTTCCCAGGGGAAGGAGAAGGGGGAGGGAAAAGAGGAGAAGAGGAAACAAACCCCGAATGTACTTACATCCACGGCACACTCAAAAATGGTGTCATCCAGCAAGACAACTTTGCAGTACATGTTTCTGTGTCTTTTTACTGCCCTCTGGGTAGCTTTCAAATCCTTGTCTGCTTTTGTCTCGGGAGCCTCCTTTTTCAGCTCTGCCTTGGAGCACTCTTCCTTCACTTCACCTTCTTCCTTGCCCTCGGGGTCTCTGTTGTCCAGGTCCTGGTCGTCCCTCCTGTCCTCCTGAGCAGGCTGAAACCCCCGGCACATCCAAATTGGCATTTAGATGAGTCAAACAAAGAACCATCACGTGAAACAAGCATTGCACGGGTGCACTGGGGGCTGGGATCCTGTCCCAAATATTAGTCGCCTGGCCTAAATGTGTAACCTAGGACCCGGAACAGCAGCTGGGTGACACTGATTGATGTTAATTTTGAAGGCTAACAGCCCTTCAAGTCATTCTCAACTGTTTATTTAATAAAGGATGTGAGAAAACAGAAAACAGGGTTGATTAGAGAAATTAGTGTTGATTAGGTATGCAAATCTTCAGCGTCTTAATGACAGCGCACAGCGAGAGTCTTCTCTCCTAGGCGAGAGCCCAGCAAATCAGCCACAAAAACACCAACTGCAGAGTGCTCCTGTGCTCCCACAGTCGCCCCAGAAGACTCRCTTTGATCCAATACGCTGCATTTTGGGATGGTAACACGGGTATCAAAAGGGAATTCGGTGTTGAGGTTTCACGGCCATCTGAGCTGACCTAACGGTTCCCTTCCACCGAAAAGGGAAGGTGCTCGTCATAYGCCCCGTGGCCTCTCCCTGGTGCCCACCGAAGCATTTTACGAGCCACTTTAATTCACCGAAACAGCAGAAAGAGGTGCAGTTCGGGGGTGGAAGGAGGAAGGAAGGGGGAGCAAAGCCCTGTCTTTTCAGCCTGCRGTGAGCTTCATTCACCCCATCGCATCTCATGAAATCACACCCGGGCACAACTGCACGGAGGCAGCGCCGGCTCCAGCATTTAAAAACTAAATAATGTCCAGAAGCTGCTGACTTATGTTCCAGCAGGGCCGGGATAATCGGCAGCGGAGAATCAGTCAAAGCTCGTAATGCCTGGCGGTCAGCATTTATCAAACAGRCAGCACCCACAAACGCTTTCACAGCAGAAATATCTGCCGAGTGTCACGGTTCAAAAAGCCACCAGCGTCAGTCTAAAATAAGAACTAAAAACAACAAGTGCTTCATCTGAAATGAATAGGACGTGCTGAAGGAAGGTCGTGGGGTCTCGCTCTGCGCACAGTCACACGCGCTCAGAACAGGCAAATCAACGTTAAATAGGGGAAAAAAAAACACTCACTCCCCCTTGAAGACACAACTTCTGGGCTTAAATTACATGAACATTTCCAATTCTTCCCCATTCTGCTAATCCCAAGCCTCACAGGTACAAAGCACTCGCAGAAGTCACCCCATGTTTTTCAAAGGCTCAGAAACTTGGGAAAAGAAAGAAAAAGAAGYTACCTACTGCCTTCTTTATAACTCCATAATTTTTAGGTGGTAGATTTACAAATACTGCCTGCAGTTGGCAATGCTCTACCTTTTAAGGTATTTCTCCAAAAGTCAGATAAAACCCAGAGACTGCAGTTCACTGACATGGAACACCTCTCTGGAGACCCTTCAAAACATTAAGGCAGCCTGGGAAGTAATCCAGATTTTACCACTGCCTCGCTAGGACTTCAGCAAGACATACAGGTTGCTTGGGAGAAGCGGCACGGGCCTTTCTCAAACTCTGGGCTCCTGACTTTAAAGACTGGAAGTCAGAAAGCTCCTAGGAGCTGGGCTCAGCCTACAAACTGCAGAGAAATCCAATGCATAAGCAAAGAATATCTGTATTCGGCAACAGCCCGGACTGAACAGATGTCCAAGTCCTGACCTGCTAGGTTCACACTCCTTGAAGTTCAAGGAACCCTTTTCCAAATTCACTTTCTTTAGGAATCCCCACTCCGTACCACTGCCCTGTCCTTATTCTGTGCACATCAAGGGTATCCAAATGAAAACTAAAGCAACTGCTCTGTTGTGAACTACACATTCAAATCCTGGTTCTGATGTGAATTCCCATGCCTCAGCAGAGCATCCTTAAGAGTCTGTACTGKGCGATTCACATTATGCTTTGAAGTATTATTAGAATTTCAGGGGAAAGTACTTTGCAGTATGGTCTGATACAGGAAAGCAAGAGTGGAAAGTACACTAAGCAAGACAGCTTTTGTAAAGATATTCAGAGCCGACAAGAGCCTTTTCAGCATCTCAAGGGTTTTTGCTTTTATAGTTAGGATTAAATGACACATTTGCAAGAACGGAAGGGAGCACGGCAAAGAGAGTAGGGGGCTTACCTGCGTTTCCGCGCTGCTTAGTGAATGGAGATCTAGCGACGGATCGGTTTTGAGCTCAGGCTCGGGAGCTGCAATCGGGGCCTTCACCAGGATCTCTTCATCGGGACCGGCTCCTAATCCTGGCTCTTTCTGCTCACCTTCCCCCTCCTTAGGGCCATCGGCGTCTTTGTCCTCTTCAGACACCTGAGACTTGGGCCTCCTGAGAAAGGATGAAAACAGGCGGGACAGGCCCCGGCCCTCCGAGGTGCGGCGCTCCTTCTTGCCCTGCTCCTCGTGCGTGGGCGTATCGCCGTTGGAAGCCTTCTGCTTCTGCCCCGATGGGGTCTGTCCCTCCGACGCCTGCTGAGCCGCCTCCTCCGAAGAAGCCTCTTGCTGCCGTGGTTCAGCAGCTCCCTCCTCCTCCTTCGCTTGCTGCTGCTCCGGATTCTCGGCGTCCGCCGCTAAACTCTTTTCTGTTGTCATGATGACGCTGTAACAGAGGTGCAAAACATGTCAGACAAGACCTTTCCCAATATTTACGCATGCATTAAGCTATTCAAACCAAGCACCAAGCATTTATGCACCACGTTCCCCAGTCGCACCACCCTGTCCTGCCGACTCCAACCTACAAAGTAATCAAGAGCGAACAAATCGTTCATTTTGCTAAGGTTTTGTTTGCTTTGAAAGAAACATCTCGATCGACCTCTGCTCATGCATCTTCCACCACCTGGATGACACTGACTCCAAACCGCTAAACATGCTGGCACCTGAGTGTCGCAAGCCCTCCGTCCTTCCAGCGTGGCTCTTAAAACCGCAGATGGACGTGCAGCTCTTCCCTTAGAGAAATCAGAAGCGAGGAAAGATATCTACGCCCTGACACGAGCAAACGGTTAAAAAAGTGGAAACGAGACTAGGCAAAGGGGAAGAGATGGCAGGCGGTCTGGCAGCACAGAGTTGTTCGAGGGCCTCTCTTCCTCCAGGTCCCTCTTCCCCGCTCGCAGGGCTGGGGGAGCGGAGCAGATGAGGACAGGCACCTGATTAAACAACCGTCTTCACAACATGCCCTGCAAAAATCCCCCGTGGCCTATAACAGTATGAAGCATTGCAGCATCCTTCTCCGCAACTGGGTCTGGAAGGAATAATCCGCTGCTCAAGACAAAACTAATACAGCTGACAAGATTCACTGTGAGGTCAAAAATTTCAAGAGCACCAACAAGTCTGAACATCTGCTCACTTCTAAATGTCCCTGAATCAGCCACAGAAGCTCACGATGAATTAAAAGGGGGGATATCTAAACGTCGTAAACTAACTACACTGCTCAGGATGCTGCTACTTGTAAATGCTACTCAATTATGTCAACGCAAGACAGGTCCAGCGAAGCCAAGCAGGCTGCAGGATTCACGAGATCTTTGCATTGCACAGCCAAACATCCCAAAAAAATTGCAATGAAAAGGCTTTCCAAATGATCCCCATAATGGAGAGCAGATTTCTTCAGAGTCCATTTTATTAAGCTGATGCAATGTGTATTTCAACTTTAGCCTGGGTTGTTGACACAAAAAGATGGGAATCACATGAGCAGAATATTTTTAAGGTATAAAAGGACCCCAAAAAATCACGCTTTAGAGAGGACAGAACTAATCTTTGCGCGTTGCATCACATATATTTGCAGTAATAAATTGCCACTGTGCATTTGCACAGAGCAAATAGCATATAATCCAATACGCCTTTCAATCCCCCAGCCCAAATCTTGACATATAAACACGTACTCAGAATACATACTTAATTTTAAGATGCATTTTAAGACGTCTCCCTCCTATGTATTATTGCATTCAGCAACTTTAATTTGACTCACACGAATTGCCAAAACAACCACAGTGCTTAAAAAGACAGAAACCTTCCAAACATTCCAAAGTACTCTTCCACTGCATTTAATGCAAAAGCTTATATTATTCCTAAGGCTGTGGTTAAAATGAAGTGGCATAAGGGACCTTTACTCATTTAACTTCTCCAGGAATGCAATTTTCCTCAGTTTCCCAGTGGGGTTTTTTTGCAAGAAGGGCCTTTGGCCAGCCAAGAGCCTCGGACCCACCAGACAGCAGGGAGAAGTAACCCACAGGATCTGGGCACACATCACCGCGATTTGGAGCTATGCCCGATTCGGGCCAGGATCTCTGACGCCTTTGACACATTGCCACCAGGACAAGTCACAGCGGCCAGCTTGGGGGATGAGCTGCCGGGGCCGTTTCCGCCTGGTTTCGGGCAAAAGCCAGGTTTAGTGCGAGACCCTACACACGGTCCTCCCGTTGAGGAGCTTCTCCAAGCCGCAAGGACGTTCTTCCAAACCTATCGGTGGGGTGGACACCACCAAACCCACACCTCATCGTGTGCCCCTCATCGAGCGCAGCAGAGCGCAGCCAACGAGCCAGGGAAGCCACAAGGGCACGGCAGCGCCAAAACCCGGCTGGGTCGAGGCTCTGAGCTGAGCAGAAGACACAGACGTGCAGAAAACCCCACTCGGCAGTTCTCGCACTCCAACTCCTTGCACAGGAGAAAACACGGCAGCTCGGCGTAGCCGGACAACGGCAGCACGAGCACGCAAGGGTAACTGCAAACTGCTCCAGTTTGGGAGGTTTGCACTGGCACCTGGTTTTCACAAAAAAAAAAGTCTTGCAGGAGTTTTTTGGTTTTTTTCCATGATTATCGAGGAACAGGCTCTCTGAGAAAGCTGTAAAATCCCCATAAAATAAAAGGCTACAGCAGATCGGCGCCGCATCCAGCTGGCTCCCCACCACCGCCCTGGAAAAGGCAGCTTCACGCCTGCTGCTCGCTTCCTGGGGAAAGCAAGAAAGCTACAAAGCTCAATTTTTTGGTCCCCTGGGGGAAGCGGCAGAGCCTAATCCAGAAACATCAGCGAGAAGGAAAAGCAAATTAAACCAAATCACGCGCGAGGCATGAGGGCGCTTTGACCACGGGGCTCCCAGGCTGCACAACACACACACAAAATGCACAGGCAGAAGCTGCAGCTGCTCGGGACCGGGCTGAGGAATCACCACCTGGCTCATACGGGCCGAACTGGGGTTGCTACTGGTTTAACGGGGCCGAAGCCGGATTACCGTGCGGGCAGGACACTTTGGGAGAGGTTCGGAGAGGTGCGAGGCTGCGCACTAGCAGGACGGGGGCACAGGGCCATGGTGGGTCTGGGAAGCAYGAGCGCGTGCGTGATTCGCCCACCAAGCTCTGCCCGTTATTTTCTTCCCTCCCTTAACGCCTTAACCGGAGGACGCGGTCTCCGGCCGACGGTTCGGCTAGCGATAGGCAGCGCCGTCTGCACGACCGTGCTGCGACCGCGGCGGCCGCTCCACGCTCCGAAACTGCAAGAGAGGTTACAAAGGCGGCTGCCCAAGCGCTCTGCTTCGTAGCTACGTCCCGCTGTGTTTATTTGCAATAAATACATTTGTAAGGATCGTTATCAAGACACAAATTCCAAGAGCGTTTCGCTCTTAAAGAAAAGACAAAGTCAAGGCCCTTGAAACGAAGACCAAAGGGAGGGTAGGGCTGAAGGAGCAGGTCTCACCAACCGCAGTAAACAAGACGGACAGTCCGCAAACAAACATTTCCTCCGGAGGTAGCTTTCTCTTTTTACATCCTAACATTTGGGGAACAAGCCTGTTTACTCGTTTGCATTTCAAAGGAGCGATCACTGCGCAGAGCACGCTTTTCCCAGCCCTAGCGAGGTGGGTCTGGCCGGAGCTGGACAAACATCTCCCCGTCTTTCCTCTGTCCCCCAGGAATTACGTCAGGGCTCCGCTCCGCGGGGCTGTGGATGCGGAGATGGGCACGTACGAGCACTTCCCTTCCCTGCCCTTCCCAATAAACATTTAATAGAGGCGGTTAGTCGCCAGCACCGATAACTCACTAAGCGCAGTCAAATATCTCGCTGCAAGACCTCAGCGCTCTCATCCTGCGTCTCGCCGCGYGGGCTCACGGCCGCTTCTCTCCCTTTGAAGTTTTATGTTCAGAAATGGTTTTGGATGCTTTCAGCTTTCGAGCAAAAGCATTTGTAAGCAAGCAAGATAACCAAGAGGCCGTATTATTTAAAAAAGCACATTCCTTTGGYCGTTGTTGTACGGAGATGTTTGCTAAATAAGGTTTTGTTTGCAAGAGAGCAGAGCTCGCATGAAGGACCAGGTTCCCGCTCCACGGCTTCTTTGCTAGTTATTTGGAAGAAGCACTGCCCATAATAAGAGCACAAACAGGTTTTTAAATAAAGCTCTCTTCCATTGCTATTCCCCATGGCAATTTTGCAGGCCCTGCAGGTGTCTCCAAAGCTTCGAAATAGGGGGAAGTTGGAGATGTTCCTCTTGCTTGCTTCTTTTTTTGGGAGCACCCAAGCAGYGCTGCTCATCTCGTCCTCCAAATTGTCGGATGTGGGACTGTTGACCCAAGCAGTGGGCTTGGTGGGKTKTTTTTYTGGTTGGTTGGTTGTTYTTTTGGAGAGGACGAAGCCAGACAGAGTGCCTACACTTAAAGAGTTTTTCCGAGGCTGACAAATGGCAGGCCGTCGCCCTCCGCAAGCCCGCTGCGGAGAAGGCATTTAACACTGTCTAAAGCAGCAAATCGCATCTCCCCACTGAAAACACTTTCACCACATCTCTACTGTACCAAGAGCATCCCCTGGTGCAGTGACCGGCGCTTCCACGTCGCCTGAATCGGATCCAATCCCCACGACAGGTCCTGGACCTCCACGGCCAACAGCGGGACTGGGACCATTGGTGAGCCAGCAAGGARAAAGCCTTGCAGAGCTCTTTTTAAAAGGTATCGGTCGCCTCTGTTTCTATCCACGGGCTCCTCAGGACCCTTGCAGGGAGCACGCGGCATCTCTGCAAACTTGCTTTCACCTAGAGACTCACCCTAGTTTTCTGCATCAACGTTTTTTATACAAATTAAACTCGAGACTCAAAAAAGTAAAATGTCCAGTTACTCATCTTGTTCCTAATATCCTTGGTTTGATCTCACACTAATAATACCTGGCAGGCAGCCGCTATCCAGACTCGATTCCAGCTCTGCACCGCTCTGTGGGCTCTGTTCCCGCAAGCGCCGGAAGAGGACGGTCCCCCAAGGCGAGCACAGTGTTTACGGCCACCCCTTCCTTAAGGCTACGCATCTTCTGACCCAGCTTCCCCCTTCTTCTTTCTTCTTCTTCCTCTTCCCCTCACCCCCAGCCAAAAAACAGCTGAACGCATGAGTCAGTATTTTTGCATTAGGCACATAAAAGTTTACCTCCTTCAAAAGACAAGACCGTGCCTGCGATTGCAATTGTGGCCAACCATCAAATGCAGCAAACTTCTCTTTCGTTACCCGGTAGAGGAGAACTATCCCTTACAAATCCAAATGAACACGAAGGGTGTAATTTTAGTTCAGGGAGCAGTGCAGCCCTCCAGTCACAAAGCTGCTAGGTCTTCAGAGCAGAAGAGAGAGGAGCCTGTATACATCTCGAAGGGGACTAACTGAATTTATCTAAAAAACAGATTTTTTAGTAGCTCGACAGATCCCAGTGGTTCCTGGTCAAGAAAGCCTTCAAAACTTGAGGATGCAAAATTGCTCATTCACTGTACTTGTATTCGCAGAAAGTTGTCRTTAAGTAATGGTGTTATTAGTTCTCTGAAAATAAAAACGCTGCTCGTTTGGGTTGTTTTGTGACAAGTTAGAGTGGCTCAAAAAAACATTATTTAGATACATGTCTGTGACTGCCTTTTACCTGTCAGAGTGCTTCAGTCTCTCTTATTTAGGCAAGTAAAAAAAGAAGTGCAGTATATGCTCATTCTTCCAACCAACAGTATGACCCTAACTTATTCTTGCTTCCAAGGCCAAACAAAGGTTGATGGCTCATTCCATAACTGACTTAATTTCCAGTGTTTCAGTTTTTCAAAGAGAAAAGAAAAAGGACTGTTCTCTAAGAACACTCATTTCTGGGAACACAAACCGTTTCATGATGATGGAGGACAGCAGATAATCGTAATCACACGGCTTGGACATATCGTCTTGACCTTCTCGCCCAAAAACGYGCGGTCTCACTGCAAACTACTGCTCCAGCAAGAATTGTCGAAACTGATAAAGAGAGGTCTCAACTAAAAATAGACAAAAATCAAATAGCTTCAGCAATTGCATTTTTTCCTAAATGCATTCTTTCCGCTTTCATCATACGCGTAAGAAGCGCACAGTTCRCCAGGGAAACTGCACAGGACGATACTCTGAAATTGCTAAAATAAACAGAATAAAAATTCTGTTTTTCAAGAACTGGTGCCCTTGCAACAAAGCTATATCTTCTGATAGAGGAGAGAACTTCACTGAAGCTGGAAGTATCACCAGCCCGACTCACGCCACGCATGCTTTTGAGTAATGTGTCTTGCACRCGATTTTACTATGATTAAAAAAACAAAGCAGAGAGCTTAATTATTAAAAAAAAAAAAGTGAGAAATTCAAATGCATTAAAAAAAAAACCTCAATGAATACCTCTAGAAATTCAACAAATGTGAAAATACGGTAAAGCACCAGAACCTCTCAAGAACTGCTACGGGGCTATGGAACRAATGGGTCCAGCAAAGCCGGACTTTCACTGCCAGACACCAATTAAAAAAATAAATAAAAAATTACTTTTTCAAAATTAATTTAAAATATTTCATTAGAGGAACAGTTAACACTGGCATTTTATAACCGCCRGCAGAACTACCACGCGCCACCCGCCTTCCCGTGCCCATGCTTTGGGCTCGAACCAAAGGGATGCTGTCGCTCCGAACGGCAACGCGAAGCGTCAGGGCTTCTGGTGGCTCTGCCTTAAAAACAGGGGAAAATAAGCCACCACAGATGGCACATTATAACCGCCCGGATTGAATTCTCACTAGACCAGCCCTAGTAATCTACTGCCTGTCGGCAGCGCCATTCCCCTCTTTCATCTCCTGGTACCGTACCGCTTTCCTATTTAAATGAGGGCAAAAAATAGTAGCTCGCCATCTGCTGAAAGCAAATCATTTATGTCAAATTGAAGACTGGGCTGATAAAATGACCTGAACTAAACAGAGCAAGCGCGTTACGGCTGAAAAGAGCTCGGCGTCCTCTCCTGTATCCTCAAAAAGCCTCCTGGATGCTAAAAATTGGAAGCTGAGCAGGAATTTCCGGGCTTTGCTCATCAGGAAAGCACCGAAACGTAAACGAAAGCGTGTACTTGTCACTTGAGTCTTGTCACGAGCCGTAGGTTTGGAAAGGTTGCCCACGTGGGACGCGTTAAGACGGCTCACTTGAACTCGGACCAGTCAGACCCAAACCAGAGCGGCCTGAGAACGCGCTTACTGCTCAGGAAGGCCGCGGGCGAAAGGAAGGCGCTCGCGCACCCCCCCTCGCAGCCCCGCAACACAGACGCAAACGAGCCATCGGCCAAAAAGACCCAAGAAAACCATCAATTTAATACAGGCGCCGGTTTGGATCGCGGTACAGGCGGCGGTGAGCGCAACCTCCTCCAAACGCTCCTTTCCAGCGCGCGCCGGTGCGCGCCCGGGCTCGGGGAGGAACCGGGAGCGGCGGCACCAACGGCCTCGCCGGGATGCCGCGAGCCGGGCGGAGGCCGAAAATCCGTGCAAAGCAAAGCGCTGGGGCGCGAGGAGTCGGAGGCGACTTTCCCAGGTCTTCACTCGCGCTTCCCGCAGGTCACAGCGGAGCAGAGGCGACGCGCCGGTTCCCCGTGCGACTTCGTGCTCCGGCACCACGATACTTTCCAAAGCAGCAGTCAAACAGAAGAAAGCGGAAGATTGCAACCAAGCGGATGGAAGGATTTCTGCCATGCATAATTCATAAGGGTTTTTTTTTCTTCCCCTGCCTGAACACAGATGTGTTTACTCGCACTGCGCCTCATTTACACTCAAGGTTTAACATAACAGGGCTCATTTTCCTTCCTTACGGGTTTTTCAAGCACAGGGTAAAATAGGTTTTGCTTTTTATTTTTTTTCTTTCTTTCTTTTTTTGTCRTTTCTCCCTTTGGTTGTTTCCAAAGCAAAGCT
Source organism: Apteryx rowi (assembly GCF_003343035.1). NCBI lineage: Eukaryota > Metazoa > Chordata > Aves > Apterygiformes > Apterygidae > Apteryx > Apteryx rowi. The sequence goes on along the minus strand of NW_020450683.1, from coordinate 522,963 downwards.
GTAATTAGAAGCCACGAGGGACCGGCGCGCTCCTTCGACGGCGAGCGGCTGCTGGCTAAACACGCGCGTGTTACCGCCGCGCCGAGAACCAGACCGGCGTTTGATGCTAAAAGCTCTTAACGGCTTTCATTTTGCCTGCTGCTATTCCGTAGCAGATCCCTAACGGTTGCATCAAGCACACCGGGCTGCAGCCAAGGACGTTAGGTTTAACCACTCGATCTACCTTTAAACTTCGGCAGCACGATTTGCATTCAAGCCCGGCCTTAAACGCACCTGCCTCAGCCTTGTACAACGCCCCGCGTTCATTAAAAATAACCGTGTCGCGGCAAACACACAAGGGGATTTAAATGATTTAAGAGGCTGCTCTCAGACCCGAGGGATATTTAGATAYGTTAGCGCCAACGCCACCCGAAGCCGATTTCCAGATCTCTTGTGAAAGGAGCCATTGCTCGTCCTCCTTTCCAACAGGGGCATTCAAAGAAGAGGTTAAAAAAATACTCAATGCAAAAAATGCTCATTCGCTCATATTCGATCACCGAGGTCTTGGCTTTCCCCAGGGATGGCAAAGTCCTCAGCCACTTACGGCCACTGAGGATGCGGGGAGGAGGAGGAGGAGGAGGAGGAGGAGGAGGAGGCTGGCGACGGCTTCGGCACCGCACCACCGCAGGGTAACCTGCTGGGGCACCGAGGGGATTCATCGCCACGGGACACGGCCGCCCTCCGGCGCCTGACCTTTTCCAAAGCCTCTTCTTCTCCCGGCCACCTTCAACCATTTGCAAAACGCCGCGACCCGGCGGCTTAGCTTTACAAGCGCCCAAAGCTAAGCGAAGCTCCCGAACCAAAACAGATCACGAGAGGAGCCTGCGGGAGGAAAAAGCAAGAGTCGCGCACAAATAACAGGACGTTTCGGTCCCGTCTTCTTCCCACGTCCTTTTTTTTCGGTCCTTGATGTGGCTGTAGCAGAGCAACCGTACCGAAGACGTGGCCCCGCAGCCGCTTGCTTTCACCAGTCTGTTTGTTTCCTTTTCATCCGGCAGCGAAATCAGGCAGCTTTCGCTTTTAATCCCTCTAATTAGGGGTGTGCAGCAGTCTTCATTCCTTAATTACATCTATTGACGCAGGCGAGGCAACACATTTGCAAACACCCGGTTTTCCCTGGCGGCGGCTTTGAATCCAAATCGCCTTCTCGCTTCCCGCCGCCGCTGTCGCCGCTCGGCGTTCCCGAAACACGGCCCCGTCCGCAGGAGGCACGGCCCAGCTTTCCGGGTGCCGCACCGGGACGCACCCACGCACAGCTCTGAGGAGCAGCACAGTTTTCACGAAATAATCACGTTTCCTCGGCWGGATTTTACGTACTAGGCGCCTGCTCGCAGGCTGCTTAATCAGCAGAGCGGGAACGATGCTATTGAAGAAGTTTGCAGAGGAAAAAGTGACAATTTGGGGCAATATACTCAATATGGAAGCAAGGCGCAGAGGGACAGTATTTCAGTACCTAACTCAGTTCTTTCGGTCCGTCGCCTTGGGGTTGTTCGTTTAGAGACGGGCAACGGTGCCCTTCGCCGCAGTCGCTCAGCTGCCAGGAATCCCTTYGATCCTTTGGGAGAGCCGGTACCCRGCAAGCACTTCGTTGCCATCAATCCTGCTGCCGAACCAAAATTATTACGCTGACGCCTTCCGCCTGCCCGCAGAGCCCTTAGACCAGTACTCGTGGGGTCAACTCTGCTTTGGATTGCTGTATCCAACTCCTATCCCAACGCGGTAACAGCTCGCCAGGACCCGGCGGCTGAGCTCCAGCACGACGCGTCGTATCGGTGAGAGCAATTAGTAAGCAGGATATTAAATATCATCTCGGAGGGAGGGGAGAGCGCTGATTAAAAAAAAAAAAGTAGTAAAGATGGCAGGGTATCGGAGATCTTTGCCACCGCCGGGGACCCGAGGGAGCATCCTCACGCCCCGCGTCCATCCTCCTCCTCRCGGCTGTTGCCATCGTTTGCATGGAGGAAGCGCGCACAAACCTCGCCTGGGCTACGCTTGGCTTCTCCCAACTAGAGGAAGGGAAAGGAAGCTGGGACGGAGTTTTACACGTGCTTTACGCCCACGCTACGAGGGTGGGTTGCTTGTATTTTCAATTGCCGTTTTGCCTTCCGAACCGGCAGGGTTTGTGCCGGAAGGCCTCCGACACGCTCCCGTTTAAGCGCGGTTGTGCGGAGATTATTTTTTATTTCTTCAGTGCCCATCTTTGCAATCCGGGCCGCTAGGAGCATTAGCGCTTAGTGTCGTACCGGCGTTCGAGCTGCATTTCTGCCTGCAAACGCAACCCATTGCGGCAACTTCCTCGCCTTAATTCTGCTGCCACAAACGTTATTTCCCCCAGGGGTCCGTGCGCTGCTCAACAAGCGCTAAAACACCGTCCCGCTCCTCAAACGGCACCTGCGCATCCAGCCRCGCTCGACCTGCTCCCCCTCCCCCAGCGCGGCTGCTGCGCTCCTGCTCTCCRGCGATAACACACTCCGGTGTGCTCCGGTGGAACGCACCCCAAAAAATCGAGAATAAACCTTGTTAGCGTCATTATTTTAGAGTCAAAACCTCCTGGTCTCGTCCAGTTCGTACAGTTAAGGCACCCGAAGACAGAATTGAGCTTCGCAGCCAAAATCAGGCTGCAGAGGGGCTGCGCGTGTCCCCGTCCCGACGCCGGCCGAGCGAGCCGGGCTTTTCAACGCGCTGCTGACGGCGCGACCAACAAAACAACATTGCCGAAATCCGCATTCGCGGCACACAAGAGAACGAAATGCCACACAAATCCTCTTTTCCGCAAGCTCGGCCCAGATCATTGTTCGGGCTGAAACCACACCGAGGAGACCCTTCCAATGAAGCCGGCGCGAAAAACAGGAGYGAGCAAAAAGCAACCGAGCGGACGGACAGCTCGGGCAAAACTAGCTTTTTGCCCCAGCAGTCAATATGTGAATATGTTCCTGGAGCGCATCCTTTTGCCTTTCCTCGCAGGTCATTGCTTCAGGCTGTTTTTATAAACTAAACGAGCTGATGGTAAACGGCCACCTGTTGCTGCTTAGCAGTTCAATAAGATAAAAATAATAATCATGCAAACGAGGTCTGACTGCAGGTTCGTCTGGCTTCTAAGACACTTCCTCCGTTTAACGGGCCAGCGAGCAAAAAGAGGAGGAAGAGGGAAAAAAGCCCCGTTAGCTCTAGAAAGCAGGCTGGGTTTTGCAAGCCTCCCAGGGGCAAGCAGCATCTCGTTGCTGACTTAAGAGTAACAGRAGCAAACTTGGGCTGCAGATTTCCTCACCGTGCTGTTATTTAGGAGCTGCATCCGCACGCACTAACGCTGCAAGAGCCTAGCCTAGGAGTGGGCTTGTTTCCGTTGCTCAGACTAAATAGGTTGCGGAAAGCAGAAAACAGTTTAGAAGCAAACACAAAAAAAATCCACATTAAGAACATTAAATTATCTTTTTACTAAGCAGGGGAGGTCTTAAAAATCCAACTTACTCGGCGGGGCGGCCTCCCGAGCGCCGAAGGGGAAGCGCGCGACACGCCTGCCTTCCAGGCAGCAGGGCGCCAAGTGCTCGGGCCGCGGGTTTCGCTTTCGCCGGGTTTGCTTCTACGCGCATGCACCGAGTTTAGCCGGGACTCTGCAGACGCTGGCAGAAACACAGGATTTACCACTTCCCAGGCRCGTTACCTGCTGATACGACCTGGCCGAGACCGTTTTAGTAACCGCGTTCCTGCTCCTCAGCTGCCATCCAATTGCTGCTCCCAATTACTCAGCACTCAAGCGCCCGCATTAATTACAGACGGGGTCAGCGCTCAGCACCCGGCGTCGGAGGCGCTGCTCCGAACGAGCCGGCACGCAGCATCCGGGACCAGCCTCTTTCTTCAGCGCACAGACCCCAAAGCCCATCAAGCCCACGTAGGCACAGCATTAAATGCCCTTTTTTCCACTTTGGGGCTCAGCACCGGCACACGAACTGCTGCAAACCCCCGGGACGTGGGACATCCGTCACTCTTAGCAGAAAGCATGTTAAAAACTCACGTGCGATTTTGGGGTCGCTTTCCAGCAAAACGGAGCCTATTCAGCCGCTAACACRGGCAAGCACGGCGGGGGCGAGCCGCTGGAACGATGTGCCGCCGCGGAGCCCAAGGGACGAGAGGCGACAGCGCAACTGAGCAAACGGCACAGCGCTTCCTTCGTGCAAACCCCGCCGGCTGCAAGCGCTAATGCAAGCAGTTATTTCGCAACCCACATTAATTGCACGGACAAAATACTGGTGCAGCGTCACTCGCAAAACGGTCGCAAGCCAAAGCAAAACGCCCTTTGACCACATCTATCTACTCATTTTTTATCCAATGCTAGACTTTTTTCGGAACRGATGTTCCCCCTTTTTTCGGTGCAGCGCACTTTCAAAGCGTTTTACAAACAGCACTGCAAAATTCCTTCTCGCCAATGACAGGGTAGGGCAGCGCTAGCCTTCTTTTACAGATGGGAGGGAAAAAACACTAAAAGAGCTTACAGGTGCCAATATGAAGAAATCTAGATCTTTTTGCACCTTGGAGTTGACCCTTAATTTTCTGCCAGCACAGGGACTAAGGCTATCCCAGGTTGTTTCCAAGAAACTTGTGCCTGAGCTCTGGTGGGTCCTTCCCAAGCCTCTTTGACTTGTAGCATCCAAAGGGATCTCAGACCTGGAAACCTGCACGTACGGGCACGAGGCTCGAGCTCGCTTTAGGCAGGCTCTGCTGAGGTTTTCCAACCAGAGAGGCCGGCGCTTTGCGCCATTTGTTTTTCGTTTTAAAGGAATATCCCACAATATTTTCCCGGGAAGCGTTTCTGCTGAAGCGGCTTAAGGTGTTCATCAGARGCAAAAAACCAGCAGACCCTCGAGGTACACGGGAGCAACCGTCCGCAAACCGTGTGTTTCGGAGAACGCGCTGCTGCAACGCCACTCTACGGACTTTGCACCCCAGCTAGACCATTGCAACAGATGTTTTTACTTAAAAAAAAGCAAAAAACAAAAAACAAAAGCACTGGTCTTCATCGGTCCCAAGCTGTTTTTCTAGCGGTAAAGTGTTACAAAAGAGATAATTATTCAAACTTCAGTTTCGGTATAAGTAATCGCTACTTGTTTTTGCCACAGTCAGAAGTTTCACGAGGTTAAACCCTTTCCAAAGCGAGCGCAAATCAGGYGGGAGAACAGGCACAGCGCGGCAGCGGCTTTAGCTGCTTTTGCAGTTGACACATCACAGGGCTACAGCTGTTTCTTTGCAATTCTGTTTTCCGTTTGAAAGACTGACGAGCAAACAAGATTTGCGTTACGCGGTGCAGCAAAATCAGAGCTCTGACTTTTTTTGCCTCTCCCATYGCACGAGCTCTTTACAGCCGCTTGCGGCACGTCACAAGGAGGAGTCGGCTCCTTCCGCCAGAAGTATTAGCCCAATACCGACAACGCCAGCCGTTTAATCGGGCTTGCACCTTCCCAAGGATCTGCTTATCCGGGCACAGATGTCGCGACCACCTGCACTGGGGAGGTTTCACCTCCCGGGTGCGGGGTGCGCTCACGTGCCTCCATGCATCCAGCGCTACCTCTCCGTCCCCGGCGCTCTGCGCTGGTTCCTGATGGATCTCACCTCCAACGGAGATGCAGCCATGTGTGTCCAGCCTCAGCTAGCGAGAAAAAAAGTTTAATCCCACTGCATTTGTACTACTAGAGTGCCGTTTTTTCCTGTGATTAGTGCCGCAGAGTCAAACCCAGCTGGAACAACGCGGGCAGGGAAACCACGGGACAACGCTCCTGCTGGGGAGTCCGACGCAGTTAGAGAAGAAATAAAGCTGCAAGAAAAGCATCGCGGTGAAATACCGAATTTCATTTTAATCGCAAGTCTCCTCGCTCTGCTGAAGTCATCTCGCAGGCTCYTTACGGAGTTGTATTTCTGCCTCTCGAAGCACGCGGTCACGGGAGCACAACGCTACCRGATTCAGTTTTCCCGAGCTGTCCCTCTCTATTCGTCACGGAGCGGGARCTCTCTTTAATAAGCTAAATCTTTACAAAAGGGAATATCGCCATTTGTCGTCATCAGGTCAGAGGAAGAGAGTCAATAATCATTTCTAAATAAGCTACAGAGCCGCAGCTGCAGAATATGAAGTCAACACCACAATCATTTAAAAAAAGCTCAAGGAGAACCCTGCTTTGAAGGAACCTTTTCCTCCAACGAAACGCCCGGGCTGGAGAGCAGCACTTGAGGCTGCCGAAGTTGGGCGAACGCGGCGCAGAGCCGTTCGTGCTCCCAGCGGCCGCCCTTCCTGCGCGGATGCAACCGCTCCCGCTATTCCTCCTTGCTCCGCCACCCGTAACGCCCCTTCCCTCCGAACCCACCCCACACCCTTCCCCTGCGCCATTAGTTTATTTTGCAGAAAGGCCCGAAGAACGAAGCTGGCCCACGCGGGCGACGTGCAGCTCGGTGCACCAGACGCACGGCTCTCTCGCCCGGCGCCCTCCTGCAGCAAACCACCCCCGTCCCCTCGCTGGAAGGATTTTCAYTTCGATGGCAAAGCAACACGCGTTTCCCCTTTCTTTTCCCCTCCCCAAGTGACTTTCTCCTCCTGGCGGTTCCTCCTCTCCACAGAAGCACGGAGGTCCTTAAAACCTTTTGACTAGCGCTACATAAAAGCCAAATATCCAACAAATACCTGGCTGAAAACATTCATCTTCTCTGCAGCTGGACTTCTCCCCAGTCCCCAAGTGTTTCTGATTTGTTACCGCCGAACGTTAATCCAACAGCTGCAACGCACAGCCCACGCTTGTGTTTTATAGTCTCATTAGCTGCTTTGATGTGTTTACTCACCAAGCCCTTTCCGAGTTTCTCGTTACATGTATTCCCTTCCAAGTCGGCTGCTGGAGATGAAAGGAGCAACGCAGACGCGAGCCACCCGTCCCGGCTCCTGCGAAGGGGATGGGGGCGGCGAGGCCGGAGGAGCAGCGCTGGCCCTGCTCTGCCCCTTGCTCCCGCGCTGCTCACATTCCAATATTTGCTATTGAGAACCCCAAAAATGCTGTTTTCTTGCACGCGGTGCAACTCCTACAAGAAGTTTAAGAGCACGTCCTCTGCTTTCTGCACGTCTTTGGCCGCGTTTCGGGTGTAGATGGGCTTTTTGCTCTCTCCATACGATTCTATGTGCTCGTGCAGGAGGAAACAGAGATTTCGGTGGCATTTATTTCCGATTCCCCACAAAGAACCACCCCATCGCACGGGCTTTAAATATACAACGGCCGTTTTCAGTCGCATGCAGCCACCTTTCGCCAAAGCCTACGCTGCGCGGAAGGGGCCGGCTCCGCGGAGGAGCCCCACCAGCTCGTGTCTCTCCGACGTTGACACGTGCACGTCGACACGACGCCGTTGAGCCACACRTGCAAGCAGGACTAGAAAAGCGAGCCCACCCAGAACCCAGGGATATTTGGTTTTAGGGCCCTCGTGGCATTTGTTTCAGGCGCCGGAAGGTGGCGAGCGAGGCAGACGACTGCAGAAAGAGGAGAAACGTTTCCTTGCTAAGGCAGCTGAATTTGGACCCGAATATTAGCCGCTATCCTTCCGTGAACCGGGCCCTGCCCAACGACAAGCAAGTCTTAAAACTCTCCAGGAATGGCCGCTATCTGCATGTTTCTCATTTTCCGAGCGCCTGGCTTGAGGCACGGCGGGCAGTTCGCAGCAGCAGAAACCGGGGCTCGACTCTAAACTGTTCCAAGAGAGAAAACCCAACCACGAGCCCTCCCCTCTTCAAGGTTCGTGCTATCGCCTTTCCCTACACGTCCACCCCTGCCCCCAACACCACCTCCTAAGCGAGCTGCGAAGATCCGCTCGCGGCTCTCGTGCATTTGCACAGAGGCATCGCAGAAGAAGCCAGGCAGGATTTATTAATTCTGTCTTCAGAGCAGAGCTTGAACGGTGGGAAATAAATAAGGCCTGGGGCCCCCTAAGCAACAGGACATGGCTGGTCCCTCTTAGCAGGCAGCTTTCCCTTATATTCGGGGATATATAAGCCCTGCGGGAAAAGCGCAGGCGAGACGAGACACGAGGAGCAGCACCGTGCGCCGTCTCCTGCTTCCAAGCGTTTGACTTTGCAATTCTGCCACAAAGCTGCGCGAGCAGCTTCGTTATTTATTTCACTAAAAGCTTTTAATTATCTCTCTCGCACACGTGGGGTGGGGAAGGGGGGGGAAATAATCAGCCTGGAACTGGGGACCTGCGAGTTCAGAGGAATTGTGTTTTTTCATAGAAATCGCTCACTAAGCCGCATCTTYCCGCGTGGCCTTCAAGCCAGGCCTCGACCTGCAGGGCCTCCTCCATTCCCACCGTGTTTTGGTGCACGCGTAACTCAAGCTAACCTCATCCCTGCAAGGAGGACCCTGGCTTGGGCAAGGAGAAGACTCCTGCAGGAGGTCCACGCGCCGGGCTGCAGGTCTGCCAGCATTGCTGCGTGTTCCCCGGCTCGGAGCCGCCGGAAAGCTCGCCCGACACATGGCACTCGTCCTCACTGACAGATGGAAGCAACCGCTCTCCAAAAAAYACGCCCGCAGGAGGGAAGCACGCAACGGCAGGGCCATCGCCAGGCCACGGAGAGCCACCRGCCAACGCCACCGAGCTCTCCTGCTGCCGGAAGCACGGTGCAAGCAGTAACGTTCGCAGGAGCTGCTTTTCGGCCTACGTTCTCCGGCTTTCTATACTAGACCAGGGAGATGCAGAAAATTCAATCCCCTCCAGAAGCACCGGAGCTAGAATACTGTGCAAATTTAAGCGAATGGAAATTATAAAACCATGCTATATACACGTGCTCCGAGTCCAACAGCTAAAGCAAGGGTACATGGGCATTGCTAAAAAGCCCGTATCCGAATCCCAGCAGAGTCCTGGATGAGCGCGCCCTGGAAGAGCACGACTGCTTCAAAAGCACGCCCAAAATCCACGCGATTTTCCTCTCTGCAGAACTGCTTCATTAAAAAAAGAGATTTACTCTATCTGCGCAGAAGAATTAAAAGTATTTGCTTTTTATACAGAATGCCAGTGGCATTACGCAAGCAAAAATTCACATAAACAGAAAACAAGCGTAAACAACCGCCTGATCGTAAAGAAACTAATAATATTCATCTGGATTAACGACAAGCCATGAACATTCCTACCTAATCCATCTGACGGGCAAAGATAAACCCTGGCTGTGCCGCATCCTACAGCCCTCTGCAACGTAAGGAACCGCGCTACCGCTCAAAACAGCCCGACAGACGAGAAGTACACGGTGAAATCTTTACGTGTAGCCACCCGCTTGCCCTACGCAAGATTAAAGCAGAAGCCAAGTACCCAGAAAGCGGAGCAATCATCGCAAAAGATCCCAAAGCCCAGGGTGCATTTCCAGGCGAGACAGAAGAGCTTCACCTAAAGCCTCCCCGGAGAGATGGATAAGAGCAGCAGCACTGAGATCCAAGTCTGAACAATCTCGATATCTGGTGTTTCCTAATACCCCAGAAAAGTTGCATCAGGCTGATCAGAGATTTGCAAGAAGCCAGTGAATCCGCAGCAAAGTTGAACAGCACGAAATAACATTTCCAGCAGGAAATTATTTTCATCCATGCGGCTGCTGCAGGTCCCTCACTACTTCCGTAAACCCCCACGATTCACCACTGCTCATTACCGTGGATTTGCCAGCAATTTCAGCAAGCAGCGCAAGTCCAAACCTAGCAGAGAGCACAACTAGCTCACAGCCCAAGCAGGGCACCCGGGCAGGACATTTTGCGGGCACATCTGCCCCCACCGATGGGCAAGGGGAAAAAAAGGCGTTTTCTGCCTCCCGGCTTTGGCTGGGTTTTGCTGTCCCAGGCGATTCCCGGTCCGAGCACCCGGAAAGGGCCCGGAGCGCCTCTGCCCATCCACCACCGATGCACCAGCTCCGGCAGCACCAACTTTTGAGCTTTTTCCAAGAAACGGATGTAACGGAGCAGTACGAGGCTGCAGAGCAACCTGCTTTGCAGCCAAACAGATACCGGATATCWGCGCTCGCAGCCCCGGCGAGAAGCGGCTCTCATGCAACACCCTGCGGTGGGGAGCGCGTCCGGGAAAGGGGTTCGGGGAGAAACCCCCCAGCAGCTGCCGCGGGACCCGCCGCCAACACCTCCGTTGAACCGCGGGAGAGGACGAGGAGTCRGAACTTCCGGCTGGTACCGGATTCRCCGTAATGCCGAAAATCYRCAATCCTGCAAAACCCTCCRYGCAGAACCGTGACAATTCTGCACATGAAACGCTATTTCCGCCCGTCAGGCGCCGCATTCCTGACACCCGAACGCGCGTCTCGGAGCACGGAGACGTCCCGCGCCACGAAGCCTTTAAGCCGCTACGGCACAGCGATACTTCGAGCACTAATGAATGAATTTGCAAACGGGACTGCTTACTAGAGAAGCAAGGCGTCTACAACGCTGCCGCCCATAAATTTCAATATTTGCTCAGSCAGCAGTAAATAGAGCCTCAGAATAGCTGTTTGACTGCTCGGCAAAAAAAAAAAAGCGGGTGCCGTCGCCTGGAAATATCGCACCCGCTCATGCAAAGCGTGCGGCGTGCCGGCAAGCGCTTTACTGCAGGCAGGCGCTATGGATTTGCAGTATAATTGTCCAGCGCGTTTTCACGCTGTAGGAACATATAATGTTTTGAAACAGATGAGAAGACCATTCCTCTTCCTCCCCTCTCCCAAAGTCGGAGGTGCTCGAGAGAGAGACTGTTGCTACCAAGTCTCACGCTTGCCTCCCGATAAGGGTTTTCTTCAAATTACAATAGTAAAATCAGATTAAAACACCGGTTATTCCTGTTCTTCTAATCTGGAACAATGCAGGAAACAATTAATGTATTTACCTTAGGGGGGAAAAAAATTCGTATTTCTCTCTGCTGCATAAGATGCTCAAATTTAGTTTTAAAGCTACGGAGCACTGTGTTTATCCTGACGTTTACCTCCTGCAGCAGATTATCTTCGGCCATGAGAATCCTAGAAAATCCCAGCCTTCTTTACTAAGGAAGGTTCGCCGTGTCAGCAGAGACACGCAAGGACACCGCTGCCTTTTAAACAGCGTGAAAGGCTCAAAACCGTTGCGGAAACGTAACCGAGGAGGTCGGAGGGGGGCACCACCCGGGTACGGTGTCTAAAAACACCCCCCTGAGCAGCACCTACGCCCGACGCGCGGCAACACCAGCCCTCCCCTGCAATCGCAGCGTTGCAGAAAAACCCTCCGATGAATYCGAAATACAGCCGCGCCAGCTGTTGGGGGGAAAAACGCCGCTTCCAAGGACGGGGCGCAGAAAGGAGCAGGCACACGCGAGGCAGCTAAGGATGAGAGGAACGACGCTCCCGCCGCATTTCCAAAACGGTCCCAGGAAGGCTAAACCCATCCTGTATCAACGTACAGCCCCATCCTCCTCCCCCGGGATTTTTAAAACGTTATTTTGTGCCTTCGGGAAGTCTAATTGTGGACCAGGACTCGTCCCCGAGGAGACCCATCGCTCCAGACCGAAGTGACTTGCGCGATCCGAAACCTGGCACGTTTGCAAAGCCTTCAGACGCTAAAAATAAAGCGCGGCAAAAAACGGGTTCGCGCCGTTATTCAGAAATACGGCTTGGCTTCGCTTCGCCGTACTCCGCGCTTCTGCCGATATCATAAGGGAATTAAATGATAACTTAATTACAGTCCCCAGCCTGACACCTGCCCCAGAATTCAGACGGTCTCTAAGAAATTTTCTGTTTGCAGAAAACAGAAAGAAGGCGGCGGGGGTTAAATAAACGTTTACCCGCCCCCAGGCGGGAGGGCTGCAAACAGCCCTGGGGGCACAAGGGGGGCCGAGGCCCCTGTCCCCTGAGAAACGCCAAATTGCAGCAGCAATTGGGACCTTACAGATGCGGCACTCGCAGATGGGCTCAACGTGTGATTTTAACTCATTCCTGGAGCCCTGAAGCCCGTTGTAAGCGTCGCCAGAGAAGAAAAASGCGCTTTGGGGGGAAAAAATCCCTCTCAGTGTTGCCTTCCAGTGAGCTGGAGCGTTTCTCGGTCTGAAATTGGGAGCGAGCTCCCCCGGGGCGTCCCCCCGCCCCGGCTCCCCTTCTCCCACCGTTTCTCCCCTTGCGCAGGACCTGGCTCTGGCCGAGCTGCCGTCCTTGGGCTTGCGCCTGTCCGCGATGCACGCACCCCCACGGAGAGCTCGCACACACACCGCGCCGTGCACGCACGGGTGCACCGTGTGCACGCCCAATGCACGCCCAGACACACCGTGCACACGCACAGACACCCGTGCACACGCACAAACCATGCATGCACGCACAAACCCCCGTGCACACGCACAAACCCCCGTGCACACGCACAAACCATGCATGCACGCACAAACACACCGTGCACACGCACAAACACCCGTGCACACGCACAAACCATGCATGCACGCACAAACACACCGTGCACACACACAAACACCCGCGCACACAGGCGCCCCGTGCCCCTAAGATGCACCGGGCGCGCACACGGCGCTTGCACGCGCACTGTGCAGATCCAAACCGTGCGCGCACACCCCCGCACACGCAGAGCGGGCGCGCGCGCCGTGCACGCGCAGACACACGTTGCGCCGAGACCACACGCGCAC
>NW_020450683.1:491110-509688 GCF_003343035.1 Apteryx rowi | reverse complement strand
CCCCCCCCCCCCCCGCGCTCCCTGAGGGCCGCGGCGCCGTGAGGGGAAGCGGGCGCGGCGCCGGCGCCGGCCCCCATTTCTCTCGGCCTGACTAAAAAAGACACCAGCACCACCACCCCCGGCGAGGGGGAGGCTGCAATGACGGGATTACTGCGGCCCTCCCTGCCGGCCTGCCCCGGCGCTAAGCGGATAGAGGCGCGGGAGGGGTGTAAACACGGCGGGGGGGGGGGGAAGCGGTATTCTCTTTCTAGTAGACGCGAAACGAGCCGAGAGGGACAAAATCAGGCGTTATCTCAGAATAACTCCTGCACGGGAACAGGCGGCTTTCTCTTCGGTGACCTAGATTTTAAATACATCTTGCTGTCTCCCAGGGAAAGTTGGGGCACAGCAGCTCAGAAGGGAGGTATTTCATAKGGGTCTGTTCACAGGGTGTGTTGTTTCGGTGGTTTCTTTGGTTTTTTTGTTTTGTTTTTTTTCATTTTTTCACATAAGGTCATTAAGAACCAAACAGTTCCTGCCTCAATAGCGTGGCTGCATCAGCTTGGAGCCTCATCTAGAGACAAGAGATAGTAAATGCTTGATAAACACGAAACCCCATGACCACACCGATCATGGAAAACTGGTAAACACAGAAAACTGATAAACATGTGAAAACAGGAGCACCGAGGCAAGCCTGGGAAGGAGCCTAAAGCATCCATCCCTCTTTGAAAGAGAGCGCGTAGTGGCACGGGCAGGCTTTCTCTCCTCCACAGCAGAACTGTAAATAGTTATTTTTGTCAAACTAGAGCCGTCCCGTCCTCTCTTGCGTACACGGGCAGCAACACACCCGCCGGCTGTGCGTTGCTGSTTCACAGCGTTTTAGCAAGGCTCCGGCTGTACAGCTTGACAGCAGGGGAGCCCAGCCAGCTCAAACCCCTTCCAAATATTCGCACACCCCAAAAGACACATGGCACCGAGGCCTTTCCGTTCRCCTCCAGAAGAGAATTAAGCCGTAGGGCACATTTTCCCGTTTGCATTAAGAGCAACTGTCCTGCCCCTTTCTCAGCAGGTATTAATACCTGGGGTCCTGGTTAGGACTGCTTAGGCCGCACGCYAAAGTACCAAGCACCGCTCACGCACCAAGGACGCCGGAGCTACGTGAGAGCCCAACAAACCAACCGGTCTAGAAAAATAACACGCTTTGCGCTGATATTTACYCCAGGATTGCAGAGGCTTCTCTCTATAAGCATTAAACTCTCGGCTGCGCTGAAACAGAGAGCACTGCGGGACGGCTGTCCTCTTGTCTCTGTGTTGAGATAGCTTGTGAAAAGCTCCTTATCGGGAGGGCGTGTTTTTGTTTCAAATGTGGAATATCTGGTGGTCTCCTCAGCCTCAATTCCTGCACTCAGATGGGCATGTTTTATTCAGACACAGGCTGGGTAACGTGGTGGCTGAAGTCCTTGCTCCCACACTGGAGACACTCATTTCACCTGAAACTTGCCATTGAAGCTCCCACTTCACTCCCCACAGCCTTAAATTAACACACTGACAGTTTGCTTGAATAGTTCAGGCTGTCAACAGGGTGTCTCAGAAGTTGTTGCATGCTGATCCACTGCTATAACTTCTGCCTTTGCTAGTGTTCAGCCAGGGATGGGTTGGCGTACGAAGGCTGGAAACGGACCATGTTAGAAAAGAAACGTGAGCCCAAAGGGCTTTAAGAAAACCACTGAGCAAACAAATCATGATTTTTGGATGCTAGGGGTTGGCGACAGCTTCTTGCAGTTAAGAAAAACAAGCAAATGAAACCACGCTGCTTCATTGCAACACGCACACTGACCTATGGCAGGTTGCACATTACATGAGAAAAGACCAGGGCAACCAAAACTTCACATCGAAACGACGATTTAGCACCGTACAGAGCCTCTGGGGTCTCCGATATCTACYAGTCCAGTCTCCTAAGCAGTGTGCCGATTTGTCTGCTAACTCACGTGAGGATACAGCCTGGATCAAGGCCCCACTTAAACTGGGTGTTTCCTAACAGCAGCATCAGGCCGAACGTCATCCACCRTGCTCGGATCACCAGAAGATCCCAACTCCGTCTGCCAGCACCTGAATCCAGAGAGCAGCAGCTCTCATTTTGAGCCATTATTTCCCAGATGAAGCATTTACCCCAAGCACAGGGAGCACTGGTGCAGGCCCACCRATCCCAAACAAATGGCCAAGAGTTTGAATGACGGAAGAAACTTAAGAGCAGCAGAGTCAGCAGATTTGAAAAAAAGCGCATGACCTGTGACATGAGACAGCCTTGAAAATTTTCTTCCGGAGTAGGAGGGTTTGAACCTAGGCCAGAGCAATCCTTTTTTAGGGAGTAAAGAGAAAAACCTGCATATGGAAATGCCACCATCAACAACACACTTCTGCTGTAAATTTCTGGCTTAGTGTCTGACCTTTTCCTTCCTACASAGCCCCAAACTGACCTCTGAAATCCCATAGGAAGTAATGGAAATTTCTTAAATTCTTAACTATAAGAACAGTTTGACCTGTGCCAAGCCAAGATTGCAAATACTTAAAGAGCTCTCCCAGTTATAGCTGGTTTAAGTCACTTTATAGGAGTCGGTCAAAGACTCAGAATTGTTTTAATAAGTCAGGATTTCTTGGTATTTGGCTGCTAGATATAGGAATAAGGGGAGGAACTGCATTCACTTTAAGCATGCATTTGCRGACTGCAAAGCAGAAGCCTTTCCTTGAAAGCTGAAAGACCATTTTGCGAGCGCTCAGATCATCAGACCTTGCCTTGGTTAGTGAAAGTCAACTGGGTCACAACGGAGAATGACACAGGAGAGGGGGCTTATTAACAGGGCAAATATTCACCCTCTGCCTCCGTTTAACACGTGTGCAGCTAGCAGTAGTGGTTTAGAAGGCTGCACCCTAGCATGTTAAGAGCATCTAGAAACTAGAAACTGCTGCTCAGGTTAATTCTTCACATTAAAAAAAACCATTTGTAGGGTGATCCGATACTCTGCTGGGCCCTGCAGGATGCACTACTGGTAGGATTAATGCTCAGTTATCGATCAGGGTTCCTAATTTACCCTCGTGCCCGTGAACACTGTGCTTAGAGCGTTATGGACACTTAATAAACCCCGCAAAGCTTTCCCCRCCCTGAGGAGTTTCCCTAAAGGAGGAATTCCCAATCTAAACAAAGGAATTGCGCATTGCACACATTGGTGTTCCCTCCCCCAAAGCAAACACAATTTAAGGCGGAGAGAAATATTCCGGATTAATCCCAGTCCTATGAAGACAAAGGAACGAAGATGATGCACTGAATGATTTCTCCACCACCGCTCCCCGTGAGCTGGTCGTGCGTCGCACATGTGTATGCACGCACACAATAGGCGTATTCRGTTTACGTGCCTTGCTCGCACACTTTGCTAGCAAGTGACAGTCTCGAGAGCAGCAGCAGCCATTTCGCATAAGCAAACAAGGTGGGAGGAGAGCAGGTGGCTTCGTTTTGCCAGCTCCTGGCCCGCTGCCCTTGGCTCCTCGTCTGAGATTTACTGTTGCCATCAGCAGCGCTGATTTGGCCGATAGCAGAAGGCCAGGATGAGGTGTAAAGGAAATCTCGCTTTCRCTTGCTTTTACTGTGAAACATGATCTACAGCAGAGAGACTTCGGGTGAATGTTTCACCTAGAAGGAAGGGGTGCTTCAGTCARTGCTGAGTTTCTCAAGCGCTCACCCCTCAATTTAGCGTGCAGAGCACACAGCAGAACCCACTGCAGCAGTTCACTTCTGACAGGTGCAATTCACCTCTGCAAACTCAAGAAATTCGTAAGAGGAAATAGAAAAGGCTAAAACACGTGTGCGCACAGTAAAGGCAACCTGAAACATCTACATTTAGCTGGCTCTGTATCAAGCATTTAACCAGTGAAGATTAAATCAGTTCAGCCCATCATAGCGCTCTCCCTCTCCAAAACCAGCAATCAATTTGGTGTTGAGCGAGTTATTTAAGGACCAAACAGCAACCTCTGCACTTAAAGGGACTAAGTGGCTGCTAATCTTATTCAGCCTTTTGGCAGTTAGTCTCAAGTTTTGCCAAAACCAAGCYGTTCCTCCCATCCTTTTCTGCGTGGTCATCTCCTGGAGTGCTTTCCTTTGCTGGTTTTTAAACTGCAGGAGTGGTGCCATTTAAAGGCTGTTGTCGCAAAACGAGAACCCCACGTTCTTCCTCGTGGAGGGTGACTCACTTCTGAGCCACTACACCTTTTTGGTACAGGGGTGACTTATCCAGTTGCCTTTCCGGAGATGGGGAGGGCAGAGGGGATATCTGGGCAACTAAGCCTGTCCATCCAGGAATTCACATCCCAGCCAGAATCTGGTTAATTTATGCAAAAAGCTCCCATTATGGGTTCCATCGGTTTGCACAAAGTTTATGTTCTCTTGAGTCAGTGCCGTGCAGCACAGCAGACTAACTCCAGGAAGAAAGAGGAATAAAACAGATGAAGAGGAACATCAGCTCTCTCCAGGCTGCATGCCAGTACAGGCAAGACCGGCTCCCTGGAAAGTCAGCTTYGTTCCAGGGTTTAGAGACAGCGCGTAAAGCACGTTTCTGCCAAGACGCACCATTTAAAGATTAGAAGAGGTCAGCYTTAAATTGCAGGATCAGGTTTTCATCTGGTGAATGTTTCTACACTCAGAGGGAGAAACACTTTTCCCCTTAAGCATGAGTAGRAAGTATTAAACATAAGTGGCTGCACTTAAAGTTGCTAGGAAGTGCTTAAACCCCCTGAAGAATAGATTATACGCGATGCTGTGAATACAACTAGTACAGGCTCAAGAAGAGGCAGTATCAGCATGGCATGAGCCTGAACTCCAGAAATAGTCCAAAAAGTGAACTGTATCATGGAACAAGCTAGCTTAAGAGAGACAGCCAGCACAACGGCGCGCCGTCCCCCGTTAGGCTGCGAACTCTCCCTCACTTCGAGCATTTAGCAGTTTTTCATTCCCTAGTGGCTCTAGTGAAAAGAAGGCGCAACTAAAAATAGAGGAGCCCGGTCAAACAGAGCGCGCCATTCCCTGCCCCTCGTTAATAAATTCCGGGAGACGCTGCTGGAAACCTCGATGTTTGGGCAGCAAGAGGAAGTTCAAGCCCTCCGCACCAGACTCCTAAACCAAACACTAACAGCCAGCTTGGCTAGAGAAACAGATGTCACTTCAGCAGGGGACAAGCTCAGCTACGTAGCCTTTGTTGAAATAAACCCAAAAATAACGGGAGACAGAAGAGCCACACCACAAACAAAGGATGTCAGGGGCTGATTTACTCCTTGCACGGATGAGAAGCCAAACTGCAGTGAGGAGCAGCCCTGGGCTATTTAAATAACACCAGGTGGATGTCGTTTAAGCTAGAGAGTCTCCCCAGAAAGACACCAGGTTAGGTGAAGCTTTAACGAGAGACTGCTCAAGGCCAGATTTAAGTCCATACTGTTACTCTCCCAAGTGCAACCTGGGGTCTGGGCAAAGAGCCTCCCTTGGCTTCAAAATACTCACAGCTCTCTGGTTCAGCTGATGTAGAGATGCAAAGTTTCAAGATCTGTCTCTAATAAACCCTGATGTCCACACCTAGCAGTAAGTTAGAGAGAGGTGCTAGGCAGAGATCCATCCACACATCGCTTTTAATCTGAGGGCCATGCAAATTCATCCAAGCTGGCACTGGGTAACTGACAGCAGCTCCTTATTAGAGACCAGGTTCCCTCATCCAAGTGGCTGAGCCTGCACATCAGCAAGAGTTATCTGGCAAGATTTAGCATATTTATTTAAGATCTTTACTACAGAGAGCAAATACAGCTTCTAAACAGAGCGCAGGCTCTTCCCCTAAGAGCTGAAGCGCCGCACCACCTTGTCCAGCACCATTTCCCCCCCTCGACTATCTCCTTGGACCTTGCAGGTTTCATCTTAAGCTACTAACTGGATCAGACTTGTCACTCCGAGTCCTTCCTACAGATGATCCCGCAACCTAATACAGGCACAGCCAAAGTTTGCTGAGGGAGGCATTTCTGCAGGTGCACAGTGATTAATTGGTGCACATTTCCATATCACAAATAGAAAAGAGTTCTTAGCTTGGTTGAAACGCGGTRTATTAACCTTTGAAACTGGCAGTCATGGACACCAGCTTCAAAAAGATTAATATCAATTAATATCCCAGAGGATAGCTTCACATTTCTGCCTGTTTTCCTGTAGCTTTACAAAAAAGGCATTTTGAGACTTTATTTAAGGTCATATCTTTCCGCCTTCATTTTATAAAGAAAACCCAAAGTTGTTCAGATTTATAGGCAGAATCCAGGTGCTGGGAGCTGAGTGAGGGAATCAGAAGCTGTTGAGAAAAGCTGTGAGTATGGATGGAGAAACTAAGAGGAGGGGGGAGTAAGCATGCTTCTTTTGAACAGTTAATCGCTAAGAGTCGTGCTCTGTGGGAAAGGTTTGTTGTTGAAATAAATATTGTAACTCCGTGAATTCAGCGTGTTCTGCGGAGGCATGCACGGAGCTGCACGATGTTCACAGCAAATCTTTTAAGCTATGGGAAGAGAGGAAGCGGCAGCCCCGAGATGCACACTAGCCCAGTCTCATCCCTGCACTCCGCTTTCACCGCAGACTGCTTCAGAAAGCGCTAATAATCATTAAGCTGCCATCTTTTATTTCTAATTATTTGTCTCCCCAGCAGGGTTCCTGCAACCATCAAGTACAAGGGAAGCAAGTCTCAAAGGAGTAACTGTTTTGAAGAGAGGGCTTGCAGCTGCCACTGCGTGAATGGCTCTCCAAGAACAGTAGCAACTGCTGAAAAACTACCCACAGAGCTGGGAGGAGAGGAGCTCTGTTTAGGCTAGTTTTCAGTGTTGATTTTTAGGTTAACTAAAACAGCTCTTCTTAAGCGACAAGAGATGCAGAAAGCTCAATTGCTTTGAGTTTACTTTCGTTTAATTAGATCGTAATTCAGAAGGCAGCACTGCTATTTTAAACGCCACAATGACAACTATTTCACTGCCTTACAAAGCACTGAAGTGAAACCACTGAGCTAAGCCAGCCCTAGAACCTGACACTCCATCAGATTTTGATCGTCTCTTCTGAAGGCGTGAAACAAGTGAAAGAGATACCCCGTTACCACATTTCCAGGAGAGATTCAAAGTAGAAAATCTGACTAAAAGGTGGAAAAGCAGGAAAGCTTACTTGTTCTTCCTCTAGGAGCTGTATTTGAAATGAGAATTACAGGAAGGCCTTAGTTGGCACCACAACAGCTGCTCAACAGCTCCAGGTAGCGATGCCTTTCTCTAGAAGAAGGGTATCCATGCGTTCAGGAAGAGAGAAACAATTTCACGTACAGGTAAACTTTGAGACACAATACCTACCTCCRAACATCACCAATGCCAACATATGGAAAGACAGAGCCACTAGCAGCAGCCAGCTTATGGACACACTGTGGTTACCATCTCCTTTGCTACAAACATAGCTCTGAACATTTTTTTCAGCCAGCATGCATCTCCCCACTCCTCACTTAGGATTTCTTGACAGGCTTCAAATAATCACAACATATGTGGACCTTAACATGAAGGTCAAGAGCACAACCTCAAATGTCACAGGCACCTCTTGCTGCACACACATCTTCAGCATTTTGCTTCCTGGCTTCTGCCCTCCAGCTTCTCGCAGCATTTCCCTTTCACGGAAGCTGCTAGTGCGTTACATTTACAGCTGATGCCCAACACTTATCAGGCCTGGAGATGAGATTCACTTACTGCAGCTCCTATATATTTTACATTTACCTCAGAGATAGATAAGCCAGGCTTAAAGATGGAAAGGCAACCTGAGCCAGCTGATTTCTCCACTGGGTGAAGGTCAGGACCATCCCTGATCCAGTGAAACCAAAACGCACAACCTTTATCTTTGCCATCACTAACAAGGTACCATTTAATCTTGGTTAGCAAACAAGAAGGCTAAGACCAAGTATTCAGCAAGCAGCAAATTTCATCTAGTGCCAGGGTCAAAACCCTAAAAGGCCAAGATAAACAGGAACACTGAAATGCAAGTGTCTACCCACTGTGCAGAAGATGACAGACAACAGACCGTCCAAGCACAGGGGAAGTCACAGTGAGACTACACTGRGGGAGAGCAGACCCGGGGCTTGTTCAGGTTCCCCATTTCCCTTGCCCTTGACCAGAGACAAGGTCTTCTCCCCGTTCACATGCATAGGTCTACCCCAGAACAAGATCACAACCAGCTTCACGCTGCACCAAACATCAAGGACATTGCTCTTTTCAAAGTTACGTCTCCTCAAGCTAATCTGCATTAGCAGTGTCGTCCTGCGYGGTACCTGCTGTGCTTCTTATCTAAGGTTAGATAAGATTTACRTCCAGTGCTGCATACACATCTCTGATACAGCACAAACAGATAATTAACTAAAACAGGCAGGCCTGAAAAATAAGTACCCCTGCAAGGTACCAGCAAGTTGTCACATAGTGATAACCAGACGAGTGACTGTGTCCTGAAGGTCTGCTCAAGCATGAAGGAGGAAGATCCTCCTGTCAGTCGACGGGTCCGGGGTGCCCTGGCCAAGCCTGCAGCAATTACGGTTGCTGCGCTGGTAGAGGCAGGCACCTCGCTGACCCACTCCGACGGTCACGCGGGCGAGCACTTGGATTTTGCTCCAAATGCCAGCTCCCGTCCAGCACGCAGCTAAGGGGCATTGCTTGTAGTTACACCGTGTGCGAGGAGGAAGCTTATTCTGCATTTGAATGACTGTTTGGCGCTTGGATGTGAGCTCAGCACCTCCGATTCTCTCGAGGCAGATTCTCTAGTTAATGATCCTTCTCTTAGAGACTGGCTAGCAAAGAACAGGGAACAGCTCATTCAGAGCAGAAGACAACCACTCAGCTGCCATATATAGTGCTTTACTTATTTCTCCGCAAGAACAACAGGTTTATGCTTCAATTTGATTCATCTCTCCTGCCCTCCCAAATAAGGCATTGTATAATAACGCCGAGTTTAAGAATAAAGCAATCTGTTCCCGGCACCTTCCTCTGCTTTCCTTTCAAGTCTTTCATGAGTGACTGACAGTACCTTGAGCACTTGGGCACAGAGCAGAGCTGCTCTAGATACTCCCAGTCCTCTTAGTTTCTGGGAGAGGCGAGGACACGACTAGTGGGGTGAGATGGACAGGAAAGGGGAAAGCTTAACAGCAGGATATTTTATACGAAAAGAGTCACTTAAAACTTTCTGAAGTTTCCAGAGATAATCTCAATGCAAAGAGACCCCTTTCCTCTCCCCCACCCCAAACACACACCCAGGCTTTAATACATGAACTGCACCCCACAGCCAGGTTCAGGGGTAGGCACTGAACCCCGTGCCRCTCTGCCGGGAAGAAAGATCAGAACTCAGCCCGCAAAGACGATTTCCCCCCACGCAGAACAGGATCTCAGTGAGCACCAGTGCACTTCTCCAAGCTCGACACGCATTTCCTCTCCTCTCCTGCCAGAAAGGCCCCGGGCTCCTCTCCGTGCCCCGTGAAGCCCCGTCCATCTGCGGGTTTGCGAAGGGGAAGCCAGCCCAGCACCGTGCTCTGGCCTTCAGACAGTCCCTTATATAACCACAGCACTGATTTACCGTCACAGCTGTCAGGAGGAATTTGGGGAGAAATAGGGGGTCTTGCTTTTCMCGCCCAAGAAAATCTCCACTTCCATTTGCTCACTTGCTGGTGCTAGGTGTCCTTGTGCCGGAGGGTCAGCGCTCAGCAGTCCAGGCCGGCAAGAACAACTGCTCTTGGGGGCATTTTCATGTTACAGTCTTAGCCTGGAAACTGCTAGATGTAGTGCTTTTCAATATCCAAAATCTTAAGACATATACACACACATGCGCACACACGAGAAACCCTGCTGTTTGCTAACAACCAGCGCTCCGAAGTTTAAGACAGAAGAAACGAGCCAGGCCATTACTTAAGTGATCCATATCACTTATTCCCTCTCACCGATCTAAGAGAGCAGGTACTTACCCAGAGATGAGCCGGCCGGGAAAACCACATCGGCGAGGCACCAAAATCCATCACAGGGCAAGGTACAGAAGAGAAAAAGAAGAGACATTGGTTAATAAGGAGTTACAGTTAAACATAAAAACCCCCACACACCAGCCAGAAAAATCCCTTGAGCCACAAAGCCAAGTGCTCTCACTTGTATTTTATGGGAACTCTGCAACAGGGTCAGTCCGAGTTTCCCCAGAACCGGTGGTAGGACCAGACGGAGGTTCGTATTGGGGTATTTCTTAGAAACGTAAAGATGAAGCGGGGGGAGGGAGAAATTCACCCTACGTTATTTAACTGCTAGTAATGCTGCAAGTGGCGATGCAGAAGTCCTTCGTCCCTCGCTCTCCAGCGAGCATGACCACCGCAGACCCGGACAGCGCTCTTGGAGGCACGGCAAGGATTAGACACCGCCAAGGCCAGGGTAGAGGCAGGCAGGAGAACGAGCGAGCTGCAAGCGGAGGCCGCCGGCTGGCCCTGGCCACGCTTCTCCCCCGGTGCAGCTCAGCTGCCTTCCATAACTCTTCTTTTAAACTTCAGCAGGCGCTGGCAGGGGATGGGGCACAACATACCAGCGTGCCTCCAACCCCGGCTCGGAAGGGCTTCCTGAGCCCTCTAGTGGGCTTTAAAAAYTCAACAAAACACCCACAGACTTAATTTAATTAACGCTTTGCCAGAGGCCTCTCAACCCTAATCCTCCCAACAAAAGGATCATTAAGGAAATGAAGAGATTCAAGAGCACTGGCTCTCTAAGCCGCAGCACGGCCGGGCGCAATCCAGCGTACATGCGCCGGGGCCCGGCCCAACCAGGGTGCCAAAACGCAGCCAGATCCTTGGCCTCTGCCCCAGCCCGACCCAGGGTCTGGGGACCCCCCAACACAAGTGCTTGTGTCACGGCACCATGCCGCACCGGGCTCTGGATCTCCTCACCCAGCCCAAAGCCTGGAGCACCATGATGGTCGAGGCTGGTCACATCCTCGGAAACACGGGGCTGCAGTGGTACTCATGGACACCGTTTCAGGGGAGATGAACCCCCAAACATCACCTGCACCCCAGGCACTGTCTCGATGGAAACGGATGCTCCCAGCCCTGGAGGCAGGGGCTGCAGGGCAAGGCAGCTGCAGGGCCTTCGGAGGCAGCCCAAGAGAGGTTCTCTTGGAAAGCATCTCCATTTCTAAGCTCCGGATCCAGACCGCCACGGCTGCACGCAGCGGATTCGTGAGACTACTCACCAGTACGGCGATCAGGAGCAGAACAGATTTTAATTACAGGGTAGAGAACGTTCCCTCTGGGTTCGTACGTCAGCGGGAGCCTCGGTGGAGGCTGCGCTACCCCATGGGACAGGCCGTGCTCGGCAGAGCTGGGCCCTGGAGGAGGGCCACACGTGGCTCTGAATTAAATCGAGTTAGGTGGTGCCACGGGAAAAACCCGGGTGCCAAAATATTGCAAAGCGAATACACATAATGTTTCTGCCTCCCTCCAAGACTCCTCACTCCAAGCGTTGTCCCCACAAAGCGCTCCAGCACAGCCCACCACCGCTCGTCTCACCACATCCTGGCAGAGACCACAGCCAGAGGACTCATCCTGAACAAGCTCAGCGACGGAGCTAGAGAAACACTTTCAAGAGGCTCCCGAACGTGCAGATGCACAGCTACTGGCAGGAGCATTTCCTAGCGCCTTGGCAGGCCCTGCCAGGTCACCGTGCCTCAGTTTCCCCCTCTCCGGGAGGGGATGCRGGCGTCGCACCGCCCAGGGACGAGGCACGGCTGTCCTCATGTGCCAGCAAAGCCTATCACAGCCCCTTGCATTTGAGGACAACCCCATTTTCAGTACGTGCCGCTTGCCGCTGCCCCCTCCCCTGTTCCTGCATCCCTTGGGGACGTGCCTCCAGGATAGAGCTGATGCTTTGAGGCCTCCTTGCCCAGAGGAGATGGGAACAACTGCTCCCAGAGCTAATGAGGCTGTCCTGCTTTGACCTGGGGCACTTTTTGGCAGACGCGGCATAAGCAGTCCTCTCCATATTCACCTCCTGGAATAAATCCCAAGAGCTCCGGTCTCCCAAGCCCGAGCAAGAACACAGATGGTCACAGAGATTAAAACACACAGAGAATTAACCGCCTCGTGCAAATGAGCTTCTTCATCCAGCCCGGCGCTGCCAGGTGGTTGGAGGTACCGCGCGCGGATGTCATCATCGCGGTTTGCTACGCGCTGATAACAGGCTCGTATCGAGCACAACCAGAAAGGCAGAGTTTTAAGGAGGTTTGTAGGGAGGGGGAGGCAAGATGCAAACCGCCAGAGGGAGGCAGCTGCCGTAACCACATTTGCCTCCTGCCACAGCAGTAGGAAAAATAATTCCGGGAAAAGACCTGGCCCACAGCGTGGATCGATCCTTCGCTCAGTTGTCCTCATGCTTGCCCACCGAAAGCCAGCTTGGTTGGCTTCAGCATCACCCTATGCCCTAACCAGGGCACATGCAGCACCGCGAGCACGCGGGCTGGCAGCCGGGCAGCGAGGGAAACCCACGCTGGCCACTGCTGCCTTTCCTAGAAGGCTGAAATCTTGGCACCCGGCTGAGGGCACGGGATCCCTCGGCACGACACACCCGAGGAGGACTGGACCATCACACGGAGCTGAGCGACCTTCCCGAAAAAGGCAGGCCTTGATGGGCAACGCATGCCAGGCTCCCTTCTGGGAACGCAGCTGCTCGGGGAAGAACCGTACCCTGCGTTCACGAGCGCGTTAGCATCACCAGGGATACGTTTGACCTGCGTTTTATTTTTTAAAGACATCTCAAAAACAGAAAAGAAAAAAAAATCTGGAACAAAGCTGAATTCTCCCGTTCGGCCGCTTCCCAGCTGCCGGTCGGTATTTGTAAGGAACGGGTTTCAAGTTATGCGATGATACAGATGACCGYGTTTGCTATTAAAAGCCTCCATTCCGCATCCGAGGAAATCCCCAAGCAGCGCCGACCCCATCTGCCGGCGCGCAGCGAGGCTGCTCRCGGGCGCAGATGGGATGAGGCCAATCCGTACCACACGGGAGCGGTTTACCTCCACGTCAGCCGCACGTGCCTCGAGCACAACATCAACACAGCCAGGCAAAGTCACRTTACAGCCCAACGTGGCTCGGGGCCGGGCCAGCGTCTGCCCTCGATTCTTCTCGCRCTCCGCGTTGGAGCTGGCGCGGGTGTCGCGGAGCAGACGCCGGCCCTGTTTGAGACGAGCTCTTAGCCCAGGGAAAGAGTTCCCCAATCATGCATGAGCTGCGCTAACARGGCGGCTAACGCCTACGATGATGCTTCGAGGCATCGGTCCCCCCTGCCTCCCACCCAYGCCGAGCAGGTGAAGCGCAGCGCCRAGACCAGGTTCGCCAGGCCGCGAGCGAGCTCAGAGCTTCCCCGAGCTCTCTCACCCCRTCGCTGCGACGCGCCGGCTCTTTGCACCAGCCGCAAGCCAGCTGCGGTGCCACCGCGGTCGGAGCTTGGTCACTCTGAGGATTCACGACACGCGTCAAGCCTCACAGCCCTTGCTCAAATCCCGCTCAGGTCAGCTGTGGCCAGAAGTAATTACCTACATGAAAGGAGCTAGAAGTCACCTCTGATAAGAGGACATACTGGCGCCGTCAGGCCTAGGTTCCTCGTTCTGTTTTGTGGCTGCCCAGGATGCCAAAACTTGCCAGGCATTAAGTGGATCAGCAAGAAGGTAACCTCATTCCTGGCTACCCAACAGAGCTTTCTTGGGAAGAGCAGGAAAAGGCAGGTTTCTTAGTCACCCATTCACAAGCAGGAGCAGAGAACATTTTAATAGGATTCATTCATTTAATTGAATAGCGCACGGGACATCGGTGGTTTTCTATGCGTTGGCAGAGGGATGTAGGATGAGCAAATGGAAGCGCAAGGGAAGGCACTTCCGAGGGGCCAGGCAACGCGACGCCCGCCTCAGGCCGGCATTGGGTTGGGTTGGTTTTTAGGGTGTCAGCACCTTCCCAGGAGCATTATCCCAGGTGCCTTCAAATTACCAAGACATGGGAAGAAGCAGAGGGGACATCTCTACCCTAAGAGGCAYGTCGCCCTAAGACAACCAAAGCTCCCTTCCAACCTCTCCTTCCCTTGAAAATTGCAAGCGAGAGATAGCGTTAGAGCCTTCTCTCTCCAAGGACGGCAGGGTCCGACCAAGCCTCACGCGAGGTTCAGACCACACAAAGCCACTTCTACCCGATGCTTTCTGCCTCCGAGCAGGCACTTGGGAGGGGAGCCCAGATGGTGCCTGCACGCTTGTCCTGCTCGCGGCGYGCTGCGCACGCATGGCTGATATATCAGGATTTTCTCGGGGGCATCAGGAGGGGACTAGAGACAAACCATGCTAATTGGATAGACGAACAGTCCTCTGCAGCCCTATAAAGCTGGGAGCAGCGCTCCTGACCTCTTGCGGACCACAAAACCAGTTTCATCTAAGGAGCAGGAGTGGATTAAACCCCGAACACCCCTTYCTTTTCACCGTGCAAACGCCTTCCCCCCCCGTTGCAGTTCAAAACTCAGACCCGGAGATGAAACCAGGAAGTTCAGCAAACTTTGAGCAGCAACAATAGCAGGAGGATTTTCCAGGCCTTCGAGCTTGTTTTGCAAGTCCCAGATTATGTAAAGCGCCGGTCGGCATTGTAAAGCGCTGCCTGTTTGGCTGCCGAAGCCAGCTGGCACCGCGCGCTGCCCTCCCTCCGGCGCCTGTAGCAGAGGCAGCGGGGTCTTGTGCAACACCCCAGCCTGCTGCTTGAATTCCTTCTCAGGCACCTTCAGCTGCAATTGCCACCACGCAGCAGCAACCGTCTTGCATTTCACACGTCACTGTTACGTGATTAACCATCTTCCCAGAGCCTGGGTTTGTTTTCCAAGCCTCCAGACTCCCATCCTGCCTAAGGATTAGGTACTAAACCAATGGCCCTGGAAGAACGGTCTCCTTTGKGTCTACAGGGCGGCTTTACCGCGTYGCCGCAGCTATGCCTAGCGGTGAAGTATTCCTGCCATCGCTTAACTAATCCTTGGCTTTTCTGCCAGTTGGGATATGCTGGAGGAGCAAAGTGGTTATCACTGCACACTAGGAAAACACTAGGAAACACTAGGAAACACTGTGAGAGGATAAACTCGCTCCGCATGTGGCACCCTGAAACAGCCAGCTGGAAAAACCCCAGAAGCACCCCGGACCCAGGCGGGATCCACGCCGGCACCCTCGGTACGGACTCCACGCGCTCCCGTCAGCGGCGGAGCGGTGTCCCCTGGCATTCGCTTTGCACGCACTTCGAGCCCCCGTGCATTTGCCTAATTGAGCCCTAACGAAGCGCGGAGACCTATTGTGGGCCTGAACGGAGAGCAGATGTGTCCCCGAACCCCTCCACTGCCGGGGGGAGCCCGCTGCCGTCTCCAGGGTGATTCAGCAGGAAGAGCTYGCCGGGAAGCGCAGGCCTGGATGCTCCGCGCAGCCACAGCCGCGCGCGGCGCTGCAAATTCAAGACCCCGACGCTCAGCCTGAGCCAGGGAGACAAAATGCTCTGTTCATCAGCAGCCTCTAGTGGGGAAAAGCACGCAGACAGGCCGACCGCTCCGCACAGTCTCCGCAGCCCCCCGGACCTGCCGTGCTTCCCACCTGGGGAAGCGGCACCGGCCAGGGCTCCCCGACCAGCGAGCTCCCCCGGCTAAGCGCCGAGAGCTGGCTGCAGCATCGCCCCGGGCAGCCGGGCTCAGAGCCTCAGATCAGTCACTGGACGAAGAAAAACACACGAAAGGGACCCCCGACGCATCAAAATCCTTTCTGGGCAGTTCACCGAAAGCGAAATCCCCAGGCTGATGGTGGCTGAAGCCGGCCCCTGTGCTGAATCACGCTTCGGAGAGCTCCCGTATCTCCGACCTGCAGCATCCAGCACGGCTAAGAGCCAGTTTTAACCCCAAACTTTCAGCCACTGCGTCTTTGAGCCTTGTTCTCCCACCGTGAGCTGGGAACACGCCACTATGCTAAAAATCATGCAGAAAGGAGCGGATCCGCCCTTGGGGCTAARGACCATCTGCAGCCCTCTCTCCTCCCCCGGGAACGGCTGACAGCTCCGGATCAGGCTTCCTAAAGCTCAGAAAAAGCTTCATTAAAATCTCCATAGGGTCGCGCACCCGGAGAAAGGCTGATATTTTGCTTACCCTCCAAGCGATCTTCACCGCCCGGCRGCTGGGAAGGGCCCGGGGGCAGGCGGCGCAGGGAGATGCTGCTTGCGGACAGTTCCCGGGCCGGCCAGGCTGCGCGCCGGGAGGCGGCAGCAGCGCTGCCAGCGTCGGTACAGCCGCACAGCCGCGGATGAGAAGGCACTTTCGAGCCAGGCAGGGCTTTCGACCCCTTTCGAGAAGGCCTGGAGTTTCCCGTAGCCAAAAGGGGGACGGCGGCGCGCGAGCGAGGGCGCACGTTCGGGGACGGGGGAGGCCCACGCCGCCGACGGAGCGGCTYGAACGCGACCCCGGAAAAGCAGCTCGATGCATCGAGTTCGCTGTTACTAACTCGTTACCATCACGACACGCAGGAGCAGCACGCGCCTCACTTTCGGGAAGAAACATGTGGAACTGGCAGCACTGAGATAAGCCGGGGGAGACCCAGGTTTAAGCAAGCTCGGAGCAAGCGCCCGCCGCTCGGAGAGGAGCTGTGCCGCATCTGCGCCGCCGGCCTGCGCGGACCTCTGCACCCGAGGGTCAGGCAGGTTTTGCTCCGCTCCCGAGTCGCACGAGCGTCGGCTGCACCTTTTCGGGGACGGGCGCAGCTGCACGACCCATGTGCAGATTTAGCGCAAGCGGGGCAAAAGCTGCGGAGGAAGGATTAAGCAGAACAGGGAACCTCAATCCCGTGTTACTTGACGCTCTGGCACAGTTGCCAAGTTACTCCCACATACTAGCCCGGTTACTCCGGCAGAAAAAGGATGCGGAAGCGAGTGCGGGCGCTCCCGCTGGACTACATGGGCAGGATCCCTGAGCCCAGCTCTCCAGCCACGTCCTTAAAGCCTTGAACACCCACCCACAAGGAACGGAGCAGCAAAGGGCTAGGGATGGGTGCACCGTGCAAGACCCTAATTTGCTAGAGATGGTTTCGGGGTGCACCGTGCAAGACCCTAATTTGCTAGAGATGGTTTTGGGGTGTGCACCTCTGCACAGCCTGACCTCGCGCAGGCGGAAGGGCGCGCGGCGCTTGCCACCAGCTCCCTCCCGCCGCCCTGCCGCGCCGGCAGAGCCAGCCAGCAGACTTGGCAGCGGCTTCGCTCCGGGCGCTTGCAAACACCACCCGAGCACGGACTCGCCAGCCCCGGCGCGGGGGCCGGACCCGCAGCCCCCGCCGCAGCCCCCTGGCACGGACCGGGCTGCAAGCGGGCACCGCTCTGCTCCCCCCAGCCGCCGCGGACACAAAGCAAACACTTCCCACGCACGAGCCTCAGCGTAAGTTAATCCTGCAGCGAGGAGCCGGCTGTCCCGCAGCGCCGAGCCAAGGCACACCCCTCCGCTGCACCGCGGCCCTAAAGATAGCGCCCGTCCCCTCCGAGCCCGGCGAGCGGCTCGAACCCTGCGGCACCTACGCTCTCCCCGCCCCGCGGCTCGCGAGAGCCCACAGGCGGCCTCGGAAAGGGGGGAAGGCAGAAGTCGCCGCCTTGGCACGCTTGGCGAACTCGCGAGCCGGTTCGCCGAGTGCCCCACGTGCTGCTTATGCTGCGCGGCGGCGATATTCAGGAAGAGAAGAGGAGATTCCAGGAACCGCCGAGGACGCTCGGCCGTGCCGCATGCTCCTCCAGTTGCAACATCAGCACAACGTGCCGCCGTCTAAAAGGAGATGTGGCGAGATAAATACCCTGTTTGTGCAACAGCACGGGGGAAACGGCACAGAAAGGCAAGAGCCAGATGGGTAACGCTGCCAGATTGAAGGCAGCATCGATCTGTGCTCAGACAGGTATTGACAGGAGAGAGGGAGGATCCCCGGTGCTCCCGGGAAATGCAYGGAGCCATGGCGCCCGGCTCCAGAAACGGCTGCAGAGGGCACAGCCAGCAGCTCCGGAGAGGGGAAACGGTGCGGCAGCTGCAAAATCCCCGGGCCAAGGACAAGCAGAGTTCACGCGCAACCCCAGCGAGCTGCAAGCGCCAGCCACCTCCGGGAAATCAGCGCCGGAGTCGCRCGGCAAAACCCGAGCTGCGGCCTCCGCGCGCAGGGGTGGCCGGCGCCGCTTGCCGCCCGGCGACCCCCCCACGAAACCCCAAACCGAAGCCAGGCGCTTGACAGGCCCCACGGCACCCGCCCCACGGCAGCACCCTCTCTGCCCGCAAACCGCCTTGCRGGTGGCCCCGGCACCGAGGGCCCCTCGACACCCTCCCGAAGCCGGGCCAGCTGCCGGGCACCAAGGGGGAGCGCGAGGGAGGGAAAAGCCGCGGTGCCGCCCGTGCCGCCTGGTGCCAGTGGCACCGCGGCTCGATGGAGAGTCGCGTGCGCCCCAGGAGCAGTGATGCGCGGCACCCCAAAACCCCCTGGACCTTCCCCCCCACCC
>NW_020450683.1:442549-490266 GCF_003343035.1 Apteryx rowi | reverse complement strand
GGTGGCGGCGTGACGTCACGGGGGCTCGGAGGAGGCGGGGCTCGGGGGGGATCCCCAGCGGGGGGCACCCTATGGGGTGGCGCGGGGTGCGTGACATCACCGCGGGGGCTGGTCCCTCCTTATGTCATAGCGCCGTCGTGACATCACCACTCCATATAAGGAGCACCTGCTCCCTGCAGCTTCCCCATGGCCCCCTGCACCTCCAGGGGTGCCCAAAAGTATCCTGGGATCTTCCAGGGGCACRTCCAAAGGGAAGAGGATCTTTTTTTTGGAGAAAAAAGAAAGAATTAACCCCAAAACACCTCCGCTGTGCCAGGGCGAGCCGAGCTAGCAGGGCGCTGTGCCGTTCCCTCTGCAGCTGGGGCTCYGCGCTGCTCCTCCGCGAGCGCCTGGGTCAAGCGATGCCAAAGCAATCGCTCCCAGGTTTGGGGTAACACCGGTGCTGGTGCCCCCCCACCTTTTTCTTTCCTTTCTTCCCCCAGCAGATGAGTTGCATTTTGCTTGAAACCCTTTTTATTCCACAGGTGTCAGGAGCTGCGCGTCCCGCTTTGGCTTCCCAGGCCCTCGGGGGGTGCAAATATTCACCGCAAACTCTTGGGGCAAAACAGCCAGAATAAAGACTTTTTAAGATTTTTTTTTCCCCCCCTGTTTTTTATTGGTCTCTTTCTAGTGGGGCAAAAACCCTCTTTCCCTCCTGCTTGGGTTGCATCAAGGCAATTCGTTGCGCCAACTCCGTAACCTCGGAGCCTCGGTGCCGGCCGGGGGGAAGCCGCAGCTGCACCCGCCGCTGTTTCTACCCCGGTGCCCCTGGCAGCGTGGCCAGGACCGATAAGGGTCCGTCCGGCAGCGCGTGGGGCCGCGGCTGTGGCCTCTCCGCGGAGGCCGCCTGCCCCGAAAGGGTGCCTTATCCCCGGCAGCCGGGACGCCGGGACACGCCTCGGCTATCGCGGCGGCGCAGGCGGCCCTCGGCCTGGCCGATAAGGGAGGAGCAGCCCCGCAGCCGGACGGCGCTGGGACATGGCCCCCCCCGGGTGCACAGGGCCCCCCCGGGGCGCCGGGGGCAGCACAAGCCACTGCTCTCACCTGAGGGACACCTGCCAGGGACACCAGCGTCCCTTTGCTGCCGGCATCCCTGCAGCCCGGTGCTATGGCTCCAGTACACCCAGTACTCCCAGTAAGGCCCTGGCTCTGGGTGGCCCCCGGGGTGCTGGCAGGTCCTGGGGCTGCCATGGTGCCACTGCCCTGCTTGTCCCCAGAGAGGGCAGAGACCTCGGCAGCGTCCAGCAGGCCTGGGGACGGGACCGACCGTGCCGCATGCTCTGAGCCTCAATCCCGGTTCTCCAGGGACGACGCTCGAGCAAGCGGGATCGTGGTGGAGGGAAAGGGGCCCCTGGTCCCCCTCCCCATCCCGGAGCCGTGGGGTGCACCCGGGGCACGCGGCCCCATCCCRTGACCCTCCTGGAGCAGCGTCACAGGGGCGTCACCTCTCCCGAGTCCCCTGGAAGGGGGGAGGAATGGGCACAGGCTGCTGCACAGCAATAAATAAGCTAAAAGCCCCCAGCTCTGCTCCTGCTCCTTGTGATCCGCACAGATCAGAAACAGCCCCAGGAACCCAGCGGGAACGAACAGTCGGAGGCAGCATGAACGAGGAGCCCAGCTCCGTAGGGYGACAGGGGTCCTCAGGAGGACTCATCCCGACACCCAGCTTCCCTGCCCTCTCCCGGGGATCCCAAAGCCCTTCCGGGGAACGGAGGAAGGTCTGGAGGGAGGGAGCAGCCTCCCTCAGCCCTGCCCTCGCTCCGGCAGGCACCAGTGGGGGGGGGAAGCAGGGAAGCTCCGGTCAATGTGATGAATCCATAAGCTGTTAAGCCGCCCCAAAGCCCCTGGCGTTCTGGCCCCGTTCTCAGCGGTTTCTGCCCACATCTGCTTGCGGGGTTATTTTTAACCGGGTATTAAGGAGGCAGAGGTGGCGAAGGGTGGGCACTGCCCGCTGCCTCCGGAGCAGGAGTCACGGTTTTGCAACGTCGAATCCCCCCCGTTTCGCTCGCCCTCGTGCTTGTCCCGACACACGGCGCACGGGGCCCCGCGGCGTTGCACATCTGCCTCCTGCCCCTCACCGCCCTCGCTTCCCCCAGCGCCCGCTCCCGCGCCCGGCGCGTCCTGCCAGGCCAGGCAGGAGCCTCGCGCAGACGGATGCCGGCAGGGGTATAAAAAATAGAGAGAGATTTATTAGTGTTGAGTAAAGTGCGACCCTCAGCTTAGTTTTACACCCAGGAGGCAGGTAAAGGGCAAGAAAAGAGTTCAGAGCAGAACTGGACAGCAAGGGGGGGGGGGGGGGAATCTACATCCTGAAAAGAGCCCAAGCAAGGTGGGGACAAAAGGATACAAAACCTGTACAAAGGCCTTAAAAAAAAAAAAATCAGAAACCAAGAGATAAATTATTTACAGTTCAAACTGATTACAAGTAACAGGAGCTGAAGGCCCATGAGCATCTGCAGGCCGAGAGCGCAAGAAAAGAGGGGCTGATACCATACGCGTGCCCCGAGCTGGCATGGCAGCGTCCAAGTCGGCGGTGACGAGTTACGGCCTGGATGCAAAGGGCAGCATCTATTAGCGGCTTGGCTCGTCCTCTGACACGAAGCTCTGCCGCGAAAGGGGAGCCGTGCCGGCGCCAGGGCAGGCCTCAGCGCTGCAGCGCAAACCTTGCGGCTGCCCGGCTGGGACACGAATTCATCGCGCTTTCCAGCGACCGAAAGGGTGAAGGCAGGAAATATATCTAAGGATGGAGGAGCTCAGCCCCTTAGCTGGACACTTCTGCTAAAACAAGCAGAGACCAAATGGTAATGGAGAGTCTCCGGAGATGACACGGAGGTGCCAAGATGCTCAGGGCGGGCTGTTTCTGCTGGCTGGGTCTCAGCCGGGTGGGTGCTCTCGGGGATGCTCCTGCGTTGGTCTGTTCAGGAGTCAAGGGCCGGCAATTAGGGCGAGCAGCACATTTTTGATGGTGGTGAGACTCTGCAGGTCTGGGGCAAGAAGTGAATCCCACAGCTGCAGAACCCCCAGCACCAAGCAGTTTTTCACATCACTGTCTCACTAACTCCAGATGAAATCTGCTCTGCTTACAAATACGGACGATTTTTCCTGCCCATGCCTCGAACTCCCCAGGGAGATCCGAGCTGAACTGTGTTCTCCCAACTTATGACCCACAAGCAATAAAGACTCCAGAGCTGAAACGCAGTTGCAACTCTATTGCAAGCGCATAAGCCAGAGGAGTCCAGCCTCATCTCCCACCCGGGAACTGCTTCTAAATTGAATATTTCTTATTGCCCCCTTTCGTAATCATTGCTGACATGATCAGGACCCACAGGGGACATGTCTCAGACTCGCAGCCTGACTCACCCTAGTTTTATGCTGGAAGAGCCCCTTGGACCTGTGTATCTGAAATGGTCGCCAGGCCTGAGCACCTCCTGTCAGCACTGGAGGCAGCAAAGCTACAGCCTGGCTGAATCCTTTCTCGTATGAGGAAAGTCCTTCCCAGGCTCAGATCTTCTGAAGGAAGCCCTGAGCTGTGCTAGGTCTCTTGCAACGACACTATGCAACTCGCTGTTTCCTTGTACCTCTGTTTTTGCTGTCATCCTCATTGGCACACAAGACAAAAAAAAACAAAAAMCAGACAGCCTAGCCTCAAGCTGCCCTGAGAACAGGTCACCCACCAGCCTCTCTAGGAGCAAAACTGATCTGGAAAAAAGCTGCTGATGGAAAAGTGTGTGGAAGGGAGAAAGGTGGGCAAAAGGGATAGGGAAGAGCTTTGCCAACTTGTTGGATCCAATCAGCCAAAAATATTTGCAAGGCTCAGCATGAGCCCAGCACTGGGCCAGGACCACTTTCCTTGYTGAGATGCTTTGCATCAACACGCATCAGAGCCCCATTCTGCTAGAAAACAAGCTGCAGAGCTCTACATCAGCTCAGGCCTCCTGGATTTCCCCTTTGGCTCGCGCTCTGGGTGCACTGCATGGTCCTGGCAGGCCAGTGGCCTTGGGGAATTGTACCCACTGTGCTCTCAGCTGGTGACAGGCTGGAGCCACATGGCTTTGATCCACTCTCCCATCATATCTRTGGGAACATGGATCAAGTTTGTAGCTCAGGCCTGTTTCTGGTCACCTCCCCAGCATGGTGCAGGTTGTGTTTGAGGAACCTCAGCACAGATTCCTTCACCGACCYTTGCACAACTCTAGGTGTAGGCCAGCAGCCTGGGACTGATGGGGCTGTTCCCTCCAYGTGCCTTAGCTTGTTAGCAAGTCCACTGAGGCCACTGGTGGCAAATGGTGCTGTTCTGCAGAGCACAGCCCCTCACAGAGGGGGAAGAGGCTGCATTGTCCTGGGACACAGCCACGAAAGCACTGCAGAGCCCTCTTGACACCTTGGCCTGTGGAGCTGGCACAGAGAGGGCTACTGCCTCTCTGTCTTGACATGGTCTCCAATCATCCTCCTGTGGTACGTGGCCAAGAAGATGTCATTGTCTCGGGGGCAGTCGTAATGGCAGGAGCACATCTTGATGAACATCATCTTCCGCTGGAAGAAGTCCCCCTCGGGGCAGCGGAACTCCACCTCCACGGTTTTGGTGACGTACGGGGTGCAGCAGCGGCCGTCTGTGCAGCTCCCGCAGAACTTGGGCCGGTAGGAACGGCTGCTGGTGCAGCCTGAGAACTCGAAGTGGAGGCTCTGGCGTGGCTTTGGGGTCCGCACACACTTCTTCCCCTTCTAGGGAGAGAGCAGCAGCAAAAGGGTGAACAAGAATGCGAGAGTCAGACRAAAGGTCCACCTTCCCTGGCATTCGCTGTGTCATGTCCCCTCCCCTCTCCCCAAGCCAGTACCTTGGTTTTCTCCATAGGGAAATCACAGGGCCGGATCATGCAGAGCCGGGTCTCCTTCTCCAGGTGGCACTGGGGGTTGTCGTTGGTTACTCGGGCAGAGATGCCCATCCCGCAGCTCTTGGAGCAAGCGCTCCACTCTGTGGTCTGCACCAAGCAGTTCTCCTGCAGGTTATTCAGCTCTGGCTTTCGTGATGGAGTCTCCCTGAAAACTGAGCCACGCAGAGGAGATACAAGACAACATTCAGGGCTTGGAACAGAGCGTGGCACAAAGCTGGTGCACGGGGCTGCTCCCAACTTGGCCTAACTTCACAGACATCAGCAAAGGACAACAGGAGGCAAAGATGCAATGCAGAGCCCCAATCCAAAGGCAGTTTGGGCTTATCTCTATCCCCTAGCAAACAGCTCCCACCCAACATGCTGATCAGCTGCTCCTGCGCCTCCCCAGCCCCATCCTGTCTGCCCAGCACTCACCTGCCATGGCTGTTTCAAAGCGCTTTTCCTCACCGCCCTCCTCGCAGATCCACTCCTCGCAGCACTTATTGCGAAACTTCACCCGCCGAGGGTTGGGGCATTCGGGGGATGGCAGCCGCAGGTCGTCGGAGCACAGGGGGATGCAGCCGATGGCCCCATCCATGCAGATGCACTGCAGCTTGCACGTGGGCTGGAAGCTCTCCCCGTTGTGGTAGATCTTGCCCAGCAGGTCACAAGTTGCCCCCTCATGAGCTGTAGGAAGGGGGCAGAGGAGAAGTTGAGCAGATGGTATGGGGCTGACAGCACGGCCTCTGCCTCATAGGGCTACTGGGCCTCCTGATGTCCCCACGAGGGACAAACACCCATGTGCAGCCTCTCCTCGACTCTGTGATCCTAGTGCTGGATACAGAAAAAGTTAGCGCATTTAGTATTAGACTCCCTGGATCCCAGGATATTCCTGACATTGATTTTTTAGAAGTTGGCTTTAGCCATGCCAGACCTCCCAGAGTTCACTAGAGAAACCTCTTCTCCACTTAGATGAGCTGCTAAGTGGGACTTTCTCTTTACAGCCCTCCAGCTTATAAACAGCCTGTTCCCGAGTCAGAGTTCTCCCTGCCAGACTCCACAAGGGCCCCTGGTCAGCAAGGCTGTGCAAGACGCATTCCTGACACGATACGTGAACCTGCGGCTTTGTTCCTAGTTATTCCTACAAGATCAAAAGGCAACATTCTTCTGCGAGCAGTTGGTTTCCCACACATCTAAAGGTGACCTATAAAAGGAAAATAACACATTGGGTTTATGACCTTTTTGGCTTCTCTGCGTTACATGAATCTCTTCTTCCTTCCAGTCACAACTTTTTCTATTTGTTCCTGTCTGCTCAAGCATTCTGATCTCCAGATCTCTCACCTGCAGCCCTCCTCCGAGTCTTTCACTCCTTCCCTATAAAACTTAAATGAGCAAAACAGAAACACAATATCTTACGCATAGGACCAATCCTCACTCTGCAGGTGCAAACAATGCTCAGAAGTTTGTAATTTTGCATTGGCCAATATTTTTCCCGTGGAACATTCTTCCAGCAGAAAACTCTTACTTGGTTAAAAGTTTCCCAGGCCCATACCAATTTCATCAACTTTTTCAATGGGAAACAACTGAACCATTTCAATTTAATATCAAAAGTTTCCTTTATACTCTTAACAATAGCTCACATCAAAACCAAAATTCTTGTTGGACAGAACCCATTGGGGGAAACATTTTGCTTGGATAATTATTTTATATACTATAAAGATCAAAATTAAACATTTTGATATAATCAAAGTGCAAAGTTTTGACAAATCCAAACAAGTATTCCAGATAATTCAGGGAAATCTTGAGGGGTTTTTGGGGTTTTTTTTGGTCTTCAGTCTGAAATGAAATGTTGAAATCTCAGAGTTGCCCACAGGATTTCTGCATTTCTGACCCCTTAAAAAAAAGAAAAAAATCCAAGCAAACTTCTATTGGGAAGTTACCAAAATGAAGGATTCTTGGCTGCTTGTGAAGGCTTACCAGGAAACCTGATCTATTTTCTCCTAGTCCTTCTCGCCTGTGGACTGGAACATTGTCTCAGGCAGAAAGCGTTTGGACCAAACAACGAGCGAGAGCCTCATTCCTTTCCACTTAGTCCTTGAGGGGACACAAATCCTTTTGGTCTGCTAATCCCTTGTTTCTAACCAGAGCTGGATCTCAACTTGCAACTCTTTTCAGTGCCATTGGTATAAAAATACTCCTACTGTTCTTACTTGGAAGTTTCAAAATCCTCACTTTTTCCAATCAAAGTGGAAGCTGTCCACTTTCCTTCTACATGGCCATTCATACCTATTTTTAAACCTCCTTTCACTGGTTTTTAGCCCAAGCCCTCGAACTGATCATGCTGTTCCCTCAGAAGCACTCCTTCCCGCCCAAGGAATGGCAGCTTGCTCCAGCTTTTTATTATGTTTTCAAAATTCAATCATTCAGTCATGCTTTTCATTACCTTACAATGACTTCACTTTCCTGTTGGCCTGATCCAATTAAAGCACCAAAATGGATTCGCGCTGGCGGATTGAGAGGGCTCTTTATTTACCAGCTCCGTTTGGCACCACTGGCATTTCCTGCCTCCAGACACCAATTCCAGCCAAGGAGACTTTTGCCCTCCTCTGCAAGGAATACGGCAGAGCTCAAGAGAGCGGCTCCGGCCGCTGCAGCTCTGAAAGCTCCCTGCGCCCACCCAGACCACCCTACTCCCGTGGGCTCTCGCCCTTCAGAGTTACCAAGGGATCTTCCCGACCTTTCCGATACTCTGAGGTCTCCGGGGAGGAATTCTTCCCTTGCTGCAGTATATAAAGTGCTATGTACTGTGTTAGTGTTAAACAAATACATAATAATTTTCCCTCTGACAGTTCCCCTTCTGCCTCTTCTGATACTGCCTTCAGGCTGGTACCCAGTCTACAAGCTTTTCCCTTGAGGTTTTAACACTCCTCTGTTCCTTTCTGCTCCCATCACATCTTTCTCACGTGGATACCAGTAAGTCCTCTTTTCTCCCTTCACAAAAGCAGATCTTTCCCTTTGTTCTACCTATCACTACATTCTCAGCATCCTTTACTGCCCCCAAAAGTCCCCATTTTTCAAGATATCAAGGTAAACATTACAAAAACATCACCCAAGGACACTACGACCCAAATCCTCTTTTCAATACACAGAGATATCCTGGTCTATAGTCTATAAGTCAATTGGAAATTTTGCCATAAAAACCTTAATTTTGCATTTAAAGGCAAAAAGGAGCAYTGTGATCTTCTAGTCTGATTTTCGACATAAGAGACCAGATCATCTCACCCAAAAATCCTTGCATCAAGCCCATACCTCACGGTGAAAGTGAGGCACTTTAGAAAGATGTCCAGTCCTCATGTAGAGTCTTCAGGAAGGAGACTCCTCTSTGCTCCCGAGTAAATCGTTCCAATGATTTAGCTACCTTTACTGTTACAAACATACACCCCATTTCCAGTCTTAACTAGCTTACAGCTGCTGGATATTATTACACCTATACACCTTACTAAGCTTCAGTCATCAGCTCTTAGGTGTATCGATTCCTACAGGAAGTAACGGGAAGCTCATGCAAYGGCCTCTAAAGGTCACAATAACTGGAAGGAGGAAAATTAAACAGATTAACAGATAACTAAACAACGAAAGTCAGAAACAGTTTTCTTCTCTGACTGAAAAGAAGCCCCCGAATTAATTTAGAGAAAGCAGGTTTGCATTTGTAGTTACCTGGCACAGTAATTCTCATTTTCTACATACACACTATTTTGCAAATGAGTTGTTTAGCTGTTTCTACCCACATGCTAAAGCCAGAAATACGGGTATGCCTCTTGCACGTAAGCAGAGTGCAAAATGCCAGTCTCCAGTGCAATGCAATGAGATTTTAAAAGCAACAGTCCTCTACAATAAAACTCCTAACTGCCGACGTTTACCCACAGGCACTGCCGGGTTATAGGATCTCCCGTAACAATGTCACAAGGATGAAGGAGAGTCGCAACCTCCCCTACGTGCCTTTGGAAACATCCTTCACTACAGAAGAAAACACTTTGTGTGTGCATCAGTATGAGCGCATCTGCTGGCTCGCAGGGGTGGAACAGACCTCTCAGTGTGACGCTGGATCAATCTCCGAGTTTAAGCACCGCGAGAAGCTCTGCCAACACCGCGGTGTTTCTGGGAGGTCTGCAGGCAGAGGACTGAAGGGGCCGCAAGCAAACCGCACAATAACAGAACACACCGTTCTCACCTAAGCAGATCCCGCTGCCTCTGTGGATTTTGGAGAAGTCGCAGTAGAGTCCCTTGTGATGATCACAGGGTTTCTGAAGGGAGCAGAGCTCGCCCAGCTGCCTGGCGCACACCTTGCAGCAACCGCAGGCATCCAACACGTGGCTGGTGCCAGCAGGGCACTGCAGAGGCTGGGAGGGACACCGGCAGGGGTACGTGCAGGGCTGCGCTTCTACCTGGAGAGCACACAAGCCATGGAGAGGATGAGTCTCCCGCAAGCCAGACAGAGAAATGAAAAACATGAATCCGTTTCAAGCACAGACACCCCGTCATCCCCAAGACCATTGCTAGCAGAGCATGAAGATCTACTTCTCCCTCCGCCAACGAGCCCTGTGGCAGAGGCTGTGCATGCAGCTCCCGAGGACTCACATGACTAATCTTTTTCTCATCCCTAGCTTATCTGAAGCTCAAGGAATAAAGGTGCCTCTAGGAAGCAGGGCCAAAACAAACAGGGCAAGCAGTAGCTTGGAGTCCCATGCACAGCTCAGCCCTCCTCTTCCCTGGAAGCAATAAAATAGTAATTATTAATAATAAGCAATCCTCAGCTTTTACATAGCCCTGTTCAGGAGAAAACATCAAAGCACTCTGCAGTAGCACCATTAGACACAGGCTGCAGATGGAAAAAGCAAGACACACAGAGAAGCAACTTGCCCAAAATCAGCCAGCAGGACTTTGACAGAGCTGAAAACCACACCAAAACTTCCCAAGCCCCATTTTGTCCCTTGGACCTCATGCTTTCTTCAGTAATTCCAGAGATATGCCCTCTCCTCCTCCCCTTTCTGGGAAACATAATGTAACCAACCTTCCTTGGGACCTTACAAATCTACAGCTGGGTCCCTCAGGACTGCTACAGCTTGGTAGTGTTTCAGAAGCGCTGGCCACCTCCCGAAATCCACCCTTGGCTTTCATGCCCTTCAGATACCAAACAGAGGCAAGACTATGTCTGAAGGAGGGTCACCTTTTCTGGAAAAAGCAGGATGCTTCAAACACTGCCAGTGGTTTAGTATGTGGCATCCTTGTCCGGAACCAGCTTGGAACAGATACATCAGCCTCAGCTCTGGATGTACCCAGATTTGGGCAAGATGGAAAACCACGACTGTTAAAGGTGCACAGCATATGGTCTCTAAAGAGCCTCTTATATCTCCTCTGAAAAAATCAGGGTGCTCATTCAAACCTGGATCCCATTCAGCTTCTGCTCCTCAAAACTCTCCATGCAGTTTCAGAGGGATGGATGGGCACTACTCCAGTTCCCAGCGTTCCCATGCTGCGCCCGGCTAGACACCGGCCAGCTCCCACCCCAGGGGTGGCTGCTGGCGCAGGGCTGATCCGACCCCTGCCCGCAGAGCACAGCAGGTGATGCTTGCAAAACGTTTTGAGATGCCGTATTGCTGTGAGCTCCTGCACAACACACGCATCCACGCTCAGAAGCGCAGCCAGGGTGGGGTGAGAGGGAAAGCGCCCAACAGGGCAAACACGCTGCGGCTCTGCTGCCAGACCTGGCTGCTGCCACCCAGCAAGAGGGATTGCAGAGCTGCAGCTGGAGAAAGCCTGGGGGAAGGTGAGAGGGGGACACCTGGAACAGAGAGATCCAGGAAGCAAAGGAAAAATAAATAAATAAAATAAAATCTTGCTACAGCTCTGTTTGCACTTGTTATATCCCATCCAGCCCTCGCCTGTGAAACAGCTTCCTTGGATATTGTGTTTTGTCACCAATAACAGTAGTAAAACTCTTCCAGCTGTTTCGACTGTTGCTCCAAACAGCTGTTCTAACTTTAGGTCACGTGGGGTCAGAAGATGCCAACTGCTTTATACTTTCGTAACTATTAACACAGTATGGCACAGGACAGGGATCAGTCTAAATCTTCGCTCACAAGACCTCCCAGAGCTTTACCATATTCAGAAGGAATCAGTATAATTCCCCTTGAAAACTCCTAGCGCAAAGCTTTTTTGGAAATAAGCCCCTACTGCCTGTAGCCCAGCTCTTCTCGGACTGCAGTGCTAGGACCGCTTGCTGGGAGCCGGCACATCATGTGGATCTCTCCCCAACTGCTAAAGTGCATTAAAAGATGCTAGAAATTACAGAAATGCTTTCCTACTGGTTTTCACACGGGCAACTGCTGAGGCTGCCAGGGGGACATGTTATTCAGCCATGAATGAGGAGGGTGGTGGGTACACGAGATCTGAAAAGGGGCAAAGCCTTTCTAACATGGGACCTCTATTAAGATGTAATCTGTGCACTGAAAAAACAACAACAGGAAGCATTTTCCAACCCAGTGTCAGCCACATGCCATATAAAGAAACACTCTCAGAATCTCTCTCCTACTGGAAAAGGAAACAAACCAAAACAACCTCTGTCAGGATAACATAGAACACATGAGAATTAAACCCAACCGGGTTTTCTTTCTCCCCTTTATTTCCTTTGAGAACTCACTCAAAGGAACTAGACCACCTGGTTTTACCTTCTGTTTACAGCCAGCTTCACTGCCTCATATTATGGCCACTTTTAGCACATCTCGATTTTGGCCCCAGATGCATCAGAGACCTGCTGGGTGACTTTGTGCCCCCCACACACCTCTTCTGTGTCTCATTTCCCCTCATCTGTGAGCAAAAGCATGGCTTCAAAGGCCCAAATCATCCATATTTGCAGGGCTCTTTAATGTTTAGAGATTTTCCAATCAGTCAGCTGGGATGTGCCTCTTTTCATCGTCCAGTCCACCTGGCCCCAGGATGTGTTGGGACTCCCGTTCCCTTGAGCAAAGCCAGCTCTTGCTATTTATAACTCCTGCTCCTCTCACAGGCCTGAGAGAGCAAAGAATGAGCTGAAATCTTTTTTGGCCTCATGCACTCTCAACACCGAATAACCGCCTGGCAAGAGGAACTTCTTGAGTTGGGAACAGCTGGTAGAGAGTCAGTGTTGAACCAACTTTCTAGAGTGCTCCTTTACTTAATTTGCTCTCCCAGCATTTTCAAAGAGGTGAAATAACGGATTATATTGCCTTCTGCATGGAGCACCCTCCACCCTGTATTATTTTCAAGGACTGCTTCTAGGAGTTGTTTCAATACAGTGGGAAAATCGCCCAAAGAACTGCAGGGGCTCACCTTCAGGGCTTTGCTACGGACCCACACATAACGTGAGGACCAGCATTTCCACATAACATGCCACAGACCTGGGGGCAGAGAGAATCTACTTAGAAGTGTCTACTAAAATTACACTCTTTTACTCTYGATTGAGCATGGTCCACACTTCAGATTCCCTATAGGCTTGATCTTGTTTCTGTTGAGGTTAACCATATACTCCCATCAACTCTGAGAGCAGCAG
This sequence comes from Apteryx rowi, assembly GCF_003343035.1. Classification (NCBI taxonomy): domain Eukaryota; kingdom Metazoa; phylum Chordata; class Aves; order Apterygiformes; family Apterygidae; genus Apteryx; species Apteryx rowi. The sequence goes on along the minus strand of NW_020450683.1, from coordinate 477,771 downwards.
AACAGAACCAGCATGACAGATCAAGGCTACAGATTTAAGAAAGGGCTAAAGTCTGGAATATTACTCTCCCTGCTCCTGGCTTTGCTGGCAGCTCTCATATTGATCACGCATGAATCTGCCACTCCCAGGAGCCCTGAGCCATGGCCAAGCCACAGCTGGAGCAAACACAGCCTGACTAGAGGACTCACATCTCTGTGCTCCACACCTACTCTCCATCACTGACTCCCAAGTCCCATCTGCTCAGCCGACAAGTCAAAACAAGCTGTCTCCCAACTGCCAGCACTGTAGGCTGAAACCCAATTACCTGGGGAGGGGAAAAAAAAAAAAAAGGGTGAGCACATTCTTTCTGCTTCATATTCATATAAACCTCTCCCCCCTACGCCCTCGCGAAGGCATGAGTGGGGGACACGAGCTCGCATCTCTGTGGCTGCAGGGGTCCTGTGGCACAGCCATGGAGGAGTCCTTACTTCTGATCGGTCACCCATGTCCATGAGAGCCCAGGAAAGCAGCTGACAGGGCCAAACTAAAGAGGACTTTTGAAATGTGTTGGGGCTCACGACTGCCATCGAAGGGCTGGGAAAGGAGTGCTGTGAAGCTGAGCTAGCTGTTCGCCAAGAGCTTCGGGAGCCAGGCGTTAATGCTGCGAGGTAATCTAATAAATACGTAATTGGTTCTCTTTTGCGCTCCAAGACTGGCAGTGCCTAAAGGAGTCAAAACACAGCTATGCGCACACTCCAAACACTGAATTACCATGGATCGTACCTGCTCTCCCTCCATCCCGGCATCTCAAGGCACCTCCCCAACGTTGCTGCAGTACATTGTACAACAGCCTACTGTGAGAGATAAGAACCATTACTCCTGCTTCGCACATAGAGAACAGAGACACGGAGACGACCTGACTTGCCCAGGTTGTAAGAGCTGCACAGAGCTAAAACTAACGCCCAGGAATCCCGATCCTATTCTCACCTCTGAACAACGTGGGAGGTGGGTTCAGGAGTAGCAGCTCTCATCCCCTTGCTCTATCCGCTAAACATGACTTCCCTCTCCGAGCTGGGAATAGAAGAAAGTCAAAAGTCCCGTTTCAAAGCATTCAGCAAAGTTAGGGGAAAAAATGACCTCATTTTGGATAACTGATAAAGCATCACAGTGATGAGATTCACTGCTATCGTTTATAAGGCTAGTATGATGCTGCCAGTGCTGGGTCAGGGCAAGAAACCAGAAAACCTTCGCATACCCCAGGAACTACCCTGACATCACCGTGGCGTTAGACGCGCAGAACACGCTTCCTGGCAGGAAAGGGGCCGGCACATCTCTGTGTGCCACGAGGAACGATCAAACGGATCCCATCAGCCAGTAGTTCATTGCGTGTATCAGTGCAACAAGCCTCACTCAGCACAGCGGCTTAGAGTGCGAATCTGCCTTCTTCACTGATCCAAAAGGTACTTACTGCAATTTAAATCTTATTTTAACAGATACGTTAATGATTGCAACAATGTTATTGGTACTGCCGTAGCACACAAAAGTCCTAAGCAAATCAGAGCTGCTCTGTGCAAGTTCTCGCACTAGCACACAGGCAGACACAAACCCTGCCCCAGAGAGGCTGCAGTCTAATTTCCTCCTCAGGATCACCGTTTCTGGGAACAAATGGGTGGGTGGGTTCAGCAGCAGCCRGCGGAGGACAGTGATGGTAAGGAAATGGGAAGGGAGATTTTTATTCCTTGCAGTGCCATAAACCTGGTGACTTCACCTCTCTCTGCTCTCTTCTTCCCTCCTGTAAACCAGGGCTGGCTTCTAACTCACAAGAGCAAAGTGAAACAAAATCCATTCACAGTTGCCAAGGGCTTCGAGATCCTCAGATGACAGGCGTTATGCACGGCGCAACTCAGAGCACGATTTAGTTACACAGCGCATCTGCATTGCTCTGCTAAAGCCAGACTTCTCTCGAAACCCCTCTGAGGCAGGTGGCCGCCGTGGGAGTTACTCAGCCCAAAGCACTCGCATGCATCAAAGCAAGAAGTTGCAATGCTCAGCCAGCAAAGAGAGCTGCTGCGGTGCAATACGTACCCAGCCAGGTGGAAGGAGGAGAAGGAACAGGGTCCAGGTCACTGTCCCCAAGCTGCCAGGCATCCTGACTAAAGAGAAGGGGGGATTCAGGCTGCCGACCGAGTCACTCACTCTCTCGCTCCCTTTCTCCTTCGGAGTTTCTTGTCTCTCTTTGGAGAAAGTTGCACATCAGCTCCACTTTAAATAGCCTCCTGGAGGGGGCGTGCCCTGCCTTTGAGCGACAATCTGGAAAGCAACCCAAAATGGGTGCAAATTCCAGGGAACATGAGCAGATTCCTGTGGCCCTGGTGGTTACGGGGCTGCTGGTGGAGCCCGCAGCTTGGTTACATTCCACGCGGGTAAATCAAATCCCAGTAAAAAGCTCCGGAAAGATTATTATGATTTTTTTTTTTTAATTCTTCCCTCTAATTCCAAAAGTATGAAGCCTGGAACAGCTTCCTTGACTCCTCTTTCCCTACCTACATCCATTCCTTTTTGGCTGCGAGAGCTGAGGACTTAAATAAGTACAGCTTTGTGGTGCTAATTTTTTTTATTTTTTTTTTCCTTTGAACAGGAGGGAGAGATGGAAAGTTTAGCACTGTTGGGAGCAATTAAGTACTGTAACTGCCTGTGCATCAGCAGCACTCGCAGCGCTGCCAGCTCTAAGGAATGAAAGCTTCATGACTACAGAGACTGATGTCTGGACTCCCGCAATGAGGAGCTGCTTGTTTTCCAAGGCCATGAAAAGCTACAGGGTAAAGGTTATTGTTGAAGGACAGCAGTTCCCCACAGTGTTTTATTTACACCTCAAAAATCAAGGCAGGATATCACACATTCACATCCCAGGGCATTATCTTTTCTGTTTACTGCTGAAATACATAACCAGGCTCCTGCACAGCTAGCAATTCATTAAGAGAGACCTTTACAATAGGAAAGAGTTGGTTTTTTAAATGAAAAGAGTTGTTTTGTTTATTCCCAAAGAGCAAGCAGAATGCTGCCACGAAAGGATGAGGAGAGCGAGCGCAGCAGAGGGCACTCTTAGCCCTTGCTGGCCTGGGGTGGGAACAGGACAGGGATCCTCCATGCGGGCACATGAAGCAGCCTTAGAAGGATGGAGCCATGCCTTTGAGTCAGGGACCTTCTCAGGGTCAAAGTGTTGTAAGAGCCGTGTCTTGCCTTCCTCCAGCTCCAGGCACAGCACATGGGGCAGGAGCGTGCACAGAGTGCACTGAGCCCCTACCGCATCCAAGCGGAGTGTGCTGGGAAGTAGGACGGGAGACAAGAAAAATATAGGGAGTGCAACAGGGGGTCATTTACGTTCAGCCTCCTTCCTGTCTGCCTCCAAGTGTAGGGCTTGTTACCAGAGAACCAGGCGCTGCATTTTATTCGGGTCCTTTTAGGTCCCTATGCAATACCAGTTGAGCTTCCCCTCTTCCCATGCCTCTGTTCATCCAGGGCTGAAAACAAACAATTCTCACTCTTAATTAATTAGCCTTTGGGAAGCCCCTTGGGATTTGGCGTTGGAAAGCATTAGCACAGTGCAAATCACCTCACATGCACCTCCTTCTTCTCCTCTTCAATAAGACGAGGGATTTCACAATCATTTCCGTAACAGCTACCTCTAATGTCACAACGAAGGATTATGTCTCCACACAACAGATTAATATACTGGAGGTAGCATAAACATCCAATGCCCTCGAGCAGTTTGGAGCTAAAGGCAGTCTGCCTGGATATGGATTCCTTCCCTTTTTGGAAGGCTTGGCACTTTAAGTTATGTTGTTGCCTAAAATTAGCTGCTCACATTTTGCCAGGCATTTTCCCACTGCTCATAAACGAGACAGGGATAAAGTGCTACACACCTCTGCTCTCGTTTTCCTCACAGAGCATGGATACAAGCCACAGCTGAATTCCAAACCACACGGGGCATTTGAAGGTGTTATATTTGTGTCTTTTCTAAAAGGAGTGTGTTTGATGTATGGCTCGATTCATTTATCGTTCCTTGTCCAAGAAGGAGTAGTTGGACCTTGAGCCATGGTCTTCCCAATTCTGCTTTTAACATAAACCTGCTGCACGACCTTGAATGAACCGTTTAACCACAATCATAATACTCACTTACTTGTCAGGAGTTTTGTGGGAAAATTCAACACTAGATAAACGAGCATTACGATGGCTGGTTAAGTTTCCACCTAAAACAACAAAAATAAAGAATAATTCAGTTATAAAACATCCTTACCAAGCTGCTCATCATCCACCTGGATGCTTTCAGCTTTCCAGAATGGTAGCAAAGGGAAATACTGAGTCACAGTCCTGCTTACCCTACAAACCACCTTAGCTCTGCCATTGCCAGCCAGCTGTCTTCCCCTCCCTGCTAAGAGAGGAGTGGCCGGATCCATTCTAGCCCCTTTACTAAATAACAAAACCAACACCTTGCCCCTTCACTGCAAAGTGCCAGGAGCATCCAAACAAGGGCTTCTGGGGGTGAAGGAACCCATCTTACCTCTCATAGCCTGGAAGAAGTCTGCCACAAAGGCACCTTCTTACAGCAAGCTGAACAAAGTAGAGCAGGAGGTTGGCAAGAAGTATAAACCTTCCCCCCTCCCAATAAGCCCAGACTAAGTCACCATTAGGAGAGAATATCTTTTAGACTAAGTAAGATGAATGAATTATTGAGGCCCTCAAAATACACAAGTGGCTTCCTCTTTCCTGGAGATGAATCAGAAGAGAAGCCCAGCCAGATAAGCTCTACCTTCTTCAAGTAGCAGGACATGAAGGGCAAGTGTCAGCTGGAGATCCCTCACTTCTGGGAGCTCCATAGACTCATGGTTCAAGCTTTTCTTGGGGCACTGGGACAACTAAAACTAGTGCTAACGACTGACTGTTCACCCCAGTGGGCAAGCCACTTGCCAAGAACCAGGAGAAGAACATGAAGGTTCAGTGTTCCTAATGATCAAAGGGAGGAAACACCCAAGTTAACGCTGATTTGTGTCTCTTCTTGTTGCCTGAGCTGTTTCAAGTGAAGGGATAGAGATGTCAACACTGCTTAAAATCTCCCCCAAGCAAAGAATACTGGGTGTTTAATTTACCTTGTTATGTTCTTCTGGGTTCACTTGCCAGGTACAGCCAATGGCTTTCCTGAATTTGTATTAATAAAAAAAAGAAGACATGTAGATAATTGCTAAAAATCATGTAACACTGAAGAATAAAGCTAATGCAAATGCACACACAGTTTTTTGGCTCAGTGTGATCTCTGCCAGCACAGGCAGCATGGTAAAGGAAATCAGGCTCATCCTGTCCTCAATCAACTCAAAGCTGTCCCCTGCCTCATAGCTGCTTCGTGGTCCATGCAACATGCTGGTGGCTTTCAGGACAGCTCTTTACAGGATGGCTTCTGTTCTCACAGCTGGCCAGTCTTAGCAAAAGTCACTGTCCGAGCGGATTACAGGCAATCATTCTAAGCTGGCCCTGTTTTAACTTTATGAACTCCACTGGCATTATATTAAATATAAATTTGGCCCAGAAGAGATGGTGAGTTTCATCTAGCTAGACAGTCCGAAACATATGAATTTTGTTTCATTGTTCCTTACCTAACTACTGATGCCTGCTTGATACATCCTGCTTATGTGCTTGGGTTAAACTGATTGTCAGATTTGGGGCCAAGGAGGAGTCCTCCCTCCCGCTTTTTTGCCCTCTTGTGTAGTCTGGGGATGCAATGCACTTCTTAAGATTGACTGGGCATTTTCACCAAGCTTCTTCCCTGCTGCTAAAAAGGCTGCAAGATGTAAGCGACACTGTTGATTTCTCCATCTGTGGTATATCACTACAAGAGAACAAAACCCATCAACATCTATTGAGGCCTTAAATTTGCTGTGAGGTTTGGAAAGAGTTCTGCAGGTTCGCATGCTTTGGGGTAGGAAGGGGGAGTGGTCTCTGAATGCTTTTGGCTAACATGGTTGCCCATGACTTAATGGCCCAGACTGTCTCTTCCAGACTTGTGTTCCAGTTCAAGTTCAGTGCTAATTGAGCCTCAGTCTAGAGGAGCATTTGGGATCAGATCCATCCTATCTACTGCCGCATACGAGTCAGCTGCATCATGATACTAGCTGCTGTAAATTGTCACTAGAGCTCAGCAAAGAGTAAATACTGCAGTATATCTGCCTCCAATCTGGGTGGGAAAGGCTACCCTGCCCTAAGCATGGAAAAGGCAGGAAAAGCCACCCCCTTCCACTTCAGCACAGCCTTGGGATGAAATCCTGACTGCACAGGCAACACCGCTGGCTTCGGCAGAGCAGAGCGAGGATTCCCCTCCCGGCCTCCACTTGTCAGATCCCAGAGCCTGAGGGCACACTGTCCTGCCCATCTTCTGAGGGAGTTGAGCACAGAGCAGATTTTGTCCCTGGCTGCAGAGTTCACGACTGAAGTCCACAGTTATTTTAGTACTGGGAGGAACGCTCCATTGTATTTGAGGATTTATTGTGAAATCAAGGTCTATCAAGGGATGCAAAGTTTGGGATGGGGGGGTGCCTGTTTGTGTCCTTTTAGAGGAAGTAAATATCTAAAAACACGCTTGGCATCAAAAGTTCAGAAAGAGCCAGTGCTTAGACACAGATCTTGCCAGCAAAAGCACACATTCTCTTCTGGAAAAAATGCCCCCCTGGAGCCTGATCTTTGCAGGAGGCAAAGAGCCAGTTCTGCGGCTTACCGAGGGGTATGCAACCAAGGGCATGCAGAGAGGCTACCAAGAAAGAAATTAAACCCCATTTATCAAGGCACAGAACTGCTGTTTCAGAGCAGGTGAAACAACATGAAAGTCAACACTTGCGAAACTTGTGTAACTGCACCAAGCAGCCTTCCCAAATCTGAGCACCACAGGTACTGAGTTCTTTGCAAAAACTAGGCCTTGGTTTTAGAAACGGAGCCCTTGACAATCTTCTCTCTCCCTTTCAACCCTGTTTTTGTTCTGGTGAGAAATCTGGCTATTCTGCACAATCAATCTTAGCCAGATGGGAGGCTTTCAGGCTAGCTAGGACCATTATAGTTATCTATAACGAACAAGATCCTGCAACAAGAGCTTTTGTGACCAGTTTCTATGCTCTGCCTCCTGGCAGGTTGCAACCAGCTCTGAATCTGGCAAAGCTGCCACCTTCCCAAGTGTTCCTAGTTTTCTTGAAGGATCCTGGCTACAGTGGGGCTGAAACATTTGTCAGCAACTGCTGCAAGCAGATAACATATTTCTCTATCCAGGGCAGAAGCTCACAGACCAGGCTCTGGAGATCCTGTCCCAGCTCCCAGCCCTGCTGCAGATTCTGTGGGTGATCCCAGGCACACTGCACCAGCTGTGGCTGCAGCCCCAAAGAGACATCCCAGAAAGAGCTGTGAGCACAGCTTGTTCCCTGACCCGACCGTGCCTCGAGGCAGCATGGTGCAGGCATACTCAGCAACAGGCGTGCTTGGGCAGGCAGCTGCCCAGGACCCTTGGGGCTCAGCATCCAGGTTATTAGTTCAGACAGAGGATCAGGCCTTAGGGCAGTGCAAAGCTACCACCAGTCTCTCTGTGCCTTGAGGTTTGTCAAGGTGGACTAACAACGTACCTGTTACGGGCAGACAAGCATGGGTCTCCACATAGTAGCATAATCATCAGTGATCTGAGACCTCTGCCAACTGCAAAATTTGGGTATGAATGTGAGTCACCATCACAGGCAGGAACATTTGTGCCTAGGCCTTAGCTTGCACAGAATTTTTCTCCCAGGAGGAACAGGTCCTGGGAGGAAAATCAGCTGCACCCACCAGTGAAATGGATGCTTCCTTGGGTTTTTCCACTTCTTAGTTTGCTGCATGCTTAATTATCCTGAAAGAAAACTGCAGAGAGGGAGGGTGCATTTAAGCAGGTCTTGAGCAGGCTCATTTAAGGAGGCTTGCTGATCAACAGTACTCCTCCGGTGCACATCTTCAATGTACCCGAGTGCCACCCCAACATTTATGGCATTTGGTCCTCACAATGTCTCCAGGGATGAGGCACAAAAGGATTTGCTCAAGGCAATATGGCTTGTGAAAGAAGGGACTGAAGGGAGGTTTCTCTGGCTCCTGCACCAATCTCTGGCTCATTCTGCCACCCACTGAATACACAGCCACCCTGCCATGCTTACTAGGAGACACTTTTAGTACATAAACCAGGGGCTGCAATGATAACACAGCCATACCTGAAAAGAGGCAAGGTACAGTCCTCCACCAGATCCAATCTCTCCAAAGACCCTCTAGTATCCCCCAGGGTAGCTCAAGGGATTGCTCTCCTGAAAAACCTAAGGACCCACCTCCTCAGTCAGAACAGCTCTGCTGAAATCACTGGGTCCTCCCTAATTTATACCAGCTGCACATCTCACACACCATCAACAAGCAGCAACAGGTCTTTAAATTCTGCCAGGCTGGTAGGACCTGGAGGGGTGGGTGGCCTGCTGGGGCTTAAGTGTATCTCTCATTAGGGATTTGGGATTACAGCAGGAGCCTGGCTGCACCTTTCCTGTTCCTGGAAAAATTCCAGTTCATTATATAGAATCAGTGAATAATTTAGGTTGGAAAGGACCATTGGGTCATCTGGTCCCACCTGTGGCTGATCCCAGGGGAGAGGACAGAGGAGAGGGGTGAGACTTCAGAGACCAAGAGGGAAGCGCAGGTCAATGAGATCTACAAGCTCTGCAAGTTACTGTGGGCACAAACCAGCTGGTTACTGTGTGGTCTGACTGAACCGCAGCACCAAGTTTGACTAGTTTTCTAGCCCTTAGGGCTGTGATGGTGAGCCAGCCCTAACACAGAGCTTTACAGAGGCAGGGACTTCTCTCAGCTGAAGGGAGTGTTAATCCTAGAGTGGAATGAAGACACCATCCAAATTAGCTTTAGGCCAACTATTTCACTGCTAATTAAAGAACTGGATCTTCCTCTGCAGTTCTGCACAGACTATTATTACTGATACAAAAGCAAAGATGCAAAATAATTTGCAAATTGTTAAATGTCAGACTTTCACTTATGTGTTCTTAATTCTTTACTTTTTCTTAGTCATACACATCTCTGAGGTGAATCATTTATACTTGGTTTTTTCATTTTTTCCTCCTTAACAGAATTTATATTTTTTCTGATAAGAAGTTCCCCAGACAAATGTTTAAGACTCAAAAAGACAAGTCTAAAGCTCCGTGAATGTTCTTGTTTATAAGGATGGCACAATCTTACACAAAATTGATAAGGAAAAAGGCTGTATTTGCAGTTGCCATTGCCTTCACATAGACTGACTTCACACAAGCTGAGGAGGACAAAGTGTTTCAGCAGGCTGTAAACCTTCGTGTAGTGTCTAGTGAGACTTTCAAGTGAGCAGTCAATGCTGCGTTCCTGTGCCCCGGTGGTGGCCACCGCTCCTCTGTCTGTATGTTGGATGATGTCTGCTGCTTCTCACCATGACCTGGTGCTTCCCTCCTCCCTGACCTCACATCCCAAACAATTGCTCTAGTTGCCTTCCCCAGCAACCTGTGCAATGTTAGAAACCTCCTGGAGAGGACAGCTTTACTAGCTAGTAGTGCAAAAGTATTAGTTCTGCATACAAATGCTGCATTTTTCATATCCTTTTACCTATAGCTACAACAGAATTACTGTTACAGACCTGCTTATACAGCTTTAAGTTCAGAGCCTTTATTGTCAGTATGGCTTTTGCCTATATTTGTCATACGAAGTTTTAAAAATATCCTATTACTGGTAAAGCACTGTGACAGAACACTCAAAGCTTTTATGGTTTAGACCATTTTACCCCAGAGATGCAGTGATACACATTTTCAGATCAGTTTTGCAAAGCCTCAGCCTGTTGTTGTTGTTTTTAAGAAAGCTATTGAAACCAATAATTTTCATCTCCGTGGTTTAAATTGTTTCATCCCCAGAAGCATGATGCCATTGTGGCACCAGAGGTGCACAGCCATGGGTTTGAAAGCAGACTTTAGGTGAATAACATTCACTTGTTTTTTTTTCCAATCTGATCCCTGCAATACAGCCGTGAGTCAGGTAAAAGAAAAGCTCTAGCTGGTTCAATTTCCTTGCCAGGCAAATAGCCCCAAATCATCTTTACTCTAATGCCTCCTTATGCAGTCATTTCACAATGTTCTCCCTTGCGCATTAGACTGGAAATTAATGACCTGCCTGGCAGAGATAGGCCAATCTGTTAGGTCAAGAGGTTTTGTTAAAAAACAGTTACTGGGGGTTCTAAAAGTTGTAATGATTTTGAGCCCAAGATGTTCTGACTTCAAAAAAGGGGAGAGGAAAAATGAAAACTGGGGACCCTGGCTATGTTTCAAGGAGGTAAGGAAAACCGAGAGACTTTTCCTGCCAGAGCAGCTCTTGGTCACTTGGCACTCAATGCCTTCAAAAACCACAGAAATGTTCTCAACTCTGGCATTAACTGTTAGAGCTCTGCGTGTCCCTGGTGTTCCAAGTGGGGAAAGGACTAAGTGGCTGAACAGACTCACCAGTGTCATTGCCCTTCAGCTAAAACCGTGACACTCACTCTTTCCATGTGCAAGCCTCCTAGATCAGTGAAGTTCCTCCTCTGCTGGGCTCATCTTCCTTCAGAGGAAACAGCGAGGGCCAGGACATCGCGCTGTCCCAGCACACCACTCAAATGCTAGCAAGCCCTGGACGCCCTTTCATTCCGCCCCGAACACGGAGGGCAGGCAAGGCCGGGTGGATCCCTTTCCTAGAACAAAGAAAACAAACAAAATTACTTCCAGCTACGCAAATTCTTCTTGAGCTAATATGTCGGCTTAGTCTGTACTGCTAGCCTGTAAAAAGAGTGTGGAGAAACAACAGGAATAAGACAACTTCTCCTGCTAACACGGGCTATTCATTTTACCAGAATGTACATGGAAAGTAGTTGGGAGATCAGTTTAAGCCATAGGTGTCTTTGAAGGGGATCTTGGCTGAAGAGGTCAGGGAAGAATCCAGGCTCTGCTGAGTTAGAGGGGAATCCCAGTGAACCAGTTTCATGACAAGGATCCAAGGCTCCTTCACCCTTTACATGAACTAAAATGAGGGTTGAAAGAAAGAATCTGTGGCAGAGGGATCACCCCCTGACAAAGGGACATCAGGAACAGTAGCACGAGGTTAATTTGACACTGCGCTGATATAACTCTAGCCAGAAGTTTGCCCCTAGCACCCCTGAGGTGCTAGGGACCCAAGCAACCACACAGTGATGCAGCTAATCCCTGGTGTTCACTGCGGGATGCTCCTTCTGCGCTTCTGAGGACGCATACACTACTGGCAGTCACTCATTCTCCTGTCGTTTGGAGATTAACTTCATGGATAGCCATCCCAAAGCTCAAGCAAAGAGTTAAGAGGTACAAAAGAATATTTAAGGCAACATCGCTGTGACTGGCAAGGCTTTTATGTTGCAAAAAGATTACCAAAATATTCTGGCTGGTCAGTGTGGTTACTGGTTACCTGCCTTTTCATCAGTAATAGCAGATCTTCAAACCAAGGGCAGGAATCCCTGCAGCGGCTGAGGCCATGCCAGCAGCAGGCAGCAAGCCTGACCCTTCCTGGAGAGGAGCTCCCGCAACTCCTGTCGATGGAGCTAGCTGGACTCAGTCCTGTCCCTTCATGCTGCCAGTTAGCACCCGCTTTCGGTGACCTAGCATTGGACTCAGATCTGTGAGCTCCAAACCAAACCTATTCTCCCCTCTCGGTCTTGAGGCCTGAAACGATATTTACTGCATGGCCCCACACTGAGCTTGGCGGCTGTTGGTGCAGCTTGTGCCAGTGTCTGCTCAGCTCTTTCCTACACTCCGAATCTCATTTCTGCTGTTCCACAGGCTACAGCATAACTAGCCTTTAGGGGAGACATGTCAGTGCCTGCCGGCTTGGTCTCATCTGCTGCCATGCGCTCAGTACAGCCTCTCCTCCCAAGCCAGTGCTGGGACGTCATCGCTTGCCTTGGGTTCGAATGCCAGAAATACCCAACTCAGCAGTGATTTCTGGCTCAAAAGCTGCCACTTCCATAGGAACCTCCGGGGAAGGGGAGGAATAGGCTTTGCTTAATTGCTTTGTTTTTAAAGTAGCACTCTCTCATCCTATTTTTGTCCTAGGGTTATTTTAATTGGACAGCTCTAAAGCTCTTTGCAGCTCATTCAAAAGGAGGGAGAGAGAGCAGACCCTCCAGTTTCACCCCTTCCCTACAGAGGGATTGTTGCTGGTTCCAAGTCATCCCACGTAGTGGGACTCCAAAGAGACTCCAAAGTGACGTGGAGCTCAGCGGGGTCAGGAAGGAGACAGTGTGAAAGGGTTTTCTGTCTTCTCTCCTTGAGCTGCCTCCTGAAGTCACTGTGCCCTGTGGATACCTTTGTGCAAGGTGACCGGCATGTCAGGGAGGTGGTGATGCAGGACATGCACACAGCGTGCTTGAAAAGAGGTGGCAGAGTTGTAGCTGGAAGACAGAATCTAGCAGCTCTGGAAATGGCACCTTAAAATAATATTGTCACTAGAGTGTGTCAGATGAGGCCATTAAATGAGCTTGCAGAATGGCAACTCCCATCTTCCTACAAAAGTTTATTGTTTTATTTGGTGGTGGTTGAGTTTTTATTTTCTGAGCGTGGGTGTTCCTGTTTGCACAGTCCAGCAAAACCTCCCATCGATTCATGGCAGAGTGAAGCTACAAGGAAACAACAGGCCTGCTCCTGATCTCATCAGCGCGGGCTTTGCCTCAGCACAGTCTCTGCAGTCCTCAACTTCTCCTAAATACAAGAACAGAACCAGGTCCTTCTCATGTCCAGAGAGAGAAACGTGCCTGCAACTGGGGCTCCAGGACAGAGCATTGCATGTACAGCTTTTAAAAGCAGGAGCTGCTAATTTKGGAGCATCCAGGGTTGTTTTGCCCCAAGAGGAGAACTTGACGGGCAGCGTGTACCTCTGGATTTTGGAGGGCATCAGCACAGCCATAGCAGGAACAGTTGGCAACCATCAATTCCCACAGCTTCTTCTCTATCAGACCTTCTCCTCAGATGACAAGAAGGACCAGGCATGAGGGAGGGTCTATTTCAATATTGTAGATGCTGGAAAATTGAACTTTAGGGAGCATGCTTGTCTCATGCAGGGTGATAATAAGTTGCTCTATAGGAACCACTCTTCCCAGGTACCATACACTTGCCCTTTCCTTAGGGAAGAAGGATGAAGAGGGCACAGAACAACTGCWGCCCTTGCCCCAGCAGCTGCACTGCCCCAAGTAGTCTGCTTGGTGGCTGCTGGAAAACAAAGAGCATCTTYAGTGCTGGGGGCAGGAGCAGGCTCAGCTGCAAATCCTCCCCCTGCTTTGTGGCTATACATGTCTCACAACACCTAAGGCCAGCAGCTAGCACGATTATGGCCCATGCTCGGTCCAGCAAGCCAGCCCTTGGGGAAAAATGCTACTGATATCACACTAAGTCCCCACATCTGGGGCCCAGAATGCTCCTAGCAGGATTTGGGCTTTCCCCAGGGGATGGAACRGAATGGTAAAGCATTTCTCCTGTCCTTCCCTTTCCTGTGCAGCGTGGAAGAGCAGCCAGGATCTGACCCTGCTCTTCCAGTCCTAGTGAAGTGAAATAGCCCTAAGAGCATACGTGCGAGATATGAGTGAATGTGAGGGAGGGTAGGGGCTCTACAGCAGTCGTTATTATTCTTCCACATCCTTTACAGGAAGATATTCACTCCATAAATATCATGGGTTATGGCTGGGCCTGGAGTTCATGCTGAGTTTAATGGACTGTGCTAAGCAAGCGGTGTGTGTGTGAACGGGCATGTGTATTTCTTCTGTTTTGCTGGAAGGAGGCTGTTCTGGGCTCCCCGTACCCGACTGACAGCTCCCGAGCCAGTGAACTCAGCAACTCAGCTCAGGCTAACTGGGCATTTCAAAACAGAGCTAGGATGTTTGTGGAGGGGAAGCAAGGCAAGACCGTCCCTGCAGACCTTTGCCAAGTTAGACCTCCCTAGCCTCCTCCTGAGAAGACTTCAGGTAGGGCAGCATTTATCTCTCCCTCCATCCCATAGCAGTGAACCCAGAGTGTATCCATGAGGGCTACAGGAACCCGGGATCCGGAGAGAGCTAAAACGCTAGAGGTGGGCCCTGGGAGGACCTGGACCAGTTGACAACAGTTGAGGACCTGACCTCAATTCCCTTTGGGATTTTGGCGCCCAAACCGCTAGGGTGCTTTCGAAAATAATTCTAAGCATTTGTGTGCATCTTTACACCCCTAACTACTTGCAGTTCAGCACAGGATCTCAATTTCTTCTGACATCTCGGGTTGTTTGGATCACGATTTTGGCCTGGCTGAGGACTCAGAGCTAGCAGAGAAGTCACTCTCAGCATCCTCAAAGCTCGAACCCTCCTCTCTGAGAGCAACCTGCCCCTCCACATACAAAGCCCAACCCGTCGCACGTCCCTGGTACTGCCGTGAGCGTAGCAGGGTGACTCCCCACTCACACGGCCACAGGAAGGGTCCCGTTGCAGTCCCCCATGGCATTAATCAACATGCTCCCTCCAAGGGTTCCTTCTTTGTTTACAAACTAGAGAAACCCAAATTCTTGAGCTGCTGAGAATTTCCGCTCAGCTGCGGGTCACATTTTAAGATTCCTCTGTTTTTCTTTCCAAGTAACAAATGTTTGTTTTGCTGAAGAAAAAGGGAGTGATTCTGCTCCACTTGGAGGGGTGTAAACCAGGAGTAGTTCCACTGAGTCCAAGGGGCCAGGAGYGGGGAAAACCCAACAGGAGAAGTGTAACCTGCCCAATTCTATGAGCATATGAATGCCAGATTTCTTAATTCCTTTACCCCCCGCTGCTTTTGTTCTCTTCCCACCCTTACCCCGTCTCCCTGTTAGAGAGAATGTCATGACTGAGATGTCAAAGAGCAGTTATCACTAGATGTTTGGTTGTTTTTTCAATAAATATATGATGTGCTCCAGATGCTAAAGAACTGAGTATGCTTCAGATGATCACCTCTGCTCTCATTTACACAGCTATAAATCCTGAGTCACTCCGCTTACTCCATCAGCCTAATGCCAGATGCAAGCAAAGGAAGTAAGAGCAGCATCCAACCTTGCGTTACTAAAAGTAAACCGACCAATTATGTTTCTTAGGGAAAGACTTCTACAATGATTAATGACAGCCAGACAAACAAACGAAGAGCCTTGAGACACACTTTTCTAAGTCATAGCAATTTTCACTTAAGCAACTGGGACATTTTTTAAAGCTCAAAACAAGAGAGACAAAACTATTTCCTGTGCTCAACTGACCTAGTTTTTCTTTTTTTCTTTTTTTAAGGAGATACATGCTTACTGGGAACATGAATGAAAAGGTCCCGTTCACAACTTCACCTTGACATTGCTTGAACTAAATAGCCATTTGGCTTCAAGTCAACATAAGTCAAGCATCAGRCTAAAAGAATGGTTCCCATAGCCCAAGATCAGGAATCGGCACCCTTTAATACACCTCGTTCTGCTCTCAGTAGTTCAGATAGAGTCAAAGGAGCTTTTCTAGATTTATGCAACTACTGCTGCAACCAGAATCGGTAGTTCTGAGATCCACCCAGTAACAGAGCATTTGCTCTCCTGGGTCCTGTTATGTTGCAGCTGTATTTTAGTTCAGTTTCAGCAGGCCAGTTTTAACACTGGTTAGAATTTGAAGGTGTGGGGGGGCACTTAGTGTGCAAAAACTGTGCAAGAAGGGCCTTGTAACCCCCCAAAGAATGGCTGGGAAGCAGTTTTCCATGCAAAACATCCATTTTTGCACACTCATCAGATTCCTAACAACTGCAAGGTACACCATAAAACGTGCACGTTTTTTCTGACTAATCTAAGTGGAACGTATAATTAAGCCCCCTATTTATGTCACTTCTGAAGTGAATCCTGGACATGTGTGTTGTGTTGATATAAATTTACAGACAGAGCTATTTGATTCTTCAAAYGGTTCCCAGATCCTGTTTACAAATTCTTTTATATTTTAGATCAGATGTGTCAGCATGAGCCAGGCCACCTTTCATCATTCTGATAGTGCAAAGCAGCCATAAGCCCAGCTTAGTCAGCCAGTTAAAGTGGATTTACTGGTGCTTTGGACTTGAAGCCGCCCAGAGAGCCAGAGGATACCAGTGAATAGTGTCTGCATGTGGCACTTTTCAGATGGATCCTTACAAAAAGTGCATTACTTTCCTACAAGAGATGTTTGTGACACTTTATGCTCTTCCTTCTGTAAACACGGTGGATTTTATTGAAAACGGCTGGATTTAGACCRGTGTCGAAGTGATTAAGGTCTGTGTTGATTTTGTTCTGGCAGTTGCAGGTGTCAAAGACGGTCAGTAAAGGACTTTTTTCCTTTGAAGGTGCAAAATGGATGTGGCAAGAGAACTGCATTTTAGACACACACACAACCTCTTATACTTGAGTGTCTGGGCATGTTAAAATCTTTTTCACATGGCTTAGTGTTTACTGGTGTCAGAGGTGGATAGCCTCAGAACAGCTGTTTGGCTCATTAGCTCTCAGACATGGAGAATGTTTGTCCTGGGAACAGTATTTATAACCTTCCTAGGCAAGCGAGAGCCAAGATATTTCAAAACATGGTTTGTACTGGAGTGATATCTCCCCTSCTGAATACCTCAACGCAAACGTTTCTAACCAGTCACTGGATAACAGAGACAGCAGGCAATCTAATAGGAAAAGAGTATTCTACATTTTGGTATTCTACTTTTGATTAAGGCAAAATATAAATAACTTTTTTGAATGCACAGATCTGCAGTGTTGTAGGACCACAGTAAGACAGGGGAGAATCAGTTTCCAGTCCTCTTTTATGAGGAGAAAGTTCGTCTAGTGGGAGAATCAGAAAGGACCGTGTGCTAATTCACTTTTTTATGAAAGGAGTTTACAAGATGGCACAGATAAGGCTTTCTAAAGTACTGCAGGAACCTTTTTGCATTACTGAAGTCATTCAGATCTGATCAATAWAAACTAATGTAACATGTCAGAGAAGAAAAGGATTTTCTGCAGAATCAGTYACTTTCCTTTATTTCCCTTGCCTCCTTCAAGACCCAGGTATTTAAAATCTTACGGCCCAAAGGAGAACTAATTTCATATAAACTGGTAAGTAGCTATATGGAGATCCTCTGGCAAGTTTTACAGTACCACAGGGTTTCTTAAGAAGCTTTTCCACTGCCTGAGAGCACATATTTCCTTTCCCCGCAGCAAAGCAGCAGCTATTTGACATTTCACTCCTCAAGGTGCCTSGTTCCCACCGCACTAACACCACTTCTCCGAAGGACTGGGACTGGGATTGGGACTGATTTCTGCAACCAGCACTATCCAGAGGGAGCCGCCAGGCTTTCCCAGAAACCTGAAATGGTCACATCCGAGCATCTCCACACACCATCCAAAAGCAAGTGAGTGTCACCCTTTTTACAGATGAGAGATAAAGCACATAACAGCTGTTCTCAGGGCTACATAGTAAGACAGTGGCAGCTGTGAGGACAGGATTTGACTCAAATCTGCACATTTTCAATAGCAGCTACTGATTTAGGGTATTCCAATATCGTGATATGAGGCCTGACTTTTTAATGCTAGATTCACATCTTGCAAAGAATCATCCCCAATTTAAAACTACTCTTTTCAAAACTGGATCTCAAGTCTTTTATACCTTATTCCTTTCTTTGTTCTAAACCATTAGGGACACACTGCCACAGCGAGCAGACCCCAAATGTCCTTTCCTATGKGCTGAGACAAATCAGAAGAACTCAGAAAACAACCCAGCTATGCCATGGTGAAACTGGTGCAGGCAGYGCGATGAGGTAATTCCCACTGAATATTCCTAGCTTGTTTTCCAACTGTGCAAGACGGTCCTGTCACTTCACCCTGGCCTCAAACACTCTGCTTTTGGTGCTTCTTGACCTGATTCCTACACATGTGACTTTTTAACTCTATCACGACTTCTCAGGATTAGCAGGGATGGGATCAGATGGGAATGATCTGCCATTACTTCATTCAGACAGATGTGGGTTGCATGGGGCTAGAAGGCAGGATAGACAGATAATCAGGTCCTATGAGGGATGCTGGAAAAGCCTCAAGAAAGAATAAAAAATGCAGCAGCAGAAGGGAAAAGCCTGTGTCGGGAAAGTGCTGATGCCAGCTTGCTGTCGTTCCAGGGCCCATACGTGGATCTGTATATTTTTACATCAGCACCTGTCCAAGACGCATCCTTCTTTGTAGGTGCCCCACTGTAGGGAATTTCCAAAGACACACTGATTCACAACTGCTTTCCCTCTGGCCCCTGAAGCAAAATGTTCTCCTGTGTCCCTCAAATGCCTTGACCCATGCAACATGATTTCAGAGAATGGTTAAGAAAATCTTGTCCCTCCCCAAGCTGCTCGTAGTGTTCAGGGGTAACAGGAACTATACGCTTACTTCACACAGTCCCAGCAAGATCAATGGTTTTTATAGATTTAGGCTTTGCAAAACATTTTCATTTTATGAGATAATCGATGGGCTGTTTCTGATAAGGGGAAATCTGACAGTGGTTCCCATATTGGTACTAGCGGAAAACAGCAGCATGCCCTTAGGTCCAAGTCTCTGTCAATGATTTCTCACTCCTACCTCAATTTCGCTTCTGCAAAGGCAAAGTCGTCCTTGAATCCCAGTGAACTATCTGCGTTCCAGGAGACTTGACAGCAGTGTGCAGAACAGAGCACAAATGTGGCACCGCACACAGCATGGCCAAAGCACCGCGGCCTGGCCTGACTCACTCCTTTCCCACTCTGATCCCACGTGCCCTGCCCGTCTGCCCCTGCCTCCTGTTACACCTCTGCCTGAACTGCACGAAGTTCTTCGGTCCTCTGCTCCTCTAGCCCAAGGCACCTCACACAGCCATCACTGCACCTGAAATGTGGATCACGGAGTAGCAAAGCCAAAACCTGAACTCACAACGCAGTAAAAAGAGGGAAAAGCATTTCAGCTTTCGCTGCGTGTAAGAGAGGCCCAGCCTGCCCCCGYGTAACCTCTGACCGTACCCAGCCAGCCTGTTCCTCTGTTTAGTTTCCCACTTACGTGGCACCTGGAAATTTTCACTGGAGGAAAAGAATTCTGTCTTATATTCTGTCTAAAGGTGACCTTTCAGCTCAACTTCTCCGCCCCTTCTCATCTTTTGAATCATACGTAAATAATTACACTAATATTGAACATTTACCAATTCCGTGGCCTCCCAGCCCCAAAACACCTTGCAAAGTTTAAAACCTTGGCCACAAGCCCTCAGGGAAGCGGCTCTCTATCGCTGACCTCAGTGCACACAGGAGGAACCCTAGTCCAGAGCAGAGAGRCAACTGGCTAAGGCCACACAGCAAGTCTGCAGCTGAGCCAAGAGCCTAAGACARCTCTGCTCACTCCCTGCTCTGAGCTCGAACCAGCCAGTGCTTTTTCATCAGCACTGACAGGACAGATATCCTAGTGATTTCAGYGAACAAAGACGGCCCTCTCTGAGCTGCCATGTGCTGCCATGTGTTTCCCTGCTGTCAACGATTATCCATGGGATTCCCAACAAGGACCTACAGTCACTGGCAACATCTGCTGTGGGGTTTCTCAAGGGGCTGAGGACGGGCTGTTTTTAGCCTTTGTTTATTTGGACAAGTTCATCGCTTGCCAGAAGTGCTCCCCCCATGGCACACACATACGCACACCCACACGCTCGCTGGAGCCAGAGAGCAGGGGACCGTCCATCCCACACAGGCGGCTTTGTAAGGCCTGGCTCTGCAGGAGGCCGTTCCTCTCTTCTCCCTGGAGCCGGCTGCTTAAAGTGATGCTGAGATCAGACAAAAGCTTTCACCAAGCAAGTCAGTCTGGGGGAACACAGGGACTGTTGTCCCAGGTCAGACCACTGGCCTGATAAACCCAGCATCCTGCTTCTGGCAGTATCCAGCCCTTGATGTGTTAGAGGAATGCAATTTCCCCTTCCCCAGATGCATCTAATAGCCATGCAGTGCCTGCTGTGGGTGCACGGATAAAGGTTTCCTTTCCATACAGCCAACAAAACAGGAAACTATTTAGTTCCTGCTGTCCAGTTTTGCTCCACGTGCCCCAAATATTGGTTTCAGACAGAGCCGAGGTGATATGGTCAGAGTGGAATGAGACCTTGAACTTCCACATGGACCAGGGAGGGAGAGACCCAGATTCAAAGATGTTGGGGGAGGCTGGAAAAGCATCCCCCTACCTATCTGCCTCCTGTATGTTTTTAAAAACTCTCCTGGAGGGACTCTCTGGACAGGATCCCTCTGGTGCACTCAGCCCTTGACCTCACTGCTACAGCTACCAGCAAAGAAAACAGYTAAGTGGCAAAGGAGAAGACTTAGCTCAGTGGGACAGGGAGCACCTGGCCTCCTGGGAATTCAGCTGAAACCGCATCTTGCTATGTCCTCTCTGTATCATCCTTCCTAATTTGTGAGGGGCCAGTAGGAAAAGGTTGGAGCTGCTACCGGGAGATTGAGTCATCACAAGTTCATGTGAGTAGGTCCAAGGGGTCATACTCACCTTTTGTCTTCTTCCTYTACATTTCATGGTCCTCAAAGGTGTCAAGGAACACAATTACCAGGCAGAAATGCATGGGGCCTTCCCATCCTCCTGCAGAAGAGGCTGTGACTCCTGGATGTTCTCTTCTCTTCACAGTGGCCTACCACTCCATTTCTTTCCTCTCTGTGTCACAAGAAGGGCAGAGCACACTCCCACAGTCCTAGGTACTAACTCTTGTTTCCTCTGACAGATAAAGAAAACTCAAAGGGTCAGCTCATGRGTCTTTAGGGAACTCAAGTGCTCAGTTTCCCTCCCCAGTTTAAAGCGGAGCCACTGCAAATCCACACAGGGACTACAACTAAACCTTTCTACTGCAGAGATGTAGTTCATTTGCTCCTGGAACAAAACTATTTGGAGATCTGGGAACATCTTAAGATGCTGTAGATGAATTCAGAACATCTCCAGCTTATTTAACACACACGCACAGTGTTTGTGCAGAATTCTTGTCTAGCTGCAAACCCCAGGTCTCCATGCATTCATGGCTTCTTTCCTTGAGGGAGTGCTCTCAAGAACAGAGAAGCCTGGAAGATTTGGACTCTCTTCCCATGTCAGATACTGGATGTTCCAGCAGAGATCCAGTTGATCGCAATCCACTTGATTGCACTTGATCCCAAATTTGTCATTGCCACCCTGTCTGTAAGCAAGCCTGCCCTCAGGGCTTTGGGGGCTGCCGGTTGCAGGGAGATTTAAACCTGGATTAACCCTCACTGTCAGCCCAAATGAACATTCGTGACCCAAATCATTTGTGCCATTCATTCTTGTGGAAATGTCACTCAGCTGACATTGAGCCCTCGGCAGGGTGGGGTTCCTCCTGGGTGATGCCAGCTACAACGACAGCTGTAATYAGACTTGTAGAGTGTGAATACTTCAGTGTGATTCACAATGTCTTATCCAAGCAAATAGGATACATGGATCTGGGGCATAAAAAGTGGCGGGCTCTCGTTTGCTCCATAGCTCTAACTCCCTAAAACAGCCACTAGCTGGTCCTTGATAAATCAAATAATTCTCTTTGTGCCTCAGTTTCCCATATATGCAAAATGAGGATAATGCCATTCAGTAAAATGCTTTGCAATCTTCAGCTGAAAGCAAAATCACAAGCACAATAGATTTTTTCCCTTTCTTACAAAAGACATTCTTGGTGATTAAAATTCAGTCTTCACTTTGTTGCCAGCTGGCTCCATGCACCTGACAGGCCATGCCAAGAGTTAACTGTCATGCCCCCTCTTCCCATGACATTTAACAACAAAAGTCAGAAGTCCAGATCTTTTTATGCACCCTGGTCATTGGTAGGGAGAGACTCAAGCACTGGCAGGAGGGCTCAGGTTGCTGGAAAGGGAAGAGGTGGCCAAGAGAGTGGCTGAAGAGGTGGATAGTGCCTGTTCTGCACGACAAGGTACCTTTGTAAGAAACATTCCAGGAGAAATAAGGTGAAAGGAAATACAAATAATCTTCAGCCTTTTCTGTGGTGGGAATGACAGCACTGGAGACATCGCCTCACATTGCCAGGGCTCTGCATGACCCTTTTCAGAAGAAGACAAATGCAGGGCTGGCTGCGAGCTGCCTTTCTGGGGAGAGGAGGAGAATGCAACACGAGAGCAGAGGGCAAGGAAGGACACAGAAATACCCTCAGGAAAATCAAGGAGACTTCTTCTTTGGGTCATATTATTTCTCTTAGTTGCAAACTGAAGGGGCCAGGCAGAATTTCCTCACCAGTGAGGATGACTGAGGGAGGAGGGGTCAACCAACACCCTCGGGATTAAAATACACCCCACCTCAGGGTGGCACTGGTACAGTGCAATGCTTTCTTTGTCCAGCACTCAYAGAGAAGTCAGTATGAGTAGATTGGCTACATTTAGATATATTCCAGGTGTATTTTGCAGCTCTAAGCCTTAGCACATTGGGCTGGACCTTAGCTGATCTCAGCAGTTAATTGGGATCTAAACAACCAACAGATGGAAACAAAATCTGGCCTCTAAGAAACACTCRTGTGTTGCAGGGTTTGGGGCTGGCAATTCATTACCAACACACTTCCCTATCACTCTTAGCGACTTCTGCAGTAATACTGCAAGGTCAGGGCACGCTCTGGGGTTGTCAAGTTGACACAGCAGTTAAGAGTGAAACAAAGGTCAAAAGAGACGTCAGGAGAAAGGAAGCCTTGTTATGGCTCGAGTTTGGTCCCAGGAGGGAACTACAGTTGCTCTCCCAGGCATAATGAAATCAAAAAAAAAAAGAGAGATTTAGCCTGATCATACGGAAAGAATGTCTCTGATCTCCCCCTCTTCTGCACAGCGATGCACCACCCAACACAATAGAGAGGAAGGATGAATAAAAGAAGCTCATGTCCCAGGCATCTAATAAAGGAAATTGGTGGGTTCAGCCCCAGAGAGTAACCCCGGATTTGTTCGCGTTGTTCAGGGTTAAGGGTTCTTGCTCTCAACCTGCATCGGAGGCAAGACTAGCTTGTATTCAGGGTGGCCGTTCAAAGCTGATGTTCTGCTGTGCCTATTGTTCAGCGTGACAAACACAAAGCATACAGTAAGTGAAATTCCATGTTGGGCTTATTTTTAAAAGCACTAACATTTGGGAAAAACTAGGAACTCCCACCACTTTGGGCTAAGTCTGAGAAACAGAGAAAATAAATAAGGACAGGCTCCATGCACATACTTTCCTAGGAAGAAAGTTGTTTACAATACATATTACACTCCAGAATAAAGCTGGAATAAACAAAGCTGAACTCTTACTCATGTCTGTACTTTTTCCTGTGAAAAAGTCTTCTCAAGAGAGAATCAGCCCACCACCTCATCACCCCATAAACCCTATTTAACTTCTTGTGAATAGTGGCTCAGACACTGTGGAGGACAGTCTTCTCTGATCAACCTGTGTGCTGCTCAGCCACGCTAGTGCTTTCCAAATGCTCCTTCCGCTGCTTGACTAGACAAAATGCACCTTTTCCCAAACACAGCAGACTGGCTCCCAACATGCCGGCTACAGATCTGTCCTGGTAGGTAYCAAGCACCAGTGACTCCAGCGGAAAGCAGGAGAAGATGAAATCAGTAGTTTGCAGGAAGCACTTAGCACGTTTCAAGATTAGGTCTTCTCTTTCTTACGTCAGAACGGTTGTCTCCCAGAGATCTTGTGAGGACACCTTGCTGGGTTACCCGATAACCACCCAAATGTTGTCACTTATTGGACCATTAGTCAAATATGTCCGATATTCTGTCTAGGATGATAACCAGTTCCTTTCCTACATCAGCACATATCCCCACCTTACGCAAACATACACACTTCGGAGAACTAAAAGCAATGTGCTAAATTTTTGAGTGAGGAAAACTTATTTTAAAAAGTCACATTCCTTCTGAAATGTGGTGAATCTAAGACTTTCCAGTCTCCATATAACCCGTTCTTTCTCTGAAAACTTAGGGCCATTCTGCAGGACTGTTGACCATGGCAGAACTTTTAAGCCCAACAAACAGCAGAGCTTTCTACCCAGTGACCAGACTCTGAAGACATGAACTGTGTCCTTGGACACAAACACCCAACCACACATGTGTATCTTGCTCACGGCTGCAGCCAAGACACTCTCTGAGGTCCTCATGACTCAAAGGCAGGCCAGAAGAGAGCTTCCCTTGATCTGGGCTTAGCCTCTAGTTTCACAAGGATTTGTTTCAGTGGAAGTGCTGGCCTAAGTAGCTCCCGTATCTTCCCCCCTTGTCATGCTCTCACTGTCGCTACAACTTCTTTTTGTAGCTGAAATACAGGTTAGGGAACTTGCCTGCACTAAAAATAACCCCCCAAAAAAGAAAAAGAAAAAAGGGGGGTTCTTTCTTTTTCTTTTTTTGTCTAAATTGAGATCAACTCCCTAGCTGGTTCATCACTCAGCCATGCAAAAGTTACAACAGGACGAGAGAGGGGAACAGCACAGGGGCAGGAATGGCCAGCCAAAGCGAGGAGAAAGTGCACTGCTGCCGGAAGAAATGCTTGTGAAACAAAACCCTTAGCTGTGCTGAGCATGTCCCAGTTTGGAGCTATTTGTTTTGCACAGGAGACTTCGGAGCCTGTCCGGTTCTGACCAAGAACCTTCCATAAGGCAAAATCCCCACTTGGCTTCCCGTTAGCGTGAATCGATTGCTGAACCCTTACACTGCCACACTCTTGGGTCCGACTCGGGCTACTTTGAATAAAAACAACCTGAAGGTCTCACATGAAGAAAGATCTGGATTGACAGAAGAAGGAAAACACAAACCTGTTAATGCAGCTATTGCTATTAATAATCTTTATACACCCCAAATGAAACCTGGATAAGGCCCACAGGAAGCCAAGAGGCAAGTTCCAGGTCCTTGTGGTTCACGAGAATTTCCTGCCTTGTCAGTGCACATTTCCTCTGCTTCGGGGAGGGATGGAGTCCAAAGCAAACGGCATTCCTTTTACTCACCGACCACGGCATCGTCCGAAGGAAGGGGCAGCCGAGGAGCTCTAATGCTGACAGATGGCGGTTTAGAAATTGAACCGCTGGGAGACCCAAGCCAAATCAGATATGGGGCCTCAGGGATACTGGTAGTAACTCCAGTAAGGATGTGCAGCCGGCTATTACTCAAATTAATTCTGACTGCTGCTTTCCTAAGGAAGCTGTATCCAGCGGGGCGAGGAGCGTTTCTGCACCCCCTGGAGACCACCGATTGCACGTACTGACTAAGCCGGTCACCCCCCACCCGCCTCTTTTGCAGCTGCCTCTCCGAATGCTGCAACGGATAGCAGCGAAGCCTGGGGGGATTATACCTTACTGCCGGGGAGCCAGGGGGAGCCTGTGAAATTGGTCGCGCTAAATGGCAGGATCCCAGTGGGAGCGAGTCCCGCGATCACTCTGTTTTCATAGTTACGTCCAGTGACAAAACACCCCCTATCGTGTTCTTTTGCMTCAGCGGACAAACTTCTGGAAATCAGACCCTTTTCAATTAGATGCCCACACGTGGATTTAGGAATCTGGGCAATCAGGTTTGTAAATGTTTAGGGCAGGATTTTTCAAAAGCTTTTGAACCGCACGCTTGTGAAAATCCGCTCGCTAGCAATAAAGACCTCAAGGTGCTGTGGAAATGTCCTTTAATTAGTGCACGCAATTTGTGAAGCTGAATTATTTCCTTAGCCCCATTTTATAGATGGGAAAGCCAAGGTACAAATGAGGCAGCATGTTTCCCAAGGCTACATAGCGTGTTAGTGCCAGAGCCAAAAACAGACCCTACTGCTTCTGACTCCCAGTTTCTTGCTCTAATTACCAGAAAATTCCTCTCCTCTATGGCACAGCCAACTGGTTCCAATAATAAATCCAAGCTGTTGCAAAGATCAAGTCCATTTTTTCATTGCTTAAACCAAAAAACATTTAATTTTCAAAACACAGGTTTGGCTTTTCACCAGAAAAAGGATTTGTTTTTCATTATTCATCTGTTTTTTTGTTTTTTGCTTTTTCTTCCTCTTTTTCAAGGCCAAACATTCAATCACTCTGTTCAATATAGAGTTCCTATGCAAGGAACACTGCAATTATCGTTACCCTATAAATCTTCATTATTCTTACTATAAATACACTTATGTATTTTTCATTTTGTTATTTTTATGACTAAATATGGCACCTTTAGCAAACCTCAGAATGCTTTCCAAAATTAAGAACTTTGAATCAAATCCTGTAGCCCTTGTTTCTGAGAAGCAATGTTTTTGAAAAAAATTGTAACATTCCTTGGTATGCATCCAAAGCTATAACCTAAACCTATGGCTTTTCAACACTCCTTTAATTATGCCAGTCTATGTTGGTAAGGATAATAGTGCCTTAGCTAGACACAGTCATATTGCTACAATGGTACTTTATGTTACCTATTCCTGTATGGGAATAAGCCAAACCAAGCTAAAATAGTTTTTCTTAACTGTGCCCACTATAGGTATATCAGAAGAAAAGCTGTGTGAAGAAGCCTTAATGGTAAAAATGACTTCTAGCATGTACAATAATCACTGCTGAGCTGAAAAGAAGACACGTGGACAAAAGAATGATGTTTGTCCTCTTTCTAAAGTGGTAGGATATTCTTTCTAGCTTTGCTTTTTTTATTTTTTTGTTTTCCTAAACTGGAAATTCAGATTCTGTGGAGGCTGGAAGAGTCTCAGATGACTAGAAACTAAGCAAAAATAGTTTTATCATAGAGTTTATGAGTGTAAAGACCGATCTGTTGAAAGGAGAAGCGAATGTTAATTAGATCCTTAAACTCTGTTTCTCATTCCCAGTTTGGCACAAATGAGTAATTAACATTGTGGAGAAAGGATGCTTTTGTTAAAGAACTAAATCCCACAGATTCTTCCCACCTTGTCCAAGAACCAGTAACTCACTATAAATAGGAGAACAATAGGGTGGCGAAAATGACTGAATCCATCCGCCTTTCATCTGTGCTCCCCCTGTGCAACTGTATGTGTTGATAAATCAAAGAGCTCTGTATCAGTCAAACTTCTCGGATGAACCTTCCAATAACACCCAGGACACGCAAAGCACTGGAAATGATTGACCGGGATTTGCAATCCTTTGCCAAGGACTTTGATTCCACTGGCAGCAGCAGCCTACAGAATAACATGACCCGCATATTCTTCTTCACCCCATAAACTGGGCTTGTCCATAGTTAACTTTCCAGCCCATGGAGGCAACCGCAGAGAGGAAGGGCCTCTTCATGGGCAATGACAACTTTAAAACTAGACACTCTTATGAGCCTTTTAGTTTTATTTCCTCAGGTCTAGAGCCTTGTGCTGAGCTAACAGGCATAAGCTCCAAAAGCAATACCACTCAGCGGAGAACCAGAAAGCTTAACGGCTTGCAGGCAGTTCAAAGGCAAGTGATGAGATCAAAGGTGCTCACTGTGTGCCAGCTGCAGCAAAGGTGGCACCTTCGGCCTCTCTGCTACACAAAAGAAGGAAATTAATCATTTTTCCCTGGATGCTTTTCATAGGGGCATTAGCTCTCTCTCATCAAAGCCAAAGAATACCTGGAAAACTGCTTCAGAGGATTTAAAATTATCTCAATATATCTTCAACACAAAGAAAACTAAAATGGGAGAAACTGGCTGGGTTTGAATTTAAAAAACAAGAAAACAAACAAAAAGACATGAACTTTTGCTGCAAAACACAAGCCCAAGAAAACCCTCACCCATTAAGTTTTTAGGTTGAAAAAGAGGGGATCTCTACCTTCCTCTGAATTTTCAGCATTCGCTAAAATGAAAAAAAGCTCAGGAAAAGTCTTCTCATTGCATTTCTGACACAGTATGAGGACATAGAGAAAACCTTATAAACAAAAATGCATAAACTACAATGTTTACTTCTGGAAGCATGCAACCCCAAGACAAAGAGGTCAGATAGTTTTATCCACTTTAAAACTCTTCAAGATTCCCAACCTAATTCCTTGATCCCTGTTTTCTGGAATCAGAGAAGCAATCTAAATGTTTGACTGATTTCACCGAAGTTTTCAGCACTCATCCATCACTAACAAATAAGCTCTCGGTAAACTGCACTGTTGGCAACTGAGAAAAAAATACAAGCGGCTACAGGTTCTCTGCTCGCTCTAAGAATCAGTTCAACTGGTTCCTTTGGAGCAGAACACCCCCCAACCCCAAAATGGGTACAGCTCCATTAAATCCAATGAATTTCAGGCGTTTACAGCAGGTACTCAGGTCAGATTTACAGATTTTACATACCCTGCAGTATGTATGCAGAATCCAGCAAAAATTCACATATCCCATCCTAGGAGAGGTGTGAATATCATCTTATCTCCCCTTCCCTTCCTCTTTCATTAAGAAAGGTTTATTTTTGAAGCATAAGGTTTAGATTCTTAGGAAATCCTCTTAAGATTGTCTATCTTAGTAATTATAACTCTGATTCTAACTGTCTAACTGTCTAATTCACAGAAATGGTCAGTTCTTTTTTATTATTATTATTATTTTAGGTAAGCTCTTGGCTTTTGCATAGTTGGCTCCAGTGCCACACTGTAAACCTGAAATATTACTGGAGCCAATGGGACACATCAACATTTCTGGAAGACAGCTCCCTGTATGATAACATACCTTTTCCATCCACTCAAATTTGCTGTCTCTCAATGTCACCGAATATTTCTGTGCTTCAAGCACACAGGAAGAGCAATCTTTCCCATCCCCAAAGAAATGATCCAGTCCCCCTACATGCATTATCAAGCACATGTATACCACGTTCAGGGGTTTGTCTGACTTGCTTATAAAAATCACCCCAAAATTCCCAGATGAAGCCTGCTGTCTAATAAGAAGAAACCTTCTGCAAAAATCTCATTGAAATGTGTTTTGCTGGACGTTAAGCAGCCTTCTTTCCGTCCTGCCCACAGCAGAGTTAGAGGATAACTGATTGCAGCCCTCCTACCTTTCACACATTGGAAGACTGTCCTTAGCAAACCCTACCCTTCATCTTTTATTTCTGGATTAAACACATTCAGTGCCTTCAGCTTCTTTCCTAGGTCCAGAGTTTTGGACCTCTGGTTGTTCCTGCTCTGTTCTGCGCTCCAGTGTGCACTTCTCTTCCTTAACACATAGCGCTCAAAGCTGGGAGCACTGATACCTACCCGAGAGGCATAATCACTCCTGTGTCTCACATGACTTTCTTGCTAATACATGCTTAGCCTTTTTTACAAAGCACCAACTGATGGATCATATTCAGCTCGTGGTCCACTAAAACCTCCACGTCCTTCACTGCTATGCCACTACTGAGCTACTGCCCCCCCTTTATTTGTACACTCTGGTTTTCCTTGCTGTTGGAATAGTTGTCTAGGAGAGCCTAATCTACCTTCTCCGCACTTGTAGGAAGAAATGTAAAGGCTAATTCAACTACTCAAGCACCTGGAGAGAGAGAAAAAAGTCAAGTGAGCTCTGACATGTTCTCTGAGAAGCTTCCTTGCTAGTTCTCCAGCAGCACCTGAGCAAGGGTACGGTTTGTAGCTACTCTAGAAATGAACCCCATGAGTCCCTCACAGGCCACAACTACCYGCACATTATTTTTCTGATCAGTGACAATTTGTGGGGCTGGGCAAAAGAAATTTCCAGCAATCTCCAATTGCTGCTATGTTTTCAGTTTAGTTTTCAGACTGCAGGTGACAGACAGCACTGAGTGGAGCCAGATGTAACACAGCTGGGACCAAATCACCACATGCTTCTTCCACCCAGTGGCCAGCTTTGCCTTTGCTTCATGACATGGGTCTGACATCCCATCCTATTCCAGTTCTTAACTTACAGCAACAGAGTGCAAAAGACGCTCGGTGAAGATTAAACTGAACACCTCAAACGCTGCTAGGAGCGTGCTAAGAAGCTGCTGCAGGGATGACTGGCAAACTGCCACTGCCACCCTCCACTGCGCCGCACCAAGACAGAGAGCCCGATGAGGCCGTCATCCCTCCCCGTTCGGGTGTGATGCGCATGCCCCATGCTGCACAGCCCCCACCTCCTCCCCTCTTTCCCTGCCAGCTGCTGGGTCCATTTCAACATGGCATTTGAAGGACCTACTGGGTTTTCTGTTGGCCTGTACATGAAATCAGACAGTATTAATCTAACCAGACTGGCGCTTCTGCTTTCAGCAACATCGGAAGTGTTCAGACTGAGTCATTAGCTTAACTGCTCTTAGAGTTACCAAACAAGCTCACCAATTGGGTAAAAAAGACCTGAAGCCTATTTATTCATTTTACCTTAAAACATCAGTGGCATAAGATCCCACAGCTGACTTCATACAGAATACAAACATACTGGCAGATGCCCCAAGAGCCACTTTCAATCAAATACCCCAAACCAGGCTTAATTCTGTCCCATGAGATGCTTATGGAGGATGTAAACAGACAAGCCCTGCCAGCTAGTAAATTATGACTGCGAACATCCAGAACACTCTTATTTGACTTATTGACGTTTTCATAAATTCTCTGAGGCAGAATTCCCTGTAGTACCAAGGGAGAAAATAAGAAACAGACTTCTTTTTTTCTGACCCATTCCTGGTCAATGACATCCACAGTCCCTGATGGCCCTTGCTGAATCTTGGCTTGGTGAAACTCAGTGGTCTGTTATTTGATCCCCRTGTGGCTAGATGAGGCCTCCAAAGAAATCTCCTCAGAGGAATGGGCAAGGACATCCCTCAGTGAAAATATGACGTGGATAAAAGCTATGAAAGAAAAGGGATCAACAGATGGTGTGGGAACAGGAATGCAAAACTAGCAAGGGGAGCACACATACTCACTGAGGGGAGAACTGACAGGCCTGGGAATGGATTCCTCTAGCCCTGCTTGCTCCTTGAGGTGCTGGACTATACAGGTATTCTCCACACTGAATTCTACATGTTGTTGCTCACAACCATTGAGCTTGGAAAGCACTCATAACTTCATAGCTTGGAAAATATTCCTTTAAAGGTGTAGGAATGAAGTGTCCTTGGYTTATGCAATCTTGGCGTTGTTCAGGAGTCTTACAAAACCCACAGGACCAGAGAAATATGAACACAGGGGAGCATCACATAAGTTCCTCCTTTCTTTTTCTTAAATACAGTGCAGGATTGCTGAGACTTTCCTTGTAGGTACTCCAAGAGCCCTGCCAACACCCGAGAGCCCTGCCAACACCTGCATGGATACAATATGCCACCCTGAACATTATTAATAGCAGGACAGATCTGTCTCTGAGAGAGCATCAGGTCTCCACCACAGACGGGTGTTGATATTACAACAAACAGGGTCTGGGTAAGAAGCTAGCACATACATATGTCTCCATAACGAGCTTTTACCACTACTTCCTTCAAAAATACTGCTGGTAGCTACAACACGGTCACAAATTATTTTCACTTGCTGTGAGATCAAGATAGGAACAGCAAGTTTTATCAGTAAATGAACAGAAAGTCAAGTCTACAATAATTTGTAAATGCTATATTGAAAAAAACCCTCTCAGATCTTTGGATCACTTCAAGCTGTGTTATCTTCATCATATAAAAAACTGGTTTTGATCAAATTTTAAGACATACCATCTCATGCAATAATGGAAAACAGATTTCATTGCATATTTTCTCCTGGATTACTTAAATTACTTTCAGAATCTCAGAAACCACTCCAAGCCCAAGCTTTTGCTTTATATATCTTCATTTTGTTATTTTATTTATTATTTTAATTATCCCTGGCCAAATTCATCCCTGATCTCAGTCCATTGGCTACAGTTGTCTCAAGACCGAAGATGGACTTGGCGCCTGTGAGACTAACAATAGGGAAGGCTCTAACACAGTAACACAGTATCAAAGGCAGAAAAACTATTTGAATCAGTTTCAAACTCAAGCTAAAAATAGTAAATTCAGATTAAAATCTCCCAGGCCAGATTCTCATGCTCAAACCCATTAATTTTAAACACTGAGACCACTCAGGGCCTCCTCCTGGGAGATACTAAGTGACCCTTAACTCCAGTCAAAGTTAGTGAGAGTTGAAAGAGCTCTGAAGCTCACAGGATTGGGCCCTTCGACTAGCCAAGTTCCTGGAGGGTTCCACAAAGAGAACCGGATAGCCAGCATCGCCCACCCCTTTGGGGTGCCGAAGGATCACACCTCCAGTGGATATCAGTAAACGGTAACTGGCATTTACTCAGCAGTTCTCAGGGCCAAATTCCTAAAGGAAAAGGTCACTTCCATCCCAGCAAAGGTGACAAGATATACAGACATTTCAGCTGCTGAGTATTGACACTCGCACACAGGACAGAGGAATTCCCACTTCTTCCCATTATAAGCTGCTGCTTCTTTGCCAATTTATAAATCTTTCAAAGAAAACAAACAGTTTTTC
Source organism: Apteryx rowi (assembly GCF_003343035.1). Classification (NCBI taxonomy): domain Eukaryota; kingdom Metazoa; phylum Chordata; class Aves; order Apterygiformes; family Apterygidae; genus Apteryx; species Apteryx rowi. The sequence continues at coordinate 445,319 of NW_020450683.1, read as the reverse complement.
AGGTAATAATATTCTTCTGGCAGTGTTTTTGCTTTGTCACAAGGTTAGGTGCATAAACAGCAGTCATTTCAGAAATAGCACAGAACACAACATTCTTACCTCTTGCTTGTCGAATGAGATCCCATGATCCTGGCTTCCTTTTGCATTTTCATTGCCCAATATCCATCTCTATGGATTATCCCAGGAAAAAGCGAGTTCTGTATTACTCAGCTGGAAAGAAAAATAGAACAGAGTTATTGAAGATACTGGGTTCACTTCGTCAAATAACAAAGAAGAAACTACTGGCATTTAAAAGCACTCTGAGTAGTTGTAAGGTAATAACAGAGGATGAGTGACAATTTTGTGGGCTCTGCAAAACAAAGCTCAGTGCTAACCAGTGGACGAGTCACTAGGTTGCAAAAATCCATCCTGGAAGCTATCTCCCAAAAAGCAGTCTCAGTGGGATTGCCAAGGAGGGTGAGCCTACAAGAAGCCAGGTTGCCAGTGACACCTAGGCACCAAAAGTGCCGCTTAACAACTGAAGGTCTTTACTGAACAGTTATCAGCGGTGATTTCTCCAGCTGAGATACATCTACGGGAAAGAGCGAGGGAARAGATTGCTTTACTGCTGCTCCGACTTTACTTCATATATGGACAGCAGGCATCAGATAGCAGAGTTGTCAAGTGCTACCCTTCATAATTCTTGATCAGCAAGAACACTGACTGTCTCACAATGTCTGCCCTGCTAACTGTCTTGATTTTATGCCAGATTTTGCAATGTTGCAGGGAAGAGCTTAGAAACATGACCTGAGGGTGGCCYAGAGGCTCAAAAATCAGAAARCAAATAAATCAAAGTGTAAACATGTTTTTAATCTCACGAGTCTTACATCACTCATGCTTTCTGAAGAGCAGATATTCTGGAGCACTCAATACTGGTCATACYGCAGAAAGATGACAGATACAGATCCTGCTCAGTATGAAGATAAAGGATTTGCACAATCTCCTGCAAAAATGTAGTAAGGGTCGATGTTCATTACACTTTTCATCTGCAGGGAAAACCAGCGAGATTAACTTTTTTTTTCGATTCCTGGTCGGTTTCACATATTCACCGGAATGAGACTGCTCCAGAGCAAAGTTTAAGTGAACGTTCACACATTGCTTCACAAGAAGTTTCAGAGCATTAGCTCCTTTGACCTGTGCTGCTCRGATCAGGCTATGAGGATGCCTAGTGTCACCACGTTGAAACCTCCAGACAACAACCCACGGCCTTGTGCTGCCCTCTCACGGGTAGCAAGCAGCAGAGCAGCAACATCTCTGCTCTCTGAGACCCAGGAGCCACAAAGGCRGCAGTACGAAGGGTTTGGACTGTCCCTGTCAGCAGCAGCTTGGATTTATGGCGTGCTATAGTGACTGCACAGCTACAGCCAGTGCTTTAGCAGCTAATGCCCCATGCCTGGCTTGCCATCACAAGGTACAGGGCTCGCAAAGTACAGTTCCTGTGACCAGAACTGCTGGGTTGGGTGATGCCGAAATACCAACCAGCTCCCAACCACGCAGCTAACGGTGCTTTGGGAGTTCTGATACTTGAGACGGCCTCGGTGATGCTAGCACCCATCTCTGCTCCATGATGGCTAGCCGTCTCATTTGCTCCAGGAACTGCCACCTTTGCTGTCAAGGACCTGGCAGAGCAAACCGGAGAAGAGGTAGAATTACACCATACCCGATCCAACCCCACGTGCTGGACTGACAACCGAAGACTCAGTCTGCTGACTGCTGAGCAAAGAGGCAGTGGTCTAAAMTCACGGACACTGCAGAGCCCGGGGCAGCCCTGCTGTGGATGGGAGAGCTGCACGGCTGCTCCCTGACGGGGTCCAGAGCACCTATTCTGCGCTGGTGGTCCTAGAGCAGGACGGAGGGGAGTAGGGGTTATGGCTCTGTCATAGCAAATTATTTGGGTATGCAACAAGYTTCCATTATTTTTATGCAATGCCTAGCACAGCAGAGTCCTGCGTACCACTCTGAGAAGCAATTAATTTTTTTTTCTTCATTTAAAAGCCTCGTGAATTTTTAAGCCAATCCCACGGTGTGCAGGGACCTGCACTGTCAGTTTAGCGTGCTACAGAGAATTCAAACCCTCCGTCTCAGAAAAGAAATGGATTTTTTAATTAGGAAATTTGGGGTTCATTTCATTTGTCTTCCCCCCTCTGAAACTTTTTTAGAGTACGGAATGAATCCGGTTTTCTTGCCATTCTCTGGTACTTAAGGGGCTGGAAACTCACTTTTCATTTTCAGAAAGAGTCGAGACCCTCAGGAACGCCACAACTCCAGGAGCAGAGGTGTTAAGGGAGACATCGCTATCACGGCTGGTGGTGGCATCGCGTCTGCTCTGAGCTCCAGCCATTGCAGCCACTTGACCAATTTTCAGAGACGAACCTTCTCCAGCGGCTGCCATCTCCTCCTGCCCCAGCTCCCTGCTCCTCTACCCCCTTCCCCAGGGGCCGTGTCCCCCATGGGGTTCTCCCATCCCCATCCCCACGCGGCCTCGCAGGGGCCTGACCCACCGTGCCGCCCCACACTCGCCTCGCCTGCGCCGCCCTCCCTGCCCGTCACCCCTCGGCCCTCGCCTCCTCCTCCCTCTCTCCAACCCTTTCTCCCCGCCTGGGCCCCCTCCTCCTGCCCCCCTCACCCCCGGCCTCCTGCCCCACCTCAGGCTGGGCCCGGCCGCCACACCTCCCTCCTCCTGGTGCCCCAACTCCTCTCCTGGGGTCCCAAATCTCCTCCCGGGGTCCCA
>NW_020450683.1:420834-441519 GCF_003343035.1 Apteryx rowi | reverse complement strand
GCGCTCGTGGGCACCTGCGCGCTCGTGGGCACCTGCACGCTCGTGGGCACCTGCACGCTCGTGTTCGTGTGCTCTGGGCACTTGCACGCTCATACGCTCACAAACTCCCAGGCGCTTGCACGCTCACAACCTTATATACCCACATCCTGGCAGGGATGTATATGCTCGTGTACCCACTCGCACGCCATAGGCATTTACACACTTACAAGCTTAAGCTCCCAGTTAAAGGCACTTGTACRCTCACATGCTTGCACTCGTGCGCTCACACTTGTGCTCACGCTCGTAGGCCCCTGTCCGAGAGCATCCCTCCCTGCCTGCCTCACGCACACCCGTGGGTGCGCTCACACTCGTAGGATTTTACACTCTCGTACATGCCCACGTAGGCGCTAACAYGCCCCAGAGTTTCCCTCGCTCCTGCCTGCGCTGGCTCCTGGGAGCGCAACCGCACTCGCAGAGGCTTATTCACTCCCGTGCGTCTCTCGCTGCCTGCTCACATACACTCCTGGGGATGCTCACGCAGTGATACACTCCCCAGAGCGTCCCTCACCGCCTTTCCTGCCCACGCGCTACATACACGCTCACACTCGTCCGCCTCAGTGTCCCTTGCTGCTTGCCGCTGCGCACACACATTCGTGTACGTATGCACATATGCACATTCACACGCAGTGTATCGTAGCGTTCTGCTATCTGCCACCCACACACACACACCTGTATGTGTGTGCTCACATCGGTATATTGTAGCGTCTCCACTGTCTGCCGCTTGTACACAGCCATACTGCAATCGCACCGCTGTATCACGGTGTCCTGGCTGCCTGCCACATGCCTATATACACCTGCATGCACATACTCACAGCAGCCCTTAGTATCCCCCACATCCCTTTCTTGCAGACTGCCACCAGCATATCGTGGAGTCCCCTGCCGCTTGCCCCTCGGGCACACGTGCATCCTGTAGTCCTTCACAGCCTCTCTCTTGTGCGTGTACACACACAAACCAGTGCGTTATTGTGGACCCTGCTGTCTTCTTCTGTCCCATATCCACTCTGAGTCTCCCGTTGCGTTGCGCACATACGCTGGCCTGGCAGAGGGTCTTCCACTGCCTGCAAACACGCGCTGGAGTCCCTCGCTGTCTCTCTTACCTGCACAAAGGGTTATCTCCCGTCTCTCTGCCGTAAGGTCATCTTCTTTTTCAAACAAATACTCACCAGAACAGCACAGTTACCTCTCTTTCCCTCTCTCACAAACTGTCCGCTGCTGTTTGAAATACACATGTACACATGCAAGCAACAGTCACCTGTTGCTTTTCTGTGTCTGTCTGTCATGTACACACACATACCACAAGATCACCCTCTGCCTGACATGTCTGCACAGAGTAGGGCTACATGATGCTTCTTGTACATGCGCCAAAACCAGGAACATTTCTGTTTTACACTCACACTTCCACAGGGCACCTGGCACCTTTGCACATGCCTGTGCAATACGGTCACCCGTGACCAGATATACACACACAGTGCTACTCTGCACACTTACACGCGTGTGAAAGAATAACCTAGTACCTGACAGACACACGAACACACGCGAGGGCTACCAGTTATCACAAGGCCACCTCTCTTACCTGCTGCCTGTCACACACGTATATATACTTACGCGGAGCTATTTCTGTTCCCCTCACCCCCTTCACCTGTTCCGCACCCCTCGTTCGTGGTGCCAGTGTGAGCTCCGTGCTTGCACAGTGCCTTTTTTCACTTGCAAACACAGCCACCCCAGCCGTGCGTTACCTGCCACGTAGACACGGTGCTGCCCATCAGCCTGYGTATTGCAGCAAAACTTCATTTCAGTCAGTGCCACCCTTGACTGCCACTTTTTATTATGCGAAGAGGCATCCTTTTCCCTCAGTCACTTCATTATCTRTTTGGTCCAAATCGCAGTGCTATTTCCTACTTTTCAGTCACATGTACCGTACAGTCACCTCCTCTCCAGTACCTTCGCTCGTACAGTGCCACTGCCCTGCGCTTCATATACACTCTCGCGTGCACAGCGTCACCCTCTCACCCATGCAGCACAAGACACTCGATGCACGCGTGCGATACAAAGTGTTGACTGACTGCGGGATGCGGTTACGAGTCTCCCCTTTAATTGCTGCCCCGTAAAGCTCCCTGGTTACCTGAGGTTGACATGGCTCTGCAAACCCCCACCCCGGCTGGATGGAGGCTGTGTTACCTGACGCATGCCGCCCGTTCATCCTGGCATCCCGGGCTGTGCCGCACCTTTGTACTGATAGTGCTGGCCCAACCTCCGTCTGCGTACGGAGAAGGAGCTTGCCGTCTCCTCATCCCCTGCTCCGTGTAGTGACGCTCAGTTTGTTGCTGTATGTCTCTGAGTGGCTTTTGTCCTTCTGTGAAAGCTCCCTGTTCTCTGAAATTCATGCTGTCTCTTGGGTTCCACTTTGCAGACTGTTGAGCCTGGTTCATGCATGCCTGCTGGTTTTGAGTGGCATCGACCCTCTTAAATGAGTCTTCTTTTTGAAGTGTAAGGGTAAAATACTTCTCAATAATGTTTTAACTGCTTAGGGTGACATTGACACATATATTCTCCTTTTTGTAGACTCCCAAATCTAACTTTTTTTTTTGCTTTTATAGCTGGAGCCATATATGGATGAAAACTTTGTTTCGAGAGCCTTTGCTACCATGGGAGAGCTTGTACTGAGTGTAAAAATCATTCGAAACAGGTTGACAGGGTAACTGTTTGTTTGTTATCAGTTCATTCTACGAGTGCGTCCTTGCATTTGGGTTGTACCTTTTGCCCGTTACATGGCATCTTTGTGGTCCTGTCTATATCAGAATGATTTTCTCTTTGAGCTTTTCATCATTGCTGCCAACAATATAGGTATATTGATGATAGCAATGGAAAGGACAGTTGCTGGCTCTTCAACCTCTCCATCACCTCACCAAGGTTTGGCCCTCATCCTGCAGTGCTTCGGTACTCTTTCAAAGAATGGCATGCGTATGGCATACAATCCACCTGGGAATTACACGTTCTGGAGTGAAGGCTCCAATGACTAGGCTATGTTAATTGTTACATTGTGCAGCTACGCGGTGTTGGCAGAGGTGGGATGTCTAACTTAGCCAGAGCCATATCTTTTGAATTCATTTGGAGTGACTATATGCAGCATAAAATAGTTTCCTGTTCTTGTAAGTGTTGTAGTTGCAGCTTTCAACTGTTTAAACTTGGGTGGGGGAATTTATGTTTAATAAAATAAAGAAGTTAAATATTTGCAAGCAAAAATATTTTCTGTGTTCTTATGTTGACATAACTTATTGGTAAGTAGGGGTTATCACTTCACTGGAGATCAAAGATTACTTTGCTAGCTTCTTTTTGGAAGCTGATGTTTATGCTTTGAAAAAGAATTTGTTCTAAGTGTTGCTACTATAGCAAATTTCCTACGATTTATCTAAAAATATAAWGTTCGTCCTCAAATGTGTTTTCAATCTGAAAACTTTCTCTCTCCTCTCCTGTCTCTATGTTCAGAATTCCAGCAGGCTATTGCTTTGTAGAATTTGCAGACCTAGCTACTGCAGAAAAATGTTTACACAAAATCAATGGAAAACCGCTTCCTGGTGCTACACCGGTAAGTAAATCAGCTCAGCTGGTAAAGAAACAAAATTGGGAAGGGATAGATAAAGTGGAATCCATATTTTGCATAATGATTAAAAACAAATTGACTAGTTAGCAAACTGGAATTCTTGTTTTCCTTAGAGTTAAATTAATGAATGTAAAACTATTAGTGATCTTCCTCAGAAAATTGTTAATTGTTAAAAAGTATTAATTTCTGTGTGAATTTACAGATAAAATCCAGGTATAGAAATAATGTGGTGTGGTTTTGTATTTCTGAGCCTTTCTACTGTTACCGAAGTTGGACTGATGAGAAATGAGACAGAAACAAGGAAAAATAGGGTGAATATACCTATCACAGTCCTTCTGTCYCTCTTCTTTGCTAGCTCCATATTAATTGATTACAGTGTGTATGTTATGATATAAATACAAGATGAACCTGAAGTAAGTTCCTACTGGGTTTTGAATAACTTTGATTTGCAAGAGAAACATGACTTTTAAGCCTTGAATTATTCTTGGCCCTTAGCAAACAAAAGTTATTCAAGCCCACTTAGAGTGGAAGCAGCCCACTGTGTAACTGCAATACCTAATAGATGTTCTTGGATACCTGAAAGATAGGTACCTGGGAAGAAGAGGAGGAATAGTCACAGAGGCTAATTTTAGGGTGTTGATTTGAACGTGTAGAAGATTAAAATGGGACAGCTGACACAGCTGTCCACTGTACCCACACAAGTTGGCTGCAGTGGGTGGGCAGCCCTAGAATCACCTCAGTTATAGTGTGATATATTAAGGTAGACTGACCCCTGCTTCGGTGTGCTTAATACTGTGAGTTGGAAACTGGGAGGTTCAGGTGTTGTTCCATGAACTGTGCAGTCAACCTTCCTGAGAGGGTGGCATCCTCCATCAAAAGGGGCAGATAAGACACCTGGAGGTATTTGCTTCGCCTGTCCAGTTTAATATGTTCTTATACTGCAAGTTAGAGGCCGTAATTAAGGGAAGCTGTTCTTCCTAGATGCCTTCTATAGTCACTCAAGAGAGAGGGTAGCTCCTTCAGGGGTAATACATTCATTAAAGTTAGTTTCGGAGAATAGCTGCCTTTATCCACAGTTTAATTCAAAGTGCTATGTTGTGTAAAGAGCTGGTTTACATAATACATGGAGAGAGTTACAGATGTCAGAAAGAGATCCAATGTAGCCAGCCTGAACTAGTGCACTCAGCAGGCAGTTGTCCAGGTCATCCCTTGCGTTTAGATACTTTTTCTCTTGTTTGCAGAAAACGGACTATGGCTCACTCTTTTATTTATTTTTAAATACTGAATCAGCAAGAGGAAGAACAGAGAGTTGTGGTGATGTTACTGCCTCTGTTTTACAGAATTAGTGTCCCAACACTCGTATGAGTAGAAATACTGTTCTCTCACTGATTTTAAATTCAAAATATTGCAGTGAAAAAACAGATCCAATAAAAGATGCGTGTGCTTCAAAGTGGAATCCAAAATCTTGTCTTAGGCAACTAAACTTGTAAATGGTCCATGTACACCACTGTGAAGCAATGCATGCAAGGAGCATGGTTATAGACTAGAGTTAAGGCTTTGCTCTGTTTCCTAAGAATTATTTGTGCTATCACTGAGGGAAGAAAATTCATCCTATGAAGTACATGAGCAGACTAGGCTCTCCACTGTACTAAGGAAATGTYCTCTTCTCTAGATTATGGACTCACTGTGGACTTGCTTTCTTTGCCCTAATTTCTCTTGAATTCTTCAATGCTATGTCACTGCGTAATACAGAGGAAGGTCTGCTTTGGACAGTCTGTAGGGGGAGAGAGAAAGATGTGGGTTTGGAGTACTTTAGACTGAGGAGGGAATCCAGTTTAGGTCTTCCACTGACTGGGTGAATGCTGAGGTCTTCTTGTAAAAGGGAGTAGCCCTTTTCTTCTTCCTCTGTCAGACATGTTTCAGAAGAAAACAGCACTTTGCAGTGAGCCTACTTGGGTCGTTGTGTGTTAGGCATCATACAGGAATACCTGCGGGACTGATAACCTCGTGATTTTGATGTAGAAGATCAGCTGCTGCTTAGGTCCTGATCAGACTTAGATGCGAGCTGGACACCAAGCTGCTGAACCCGGTTAGGATGGCGGTGGGGGGTTCCAGATGTGCCAGTAGCACAAGTCTAGGCTCCTGGGGAGCTTGTAAAAAAATGAGGTGCAAAGTTTGGGGAACCCTCCAGTGTCAAATGACAGGAAAGTCATTCTTTTGGGGATACTCTTTCGGACTTGGGATCTTAATTATGCCAAAAGTCCCGTTTGGGTACACAAACCTCATTTCTGAGGATCTGACCAGATGAATGCATCATCCTGCACAAAGTATTCAGGCATACTTCTGGAGTCAAGGGATGATTCTGTTTTCCAGTGTGGTTGTTTCTGTTCTGTCAGTGTTCTTGTAAATCACAAGTGTCAAGTGTGTGTTCTATCATTTCATTTTAAGACCTTAAAATTAGGAGGAGTCATTTAATATTTATTGTTAGAACCTCGCTTTTCCTGTCTTCCTTAAAAGTGTRAAAATGTGATGCTATTTAAGGTTCACTTATCTTTCACTAGCTTTATAAACTGTTGAAATAGAGTCCAAACCTCTCGGTGCAGGTTCTGAGCTGGTTTTCATTGTTGTAGCCGTCCTGAAGATACAACAGATAAAAATGTTGTCCTTGTTTCCTTTACTGGCTGGTCTGACAGCATTGGACATCTGTCAATATTAAGAAAACTGTGTAAAATAAGCTTATTATATTTTTTTTTCCTAACTGCTTGGATTCACATGAGACTGTTTGAATATATGGATTCATTTTTGCCTTGTTTCAGGCAAAGCGATTTAAATTGAATTATGCAACGTATGGAAAACAGCCTGATAACAGGTAAACACAATATTCAAATATTAGTTTTGCCTGTTTAATGTCTGTTTATCAACTGCCTTGCAAAGAGTATTCAAAATGTGCAAACCCACCAGTGCATCATGGCTGGATGAGATCTACAGCTAGCAAATTTGGATAGCAGAGCTTTCATGAGGTGCACGCAACTAAAATTTGTACCATTTCGTCTAGCAGTACCAGATAATCCCATATTTAAGAAAGCAGATTATGGTAGACTGTTGTGGAACACATTGTAGATACTGGTGTTGCTGTAGATCTTTTTAGCGCTTTCTACCTATGTGGGGACACATCCCGTCATAACACTATATTATGCCATGAATGTGTTTAGCACCTAAAGATGGACGCAGTGGTTTCACACCACCTACCTTAACCGGCTAGAGTACCACAACAGTCAGCAAAGAGRGAGATGCTCTGAATTGCCCTCTGGAGAAGCCCATCCTTCTCCATTGACGGTAAAAGGTGCGTAAGGAGACAAACTGGCTAAATTAGGCGCCCGGGTGGTGTGAATACCTTTCATAAYGCCTGCCCAGAAGCGCTTACACAGCTGAAGTAATAATAACGCAAGGAGGTGTTCAGGCAGGTGTGTGCAAGGGTGAAAACAACACAGTCCTGCAATTTATTAGGGTAGTGTTAGTCATATCTCAGCAATTACACTTTTATTTTAGATGATTATTTATGAAACTTTTTCAAAAAAAAAAAAGATAAATGCTTTCTGGTTTAGAGTCAAGGCACAGCAAATTTGAGGCAGGAGTGTGTTTTAAGATATTTAAAATTTCCAGCATCAGGGTATCTAATTCTTCTCTTATCTTTTAAGATAACTATATTGAAGATACCAAATCTATAAATGGGATATCAGACAACAGACGTTGCTTCTTTGTAAATTCAGAGCATTCCCTATATAGAGATGCTGTCAAAGTATTTAAGTTTCACATTTATTTTTTAAAAATGGTCCTATTAAACTTTACATAAGAGAAATATTTTAAAAATTAAGTTAAGCTAACTTAGAGATGTTTATGCTTTCTTGCCACATTAGAAATCCAGATACAGAGCCATGTTCAGTATCCTGTGAGAACTAAAAAAATGAATTATCTTTAAATTAAAAGCAATATCGAGCAGATTGGTATGGCTGCTTGAACTAATTAGAAAAAGCAATGACAACAAAAATTACCTTCATTTTAGTCAACTAAGCAATTTAATTGGAGGCACTTTAAAGTATCCATTAAATGGTCCTTTAATATCACTGCTGTCTGAAGTCAAATGTTTGGGGTAAATGTTAGCTGTCACTCAGCACACTTTTTTCTGTGATTATGCTTAAGAAGTTTTCTTTTGATTTCTTTAGTCCAGAATATTCACTTTTTGTGGGAGACTTGACTCCTGATGTGGATGATGGCATGTTATATGAATTTTTTGTTAAAGTTTATCCATCATGTAGAGGTGGAAAAGTTGTTTTGGACCAGGCAGGAGTATCCAAGTAAGTCATCTTTTATGCATTCCTTTCTTTCATTCCACCTGCAGCACCATTGTTTTAGGGAAAATAAAGCATCTGTTAAACTTTTGAGATTTTATCCCTTTCAAAGGACGATGTAATGCAGCAAGGGAAAAAGTAGTCATATCAGYTTACTGTTTAGTGGAACCCATGGCCACTAAATACAACATTCTTGGATATTCAGTCTACGTGTTTTGGGATTTCAATATTTACCGTAGCATATTGTCGCTCTCTGACAGTATTATGATCTTTGTGGGTTGGCAATATGTTACAGGTCTTCTGAAAATTGTGAAAAGTGTCTAGGTAATTTAGAAACGCTGACTCTCTGGACTTACAGATAGAATTGTGCTTTTACAATCTTTAGGCTATTGAGTATACTCCTGTGGAAGCTTTATTGGTTTTTGTTCCAAACAGGGTAGGGCAAACAAAGCTATGATTCATTGTCAAGTATTTAGTAACTGCCTTCTTCATCTTCACTGGAAATGTCTCACCAAAACCAGATATCGAAAAGCCAGTTGTCCTGATAGTATTAAAACATTTTCTAAATAACAGAAAATGAAACTGCCTTTTCTCAGGAGAGGGACCAGTTGGTCAGCATCCTTGTTTTCAAAACAAAACATGCTTTCAGTGAAACACAGTATTCTGATTTAATGCCTATGTTGTGCTAAGACTTAAAATATAGCTACAAATCTCCCCTCTTTCTCACATAAGGGTTTCTCAGTCTTAGACACGTTGGTTTGAAGGAACCGCTGGAGGTGTCTTGTCCAGGTTTCCCACTCCTAGTAGGGCTACTGCCAACACTAGATCAGGTCAGCCATGAGTTGTGTAGTCTGGAAAACCTCCCTGGCTGGAGATTATACAGCCTGTCTGGGCAGCCTGTTCCAGTGCTGCGCTACCTCCCCAGCGAAGAAGATTGTCCCAACGTCCAACCTGAACCTCTTGCAGAGCTGCTCAGTCACTCTCTGGCTGTTAACTGCTGATGCTGTTAGTGCCAGCTCACCTGAGACCAGCGCTGCCCTTGTGGGCTCAGGTGCCTCATCCTCCTCATTGCCCTGTCTGCTCAGGCTTAAACCCAGCAGTGCCTGTTTTGCTATACCTGCTTCAATCCCTGCCCACAGAATGGGTGTTGGGCGATGCAAGTTGGGCCATTACTTGAGCTTTGGGGCTAGTTCCTAAATGGAGACCTAAGGAAAAGGGAATCTGTGGTGGCTCAGGAAGTGGGGAGGGGACAGGGACTTAAAGTCGTATTGCTGGCATGGGTACAACTGTCTTCTCTAGCAGTGCCAAGATGTGTCGCTCCCAGGGATTTTGTTGTGACTTGTGAAGTCACTCAAAGCAGAGACAACTGCAGGTGTCAGTGTGCCGTGAGAGAGCAGCCTAGGGTTTGTGGATGTGTCTAGTAAAGCCCCGGCTGGAAGGGCTAGGTGGTTCAGGTGGTAGCTCCGGAAGGCCTTCACCCAGGACCTCCTGGCCAGGCAAGAAAGGAGCTTGGGTCCTGATGCTGTAGTACTGTGCCTGCTTCCAGGCTTAGAAACTTATATAATTCTGTGTGCAAAAACCTAAAACTGATTTAAAAGTTGACTTGCGCTGGTTTAATTTGTCACTGTGCTTTTGCAGAGGCAAGTTAAACTGAGATAACCAATTTTAAACAGCATGTAGCCATGCAGAGTTTTGTTCTTGCTTAATCGCTGCAGTTTGTGTATAGACAAGCCTGAACTTTGATTTGGGCTTGTATATATGTGGAATACATATATCTATATATGTATATATATATATAGTGTGTGTGTGTGTGTGTGTATATATATATATATATACAGACTTGAATGTATAGCTTGCTGTGCAACATGTTGCATTTCACAGGGCACCAACTACTCTCTRTTAGTTAGCAGTGTGGACCTACTCTGAGTACCAGGTGATTCCATTTTCAAAATAGCGTCTTTGCGTTTAAGAGTTCCCACAGAATAGATAATATGCTGTAAATTTACACCCTCGCTTACGGCTCCCTCACTTCCCCGGGTAGACAAGCCCTTTCCCTCCCAAACTCCTTCCTTCACCTATATGGATTCGTTTTTCCCTCCCACACGTAAGCCTTTGATCTTTCTGCTGTGTGAGGCAGCCCATCCCATGTCAGGCTCCTGGCTCTGCCCTCTTGGATGCTGTTGCATTGCCTCTGACTCACTTCAGCATCAAAATCCCACGCAAAGGACTTCTGGGGATGGGGGGAACCAACGTTTTCTGCCTGGCTGACATCCACGACTGTTAGCACTGCTATGGAGGACTGCTAAAGAGTGGAGGGGTTGCTGGCTGCCTGCTCCCACTGTTCAGGTAGTGCTGTCAGAGCAAGTTTTAGCAGCTTGACATTAAGAACTCATTTTCAGGTCCACTGCTGGGAAAGCTGATGGGGCTGTGCAATTGTTAGGAATGACAGAAAGCCTATTTGAATATTTTCCTGTTGAGAAAAGGATTTGATTGGAAAGTTTATCTCTGTTGATCCTGCAGAAAAGCAATGTTTCTCTTCACAGTGGGACAGTTTTAGGTATAAATGATGGCCTATCTTTTCGATCCTGTGCTGACTTGCAACTATTTAGATTATCTGCATCCTCCCAGTATAGATTTGAGGCTTTGCTAACTGTCTGTTCATGCATATTATTTCGACACGTCTTGTGTCAGCTCGCTTAAGAGTTCCCCAGAATCCACTGGCACGAGATCTACTTCACATTTCTGAAGCCCTTGAAAAATACTACTGACGTTTAGACGTACAATTTCAAGCATTTTTCAAATAATATAAAGTAACTTGAACAGGGAATCATTTAATCTCTGGTAAAAGCTTGGATAACCCTAGTGAAAGTATTTCATTTGCAGTAGAGTATTTTCAAAACCAATTTAGATTTCACTGTAAATATTTGAAAAAAGTGGCATGGCTTTTTTGTTTGTTTGATACAAATTGTTCTGGATCTCTGCAGAGGTTACGGGTTCGTGAAATTCACGGATGAACTGGAACAGAAAAGAGCGCTGACAGAGTGTCAAGGAGCTGTGGGGTTGGGCTCTAAACCTGTACGCTTGAGTGTGGCTATACCAAAAGCGTGAGTATAAGAGCAGCCAGGTGCTTAAGAGTGAAATCACGTGTATTTTTAAGTATCTTTCTGTGGTTTGGGTGCATATCCTGGATGTTTCCATCACAAAGTGAGGGAACACCCACGAATATGATGAAATAGCCACAGGATCAGAATGCGGAGGAATCAAAAAAATTATAACATTAGATCAAGACCATTTTACACTGTCTGCTTTAATTATGTACAATAGCAAATGCACACACCTGTACACACACTGTATTTAAATAAGATTATTTTTGAAGTATATGTTCCTTTGCTTTAAATTGGAATTGTCTAAATCTGCTTGTTGTCTTCTGGGTAGCAACCTCAATTACCTTGCTAATTCTATTACAATGTCTACTAAATATAAATCTTTTGGGGCAGGGATTAACTTTTTTTTCTGTGTTTGTTCAGAACCTGATACAATGAGATCCTGGTCTGACTTGGGGCTCGTAGCACTAGGGTAATACGAATAATAGAAATTACTCCCTATTTGAATAATATTTAGATTTTCAGTGACCTCAGAAGTTGTGGGGGGGTTAAGGAAGAGAAAAGCAGAAAGAGGGGATGTACTGTGGTGAGAAGACTGATGTTTCCCTCTTCCTACTTCTCCTTAATTTCATCATTAGGTATAGTTTTGTGTATGGAATATTTTCATTTTCAAGTGATATCTGTCACCTCATTATTTCAAATCTTGATAATCAGGTGGGATTCCTAATTCTTGGGGAATGCTGCCGCTTTATGTCAACGAATAAGAATTTTACTAGCTTACAGACTATTTAAAATCCTTTTTTTAATTACTGTAGTCCTTTTCACCTCAGGAGCTCTGTAAACTATGTGCACTGAAGATCACCCAGTTCTGTGAGAACGGGGATGACTACTTGTTGCATAGGCTGCTGTATGGTAGTGGCAAAAGGGAGAAGCTTTTGCCCATTATTAGTAAAGAAACCCCCCGTTCTTTTACAAGGCTCTAAGTCTTTAACTCTTAACGTAAAGCAAAACTCAGTACCTTGTCTCAGGAGGCTGCAGAATACTTTGTCTTAATTATCAGAAGGAAAAAAGGGCCCTAGAATCTGGATCATGGGTTCAGGATTTTCTAAACTGAGGCTCATAGTCCCAAACTCTTCCCTACCCAAAGCCAGAAAATGATCCTAAATCACTCCTATAGAGTGAAAGAAATGTTTTTTAATGAAGAGGAAGATGAATACAGGAAAAGGGTTTAAAATTAAACCACCTCTTTCTTTCTGCAAATTATGCAAATGTTAAAAACAGCAGCAATAAATAGCAAATATATTTTGAAGACCGAAATTTGCATGTTGGAATAAGCCTTGTTTATGTACCATATAGTACCTTAAGCTATTTCATTTCGCTGCTTTTTCTTAGGTGTTCTGCATTATGTGTAACTTACCCCTGTTTTATTTTTTTAAGTAATCGTGTGAAACCAGTGGAGTACAATCAGATGTACAACTATAATTATAACCAATATTACCAACAATATCACAACTACTATGCCCAGTGGGGCTATGACCAGAACACGGGCAGTTACAGCTACAGCTATCCACAGTATGGATACACGCAGAGCACAATGCAGGTAGGACAGCACCGAGTACTCGCACTTCGGTGACCTCTTGGCACAGAAACACAAAACTGCTTATAAAAGGGTGATGGGCATGTCTTATTCTCAAGCTCCAGTGTCTTAATATAGCCACCTGCTGAGGAAACAAAACTGTTTAGCAGCCCCTGGCTTTTATTGTTGCCTTGTTCTGTGGGATATTGCAGGGACTGGGTGGGTAAAAAGGGCTGTGGGGCATAAGGGGCCTCTAAACACAGCTGTAAGGGTAAAGGATTCTCTTGATGCAGGCAGTTGGGTGGCCAGTGATAAGACTGCCTTCTAGGATCCTTCGCAAGCCTTGTTTTATAGGGTAAGTCAGAACAAGACAGTCACCCACTGTGCCGCAGGAATTTCAAGAACCGCCGCCTCTGTTAGAAGCGTAGTGTGGGATCTCCCCCTTGGAGTCTGCTGGGAGCGGCTCTCCGGGTTCTGTTGTAATCAGCCAGATATAAAAGTCAGCGTATGACAGTAGTAATCAGCAGGTGATGTTCTTAGAAAAAGATAAGTATCTGTAGTCCTAAGGGGATATTTTTTGTCTTTGCAGACATATGAAGAAGTTGGTGAGGATGCATTGGAAGGTATGTTTCTCAGATTCTTTACTGGAGTTGTCAATTCCTTTGCACTGGTTAGAGAGCCTTTCTCAAATTGGCCCTTAGCTTCAAAGTATAATGTACCTTTATCTTTGAGTAAATCTGAGGCCTGAGAAAATTTGCAGGTCAGTATCACCTAATTGCATCCCAATTTGACACTTGCTGTTGCTAGTCTAAGCCTTGCTAAGTCTGAAGCTAACTGGCTTCACTAGCATTGAGAGGATTTGTGGACTTGTGTTCATATCTCCTCAGCCCTGAAAATACAGATTTTAATCTTGTGGAGTACTCAAACTATTGTTCTTTCTTTAGCATTTTTTTTTCTTTTCTGCTACAAAAACAATACAGGTATTCTGTTTTTCTGTAAGATCTTGGGATTTAGAGTCCAGGGTACCTCACTGTGCTTTTAGTTTTAAAAAAGAAATAACATCAGGTAGCACACTGGTATGGTATTTGCTTTGGCAGTCATTGGTTGAAATGGGCTAGTAAATCATGCTGGTATTTTAGATATGTGTACCAGCAGTTTTCATTTATTGATGTATATTCTTGAGTGGAATATGCAATATGTAGTGTATCTTATTCTTCTCTTAAAAATAGTTTGTTAAAAGTAGAAAGCAGAGGGATCCTGTACAGGATCCACAGGTATCAGTGATGATGTCAATGAGAAAGCCCTTGATGGCTTTTAAAAGCATTACATGAGATCTTTCCTTTCTCTGACATGCTCAAACCAATACAGCAATGCTATAATTAGAATAGCTCCAGGGTGTCTTTTTCTTGTTGATTGAATTTTCTGTGTACTTGTATGTTGAATTTTATAGGAAACTGAAATAATATGTTACCAATTCTGTTCACCCGTGATCTGTTAAAACACATTGTAGCTAAAACTGAACACAATTGCAAGGATTGTATTCCTGATGTGTTTTGTAGTTTTTCCATTTAGTAGGCTAGTCCCTTTTCACTTATATAGTCACTTACTAATTTAAGGGATTGTGCTAGTCTGATAACYTAATCTTTAGATTATGGGTGTTGTTAGGGGAGCTTTAAATCCTACAAGYGGTTTGGTGAATAAGATGAGTTGATTTTGCAAAATGCTAAGTATGCATTGGTAGTACCAGAGTTATACATGTTATTTATTGCTATCCAGTCCCAAAATTCTTTACAAAGATTTCTTCCAACTGTAAAATGGGGCACATATTCATACTGAATTCTCTGGGTGTCGCTGGCACCACTTTGGTTACTAACTGTGAAATGCTTTGAGATGTTCGAGGCTTTGGCAGACGAGCTCTGGTGACTCTTGTTGCAGCGGTTTAAGACGCTACCATCCCCAGCCATCCACTCTGACCCTGTAGTGGAGTGAGCAGAACGGAACGTGTGCCTGCGCCTCCGCTGCTCCACTTTGCAGTCCGGTGTCTTAGTGCCAACCCACCTTCTTTGGCAGTTTAAGTGGCTACACTAGACTGCGAGGTGCAGGTATGCGTTCTATCTGTTGACTCTGCTATGGGGGCAATCATCACTGAAAAGAGGGACGTGCCTGGAGTTAGTTATTTCTTACCCCATTGCAGAAAGATTTCCTAGGGCTAATCTAGTCAGATCCACGACTGGGCAAGCGATGGGAATGCTTTGTGACAACTCCCCCCCATCCCCCTACCCACTTTTGTCTTAATAAAACTAACACGTTTATCGGGATTGGGTTTTTCTTAAGCACGTTTGGCCTGCGACCCATTTCTCTGTCTTCTTTCCTCTAGATCCGACGCCTCAGTTGGACGTCCACGAAGCAAATAAACAGTTTATGGAACAGAGTGAAGAGCTCTATGATGCCTTGATGGACTGTCATTGGCAGCCTTTGGACACTGTCTCGTCAGAGATTCCAGCCGTGTTATAGCCTCGTTGCTGAGGCCCTGTCTCTGTGTGACAAGCCCGCCAGCGCGCTCCAGACTGTTATGCTGCACCTGGATCCTGCAGTAGTGAGGGGTGGCCCTTTTTCCACCCAGGTCTGTTACTCGAAGTACGGGAGGACTGTGGCGTTTCCTGTACGAAAAGAGTATCGTAGGAGCATCATGGTAACTTTTATTCATGGTGAAAGTTAGAACTGCAACAGTTTTATTCCTTTTGTCTTGAAATGAACTCTTAATACTTCTTGGGAATTGTAATTTATAAACTTTCAACAAGATGGCACAGGGGAAAGACTCTACTCCAACGTACAATAAAAAAGTTGGTCTTTTAAGTAAAATTACCCTTTGCATTTTGGTTCCTGCCCATCTCTCTGTTTTGCTGCCCATTTAACTGTCTTCAGTCATGTGATCCAACTCTCGTAAATGTGTTTTTTTTTAAAGTCAATGTCAGATACCACTAAAATGTCTCAAAAGCTTTCTAGTGACTGGGTAAGGTTGCTGTAACTTGAGCATGGGAAAGAAGCACGTAGATAAAAGCTTATGTTTGCTTAATCTAAGCTGTGATCTTGAGCTAGCAAGTTTATAGCTTGGTGTTCTTAAGCAATCTACCTGAAAAGCATTTTGGAGACAGAAAGTGTTATAAAACTACGACAGACCAATGCCTTCTACATGGCGGTCTCTAGCGCAGTTTGGCTTGCCTCACCATCTGTGTATGAGAAAATAATTCCCCATCAGTGAAGCAGTTTAAAACACTTTTACCAGCAACCTTGTTTAAATATGATTCTGTGTATCTCACCTTTTTCGTTGTGGACAATTCTCGATGGTCTCATTAAGATATTAAGATTTCACAGTGTCTTCCACTGTCCTGTCAGAGTGAATATGGTAAAAATGAAGATTTTGCAGCAAAAACGGGTCAGAGCAATCTAATCGATATATTGTGCAACAAATTGTTGCTAATCTGGAAAGCAGTTTTCTACTGGATGTTGTATAAGCTGGACRGACAAGCAATATATTTAAGCTAATATTATGTTGCATTAAAAGTGACAGCAAAAATAATAGCACTTATGTACATGTTATAAGCCCTTTTCAGGCTTTTGTGCCTTAAACTCTTTGAGAAATAGGAGCAGACAAACTACCTGTAATAAATGTCTATCCAAGAAATAGTTTGGTAACTGAAATTGCTACTGCAGAGCATTTAGTTGCCTCCCTGCCCATGTTGATGCAGAAATTTGCCACAAAGTTTAAATACTTTCATAAAGCCTACTTCTACTACACCTTTGTTTGTGTCCATAATTATGATATATTTGTCAGTCTGTGGTCTTTTTATCAACTGCTATGGTCAATGTACTGTGAATATGAAGGTAATGGTGATCTCCCTGTTGGATTTGGCATAGATTTGAATGAGCGATAAGAGAAATACTGGATCCCTACGTTCTCATCACCTGTGGATTTTTTCCTCCTGCTACACTTTTGACTTTGCTGCAGGCTGTTAACAGTGTCCTGACCTTCAGTTACTCTGGATTTAAGTAAATGCGCATTCCCTGCCGGTGATGTTAGTTTTTCAAAGGCAGCAGAGAAGCGGAAGAGGGCAGAGGGCTTTTTTCTTCTGATGTGGCTGGTCAGCGGTGCTGAACACTAAAACGATGCCCGTCTGCTTCAGAAGTGCCTGTTCAATAGAGCGGCATTTTGGAGGTGACGTAAAGAAGGTTTTTTCTGTTCCGCTGTTAAACGCTTTCTAGATCATCCTGTTGCGCTACGACAGTGCTACTCTGTACCACCCTTCATTCTCCTTTYTTTGACCTGCATTTCCCTAACCCTCCAAATCTAATTTTTGTAATACAACCCTCCTAATTCACTACAGGAGGTGACCTGAAGCCACGCTTATTTTATCAATACAAATGTATGCTGCTATTCTAAGGCTGCTCAGCACTGCTGGCCTGTTTAATATTTCCTAAGGCGCGGATAAGCCGTATCCATCTAAGCTTCTCGGCGTGTACTGACTGCTGTCAGCTGTCACAGACCTGGCTGCTTGCAGGAGGTGGAGAAAGAGGGGAAGCGATACGGTAGCATCATCCGTAGCATCTCCTAGCCTCTAAGATAGTTGTGTGTGTGTGTGTGTGTGTGTGTGTGTGTGTGTATATATATGTATATATATACATACATGCATACATACACACACACATATACAGGGCACTTAGGTGGAGGACAATTTTGTTGGTACAGAGGCCGACAAAGAGTACCCACTGGAGCCTGTTTACTGCTCAAATCTACTAGTCAAATCCCTTCCTCCCACCCCCCAAAAAATTGGGGAGATTGAAAGGGAGGCAGTTTTCTTGCCCTGCCAAGCTTAGTGAGAGGAGAGAGCTTCCTCCCCAGCATTACTTTGTAGGTGCGGGTTTTYGGTTACCTTTGCCAGCCTTTTGGGGCTATTTTTGTAGAATCTCAGCCAAGGTTCTGTTGCTCATCTCTTGGCAYTTTTTTTCTGTGTATCACTTGTTTATTCTTCTTAATGTTCATTTTCAGCTCCCGGCCACTATTGCAGCACCTGGAGTACAGAGGAGCCTTTTATGTGGAGCTGCAAAACATCCACTCGCCTGGATTGGTAGGGCTTGTGTGTTGGAAGCCAAGCTAAACAGAGTGTGGGATTTTGTTTCTCATGGATGGCTACAGGAAAAGCCCTGATTAATTACCAGTTAGTCTAATGCGAGATGAAAGACGAGGACTCYATGTAGTAAGGTAAATAGTGCTTTTATCTTTACATGCTAAAGGCAAGAAATTTCAAGGCAGATGATACCACAATGCACTGGAATTATGTGCTTCTTGAAAAATTGCATCAAAATCTGCAATTTAGATTGTGAAGTACTCTGCCTTTCAGCATGCARCACTGGCTAGTGATTACAAAACATCTTAAACATTCTCACTATTATACTTGACTATGATGTGACGACTCAATTTAGATTACTGTGTTTCAATTGCAGGGACTCTCAGATGACAATTTGAGCTACATAGACTGAAAAATGTTTAGCCAGCTATAGAGTTGGAAAGATGTAGGCGTTACTCCTGCCAGGCGTTAAGTGGTGATTTCCAAACCGTAGTCTGCAAGGCTGCATGGTGCCCTGTTGCCATTACTCTGTGTTTAATTAACAGTTTGATGCTGTAGATGAGTGGTGGCTCAGGGGGCAAAGGGGTTTGAAAACCACTTTTTTAACAAATGAGGGTCTGTACCAGCACAGCCCCACGTAGGAGGTAAGGGCTGTGATCGGGAGCCCGCGGTGATGCTCTCTGTGTCTCAGCAGAGAGGATTTCCCTYATCTGGTCCAGTTTCGGGAGACGGGTTCGTAACCTCGCCTCCAAATCCCATCCCACACGCTTCAAGCAGTGCCGAACACCCTTAGGTACTCCTCTGAATCCCTTTTGAGGAACGGAGATGTTTTGCTCTGATCTTTGCATGCTCAGTCGGTTTCTCATCACTGGGTTGCTAATCCTCAGCTTCTGCTAAACAAGATCTGAGAGGACCTTAACTTCCAGCCTTGCTATCTCCCAAAGCATCTTGTTACAGCGTACTGGATACACCAGTTTCTGGATTTAACTTGGGATTTGCTTTGACATGAAATTAATTCTATAACAGGATAGGGTGTGAATTTTAAATGCAACAGCTACATTTAAAAACTGATAAAGCTAGTTCAGAAAAAGTTACCCTGACAAAGCTTTCTTTACCTTGTTGCTTGCTCCAAGCATTTCGTCAGAAGATAGCTCCCTTTGCTTCCAAGCTACTGCTCTTTTCTGTCTTAGCAGTTATTCCCAGTCAAAGTGGTTTTAACAAGTGCAACCAGATTTTGTAAGAAGGGTTTTGCGGTAGCACTTAGCACATACTCGGTTTTCTCAGATAACATGCTGCTTCTCCTGTAAAATATCCAGGGTGAAAGTAGTGGTAGATAACACAGCGAAAATGATGTCGATCAACAGCTGTGCATGAACAGGGCTTGTCTTGTCCTCTCTGCCTGCAGGCCCCCTCAGGAGCCGCAGACATTAGCGACCGACCCAAGTGGGATCAGTGTCTTGCTTTTTTTTTTTTTTACAATTAGTTTTTATAGAGAGCTTCCCTGTGGGTTACACCATCAGAGAGACCATCAGCTCCCACCGGTCCTGGGGTAAGGACTGCAGGCGCTGTCAGCGCGCTCTCCATCCTGCGTATGAAAACGTTTAACGTAAAGCTCCAAGCCGCACCGGGAGGTTTATTCAGGGTCCTTGCTGACCTGTGGTCAGGCACCACAAATATACAGCAGGTTTTTCTCTACTCCTTTTTGGAGCTCTGCATATCTCCCTCGTTTGGGCTGTGATGGGCTTTGGTTTTCAGTATTGTCCTTGGGGGGTTTCCCCATTTAATGTTTGGAAGATTCTCCTCCAAAACACTTGATGTTTGTCAAGGTCTTCTTGAACCTTTTTTTTACTTTTGCTACAATAAGCTCCCAGTTCCCATCGTGCTTTGGGATCTGACGGGGAGGTTTCTGGGTTCGCTTTGCTGGAGGTACCGTGCCAAGGAGAATTAGTGCCGTCTGGGGTATGCCTCGTGACTCGGCACGGCAGCTGCAGAATTCACGCAGGAGGTGGAGGACAGGACCACCTGCTTGTGAGCTGTCCCCACCGGATTTGACAAGGACTGTTTTTAGAAGAGCTTGGTCACACAAGATTTGAGGCTCATTTCCAGACTTGTTGCTGCTTTAAACGGGTGCCAGGCTTTCTTCGTTTGTGATCTGGCAAGTTTGTGGTGGAGTAACCAGACCGAAAGGGCGGTTCCTCAGCAGGAAGCACCCAAGATTTGTGAATATTGCTCAGGACAGATTAAAAGTTAACTGTTGTTCTCCCTCATCCCTTTTCTACCTTCTCCAGGGCTCAAGGGCAGGAAGCAGACATTTGCACTCAAGTCTGAGATCCAGCTTTTCATCCTGATCTCTTGCTGTGGCTATGGCTTCAGCATCTGTATCTGCAGAAACTTCAGGAGCCCCTTCCAATCAGTTAGCAGGTGCTCTCCTTTTATGTGCTCTCCACTAATTATAGATTGTGAGCCAGGGATATGACAGAGATATTGTTTCGGCAGGTAGAGTATTGTTTCCGAGAAACTTTTCTTCCATTCCCTGAGGGCAGGGTGTTCCCTGCTGCGATATACTTTCCTAAAGGGAGGAAGGACTAGGAAAGAAAAATGTGGCCACTGCCACCACCTTTTTGAAGAGGAACTGCTGACACACACTTTGAGGGAAGGAGGAGAAAGAAGCTACATCTTGTCCATGTCACGTAGATTTGAGATTTATTTAGGCTGGGTTGGGTGGGGAGCGCAGCCCGCCGCCCATTGCAAGGGGAAGGGTTGCAACCCGGGGTCCTCCTGCTTTGGGGTGAGATCCCTGCCTTTCCTGCTGCAGTCTGAGGTGTGGGGGGGTGCGTTTATTCTTTGGAGAGTGGGGTCACCACCGGCATGGCATGGCATGGCATGGCAT
>NW_020450683.1:415813-420407 GCF_003343035.1 Apteryx rowi | reverse complement strand
GGGGGGGGGGGGGGAGAGGCCGCCCGGCCCTGTCGAAGCTGCGCCTGTCTCCGTTGCGTAGCTGGCGCAGTCAAAAAGGAGCCGACAGCGAGCTGTTTTCCCTGACGGTCGCTGCGCAGTTTGTTCTGCCGTAACTGTGCAGCAACATCCCGGGAAAATACATGTGCGGGACAGGCCCCRGCTCCCTGCCTTTGGGGTCGCGACTGGGAGAGGCGCGCGGAGAAGTGGGAGGCGGTGGGTATCCCGGCTTTTCTGGTGCTCTGAAGTTCCCTCTCTGTGTAAGAAGTTGCCCGACGCTGGAGACTGGGGCTCTGCCCTGCTTCCTTCAAGCCTGGAAGGTGATCCCGTGTACGCAGGATCACGGCGTGGCGATGGCCAGGGCTCAGCAGCACGAACAGGTGAGATGTGTGATTTAGGCCCTTGATTTTCCCCTTATTGAGAATTTATCTAGTTGCCATCACTGCCTCCGTTACCCAGAGTACCGAACAACAGTATTTTCTGGCAGATGTTCTGAAGGCAGTTCTTGTTCCGGGTGCTTTGGTTCCTCTGCAGGGCTCGTTCTTGGGCTTAGGTCCTGCAGACAAGGATTTCTCACTATAACTCTGCTTTTGATGTACCTGCCCCTTTTCTCTCTGCAGCTGTAACAAGCTTTGCCAAACAGTAGTTTCTTAGTCTGCATGTTAATCCAAGAGCTGTGGCTCCATGAAATAGCCACGGTTCTCCAACAACATGCAAGAGCAACAGGAAGGTCTTTGACTGCTGGGCCTCTTCTGCCTGTTGCTGTCACTCGCCCCTCCTATATGTTTTCAGGAACATACAGTACATTGTCCCCTCTTCTTGTAGGGCGCTTAGTGGTTTCTGGAGTGGGTGTGTTAGCATGTTCCTGTGTCAGTGGCATGTGTCCATGAAGAGTAGTATCYGCAATCTATTCCTGACTGCGGGTGTTGTATTATGTTCCAGGGTTGCTCGATGATTAGGAACTCGCTCAGCTGGTTGCCTGCCTGCTGGATAGACCCACCACGGCGCTAGCGAGGTGAGAACATATGTGCTTGTCAGAGCAGGAGCTCTGTAGCCTGTCCCTCCCGATCCCTTTCCCATCAGATCTGAATACCGATCTTGTGGTCGAAAAAGGAGGAAAAGTAGAATGCAAACTGGTCTCGGCCTCTTTGCTGGTACAGTCTTGCTCTGAGAAGGGCCAGTTTGAAGACACTGCAAGTTAGTCTTAGTCTTGCTGCTTTGGGGAGGCTGGATTGGGAATAAAACCTGCTAGTCAGAGAATGGATAAGCGTGTTAGACATCTGTGGAGGTTTGCAACAGGAATATTAAGACTGAGGCTGAAATAATGACAGGAAATGTGTGTGTGTATGTGTATGAGCACCCCAAGAAAAAAGTAACAATATCGATCAGTATCAAAGGTCAGGGGTTCACCAGGGACCACAGTGGGTGGGTTTTTTTCAGAGACCAGGGAGCAACAAGACAAAGCAGGCTTAATCTATAGGATCAGATGGGAGGGAGGAACATAAAGGCGGGATTGGAACTGTCAGGTATTCCCATTATTTTTAAAAAAAGGGGGAGGGTGGGGGGGAGGAAGCAAGGATGGTGTGTGACTTTGCAATTTTGCCTAGCACTTGAAGGCTAAAACAAGATGGTGAGTTAAAAATAACATTGTTGGTTCCTAAAAGGTACAAAAATTCTGTCCAAAGGCTGGGTTGTGGTCACTCACTAAGAGGAGCCCGGGAGGTGTAGTGAAGATTTGCTAGCGGTATTCTCTGTGTCATACACAAGTAATCGTGGTGAGCCTCATGCATGGGAGCGCGAGTCAGCAGAGTCAGAAAGTCACCCAAAATAAAAATCATCTTCCTCTGTTGCACAGTCTTGCAGTGAGTTTTGCGACATTAATTGCAACACTGGTTGCGAATGCGGTGACCTAGTTGTTGTGCTCCATTAAAACACACTCCTTTAAAATTGAAGGATATTTGGGCTTGATTTGATGCATTGATTCTTTCTGTGTACAGAGGCCCATCAACTTCAGATTACTTAGCCATGACTATATATATATATATTTATTGTCTTTTTTAGGAATCGCTTGCTTAGTGGAAAAGGCTGAGAGCTCATGGACCCAAGCCATTAATCCCTTGCTCCAGTGAAGGGAATCGGTTTGCTCTCCAAAAGGCCTAAATCGTGTGTGGGGAAGCTGTGCAGCTAAACACGTGAGTGTCCTTTGTGAACAACTGAGATTTGTTTGGTGTTTTCATGAGTGGCATCTCGGCAGTCCTGGACTACAAAGAACTGTATAAACTGACTGTGAAGCGAGTTGTGCCTGGGCTGTCAGCAGCTATTAATGCTTTTCTAACCAGCCACTGGAAATGGCTAATCCTTAGCTGGATTTTGCAGCCTGTTGGGGCTTTCCAAGTGGGAATGATAAAGGTCAGTAGTACGGTTTGTAGTTTGGCAGCCTGATGTCTCCAGGTCAGAGTTTCTGTGAGATCAGTCATGCCACACCAGCCCTCTGAACTCCGCCTGGTCAGTGATGAGTCCTCTTTCTTTGGAGACTGSTGGATGAATCCTGCGGATATGGGGCTGAGGCCAGGCAGCAGCATGAACTAGCTAAAAATCACTGAAAATTGAYGGGAGTGGGAATGCCAGGGAATCCCTTAATGCAGGTGAAATCTGGAGCTATGCTGAGTCAAACTGCTCTTCATTCAGATTTTTTTTTTCCCCTCTCTTTAGGTCTTAGTGGAACATGGAGCTGAGATGAGCCAGTCTCTGAAGGCTTCGGTGCCTCTCTTTACAAGTCTTCTGTCTTCTTTTTCCAATCCTCTCCTAAAGAAGTGGCAGTTCTGCATAAACAGATCCTGGCTCCTTTGTAAGCCGTGAGCTCGCCCAGGTGGGGACAGCTGCTTAGGTTCAGGAGTCATTCAGTATTCCAGGCAGCAGGAGCTTGTTTTGTTTCACTGTAGATGTTGCTGAAGTTTCTAAATATTCAGCATGGAAGAAGTGTTCCTGCCATGGAGTTTTGTCAGGGGAAGAGTTTGGGGGAGGGTCTGGACTTAAAACGTTTGAAGGATGAATAGATGCATCTGAAATTCTTGCTGTGTCTCCTGTGTTCATGTTCAGGGCCTGTTGGTCTGTGATGACCACCGGGCCGTTCTCCTGCAGAGAGCGGGAGGGGAGYGGGCTTGGGAGTCCTGCCCGTGCTGGTGAGCCGCAACACTCGGAGCCGGCTGCAAGAGCTGTGGCGTGACAAGCGGGATGTTTGCAACACTGCTCCTGCCCAGGCGAGGTGTCATCGGTCTGGAGGGCAGTCCCTGCTGGGCAGGCTCCCCGGGAAGTGACAGCCAACCTCCCTCGTTAAATAACGAGGGCAGAACTATGTATTCTGCTGGAATTGCCTACCTGGTAGGCTAATCTGCG
This sequence comes from Apteryx rowi, assembly GCF_003343035.1. Lineage (NCBI taxonomy): Eukaryota > Metazoa > Chordata > Aves > Apterygiformes > Apterygidae > Apteryx > Apteryx rowi. Next base: position 416,993 of record NW_020450683.1, on the reverse strand, counting down.
TTAGGGTGTTTCAGCACATCGCTCGTGGCTCAAGGCTGCCCCAAAAGGACTAACAAACTTGTTAGGTAAAGGATGGGCAGAGCTAAGGTGTCTGGGCTGGGAGGGATGGGGAAGGGAGAAGGGAGCAACCTGTTTAACACCAACATCTGACAACGTTGCCAACATGCTCTGCTAGAGCCCGGGTGAGTCAAGTTGCTGTTTTTCTCATTGTGGAAAAGGAATTGAGGGTGAAAACGGACACGGAGGCTGTTAGAGCAGCTGTGTTGTTGCCTGTTGTGCTGCGCTGGAAAGCAAAACGCTTGGAAATGAATCTCTGGACGTCCTGGTGCTGCGTCAGCAGGAGGGGGAAGGAGGGAAGTCAYGGGGGTTGGGAGGTGGCCTCAGAGGAGCCCTAAAACTTGCATCCCGCTCCRGGGAGGAGCTGAGGGGGGTGGAGGAGTGGGGGCGATGCCCCCCCTGTCCATCCGGCTGTCACCAGGAGGAGTAGYGGTGCTGGAGACAGTCCCTAATCCAGACCTGGGGACAGATTTGGGTTGTCAGGGGCTCCGGCTGTCTAGCAGAGCCGCTGCTGGCCCCTCCTCGCTGTTTCACTTCCTTTTCCCTGTCTTCTCCCCCTGGTGCGGAAAAACCCTCTCAACCAAACGCTTTGGGAGGGGGGATGAAGAGCGGCAGGAGGGGGAGGGCAGGCTGATGGCAAAGTCCCCGCGCGGGGAACAGCACGGCACGGCAGGCCGCCGGCGCTGCTTGCAGAGCGCTTTGTCCGGGGGCCTGGAGCCGGTGCCGCTCAGCCCCTCTTCCCCTCGCTTTGCGGGTTCAGATCCCCCCTCGGGGTTAATCCCATTTATCCACCCGGCCGGCTGCAAGGCCGGAGCCGGCCAGGGCAGGTCCCCATCCAGGGCGAAGACGCCGCGGGGTGGGGACGAGGGTGGAGACCTGGCCGGCACGGCGAAGCCGGGGCCAGATCCAGCCTCGCAGGCCTGGCCGCTGGCATGGGGACGGTGCCCGAGCCCGAGGGCCACTACCAGTACCGCGTGCTGGTGCTGGGCGACGCGGCCGTGGGCAAGTCGTCGCTGCTGCGCTGCTACGCCGAGGGCCCGGGGGCGGCGGGGGGCCCCGCGCCCTGCCCCACCGTCGGCGTGGAGTTTTACAGCCGCACCGTGCCGCTGCCGCCGGCCGGACG
>NW_020450683.1:390708-415485 GCF_003343035.1 Apteryx rowi | reverse complement strand
GGGTTTTGGGGAAGGGGGGGGGTGCGAATGGGCTGGGGATTTTCCTCCCTGATTGCATCAGGCTGGAGGCAGCAATGCTGGGAGCCTGGAAGAGGCTCGAATGGGCTGCGAAGGGCAGGAGGGGCTGCGGCAGGGGTCCTGCTGTGCCCCCTCCCCTCCAGGGCACCCAGGGACGGGTGGCACCCACAGCACCTGCCCAGGGTGCTGCCCCAGCCCCGCTGCACCCCGAACTGAGGGTTGGGGGAACAGAGGGACCCCAAAACCCCTATAAAACCCTGCAGGGCTCCCGCAGAGCCAGGACCCCCGAGGTTTGAGCCCTTGAGCCATGGGCAGAGTCGCTAAGCGCTGCCGGGGTGCTGCTAAATGGAAAAGTTGGAGACAGAAAGTCCGGAGCAGCCTCCCTTGGGTGGCGGGTTCCCCTTTCGGGGCAGCGCCAGGGCCCTTATCCCATGCTTGGATTTCCTAAAATGAGCCCCCCCCCCCCCCCGGTGCCCAGGTCCATCACCAGGTCCTTCTACCGGAGCGCCGCCGGCGCGCTGCTGGTCTTCGACGTCACCAACCGCGCGTCCTTCGAGCACGTCACCGAGTGGTACCAGGAGGCGGCGGGCGGCCAGGCCACCGGCAAGGTGGCCTTCGTCCTSGTGGGCCACAAGTGCGACCTGGCCRGCGAGCGGGCGGTGTCGGCCGAGGAGGCCGGGCGGCTCGCCGCCTCCCTGGGCATGGCCTTCGTCGAGACCTCCGCCAGGAGCAACCTCAACGTGGCGCTGCCCTTCGAGACCGTGGCCGGCCGCATCCACGAGGCGCTGGGGTGCGGGGCGCTCGCCCCCCCCGAGGGCTGGGACGGCGTCAAGCTCATCCCCAGCAAGAGCCGTGGAGACCCACCAGAGCGGAGGGAGCCCCGGGAGCGGTGCCAGTGCTAAGGGCGGCGGGGAGCTCAYGGGACGGCCGGGCTGAGACCTGCCAGCAGTTGGGACACTGGTGGGGGTGACTGAGCAGGGCACCCGCGGGGAGCCCTGGGGTGCCAAGCTGGCGCCGGCAAGCAGAGACGGGGATTTATTCTGCTCCTGGCAGCTCCCCAGCCTTTCTCTGCCCCCCCGCAGCCCCTTCCCACCTCCTCCACCAGCACGGCTCCATCGTGAGCTCGCGACTGCGGGTTGGCTTCCAACCTTAATTTGGGGGCTATGGAAAAAATACTCCGTTGAGGTCGTGGCTTTAATAAACCAGGTGCTTTTCTGCATTGAATAAAGGCTCTGCCAAGCAAGGGGCCTGGGGCTGCACCTGCCCGGCTCCTRGGGAACATCTAATTTTTCCGGTATTGGGGGGTTCCCACGGCCAGCGAGAGGCGGAAAAGCCCCCCGCTGCCTGTCGCACCCCAGCACCGGTGTCTGCCGGTACCCGGCCGCTCGGGGCAGGACCGCCTCTGCCGGGGCGCCGCGGAGGAGGCAGGCGCTGCCTGCCCAGACGCGCAGCCGCGGCGGGTCCCGACGTGCCGCCCGCTCTCCCTGCGTGCCGACGCGGGGCTCGGCCGCCCATGGACACGCGCTGGCACTACCAGTTCCGGGTGATCATGCTGGGGGACTCCACGGTGGGCAAGTCCTCGCTGCTGCGGCGCTACACCGAGGGCGTCTTCCTGGACGCCGTCAACCAGACGGTGGGGGTGGACTTCTACGTGCGGCACGTGGAGCTCGAGCCGGGGCTCCGCGTCAAGCTGCAGTTCTGGGACACGGCTGGGCAGGAGCGGTTCAGGTGGGTCCGGCTCCAGAGCTGATGATGGGGTGGAGGAGCCGGGGAAATCTTGGCAGCCAGGGCTGCCCTGGGGCTTGGGATGGCTGTGGGTGTCCGTGTGGCAAAGGAGCGGGCGGTGGGATACTGTGATCCCAAGCCGGGGGACATCCTGGACAGAGCTGTGTCTCCCTCCTCCACGCTTTCCGGTGCGGCTGGGAGAGCCCAGCACCCAGGCAGGCTYGCGGGGCTGGGGGGGAGCCGAAGCGAAGGGCACCCACCAGCAAAAGGGAGCCCTGGGGCTTTCCTGCTTAACCCTGCCTCCATCTCCAAAGGGGCCGAGGGGCCCTGAGCTCCCCCAGGCTGGGGCAGAGCCGCGGCATTCCCGCGGGAGCCGGGCAGAGCTGCTCCGCCGCAGGGCTGGCAGCAGGGGAGAGGCCCCCGGGGAGGTGGCGGGGACAGAGCCACCTCCACCCCGGCGGCAGGGATGCTCCCTCTGGGGCCGGGCAGATCTCGTCGATACTCCGGATAGCAACGCGCCGATTTTACGGGAGCGATGCACAATGCCGGGAGCTGGGGCGGAGGGGGCCACACTACACCTGGAGCCCCAGAGCCGGGCATGAAGCCAGGAGGCCCTACGGGGAGAGGAGATGCTTCCCCACGTGGCGCAGCGGAGACCCGGGGCTGCTCACCCCGTTTTTTTCCCCCCCCTCTTCTTCGCGCCCAAGGTCCGTGACTCGCTCCTACTACCGCAACTCGGCGGGGGGGATGCTGCTCTTCGACCTCACCAACCGAGCGTCCTTCGAGAGCATCCGGCAGTGGCATCGGGAGGTGACGGACACCGTGCGGCCTTTCCGCATCGTCTTCRTGCTGGTGGGGCACAAGAGCGACCTGGTGGCGGAGCGGCGGGTGAGCCGGAGGGAGGCCGAGAAGCTGGCGGCAGCGCTGGGGGCGCAGTACGTCGAGACCTCGGCCAAGGACGGGAGCAACGTGGCGCAGGCTTTCCAGGTGCTGACGCTGGCCATCTACCGGGCGCTGCAGACGGGGCTGCTGGCTCCCACCGAGGCCTGGGACGGGGTGAAGAGCAGCCTCCCGCTCCCGCCGGGGCTGAAGTTTCAGGTGCCGGAGAAGGAAAAGAAGCAAAAGAGATGCTCGTGCTAGAGATGGGGTGGATAGGAGGACGTACACAGCCTGCCTGGTCCATCTGCTGCCCCCGGAGCCCCGCTGCATCCTGTGCCTCGATGCAGAGCCGGCGGGGAGCTCGGACACGCTCAGCTCCGCTGCGATGCACGAGACACGAAGCAGAAATCAAGCATTTGCGGCACAGGGAAGAGCAGCGAGCGACGGCAACGGCACATTAAACACCCTGTACTCCCCTTCCCGGCTGCCCGCGTTTTCCTGGGGAGGGGGAAGGGGTTAGCGCTGAGCTTGCTGATGGGAACCCCACACTGGGAGCACCAGCACCATGGGGTCAGGTCTGCAGAGGTGGTTTTCACTCCCAATCCCCTATTTTCTCTGTGAATCCCTTTCTACAAGGTTGTCTCCATCCCCTGACCACAAACCAGGGGCCCTCGGTGCAGCCTGTGACCTCCCCATCCTAGCAGCGATCCGAAACCCCTCTTGCTGCCCGATCCGGAGCTTGGCAGCAGGGAATCRGCTCAGGGCTGGGCTTTTCTGCGCTCAGGAGGGCACAGTTGTACGTTTTGAATAGCTGCAACTCCTGGGTGTGCTGAGGAGATGGAGCAGTCGGGCTGCGCRGTGAACAACCGTGTCCCCCCAGCACCGGCTGAGGCCCGCAGCGAWGCAAGAACAGCCACCCTCCTCCCCGAGCCCGGCCTTACCCGAGAGGCTGCGTTTGTTTATCACACGCTCCTGGCTCCTTAGCCGGCTGTTGCATGAGAGGAGGGAGGATAGAGGCCTTACTGGTTTCTAAATTACTTCAGCAGTTTCTCCCCCGGGTACCGGCAGCCCTTGGGGCTACGAGAGCCCCAGCAGCGAGCCCAGCAGGGAGGACAAGGCACACTCGCGCTTGCAGGTGCACATTAGCCTTCCCTTTCCGCGCGGAGAGTTTGCAGAGCTGCCTGCTGCCTCTTCCCCACGTCAAACAGCTCCTGCAGCAGCAGCTTCTCTGATGTTCACCGGTTTGAGCAGAACAAGCAGGAACAGGCAGTGAGACACAGCCTTTCTTTACGCCCCAGACAAGCAGAGAACCAGGATCGGCCTTGATTTCTTTTCCTCYGTCACCCTGTCCCATTCCTCATGGTCTGAACGTGCAACTGGTGGGCAAACACCTCACCCTGGGCTGGATGTAAAGAACCTCCAACCTAGAGGGGAAGCAGCTCGCCAAACCCTGTTAGCACAGTAGAGAACCAGCCAAATCCTTCCACTCGCTTCCAGCCCTAGGACAAATCTCTTACAAGAGCACCACATGCAAAAACCAGGCTATCCTGACTGCTAATCACTTCACTTGCGATTTCTCTGCCTGCCCTTTGAACAGCACAAGACTGTGCCATGGTTTTAGATTAATAATTTCTTTATTCATGTAAAACAAATGCAAGTATTTATATAAACACTGACATTACAAAGTACTGGAACAGGTAGGGGCGGGAAGGAGGAAACAAAAACCTCTACAGATGCTTCTAATACTGTCCCACACAAGATCAAATGCTCTGTCCCTTGGATAATCACTTATACGATAAACCACTTTCAAGTCACAAATAAAAGTCTTTGTTTTGAGATACGTTGCGCTCTTAGGGGGAATGAGGAAGGGGGCGTAGAACGTTTTTGGCAGATCTCCTCATAAAGTCAGATATTGCTGCACTGTTAATAAAAAATATATGCTTCTCTGTAAGCATTAAAAAAAATATCCCATGGATGGCATCGTGGAGGCTTCAGTGGAGAGGCAGATATCCCAAAATGCACTGGTGTCATCTCCCAACTCTTCCCAGGGGCTATTTCTTGGTAGTTTTGCGGATCAATGCCATTCTCTGTAACAAGAAAGAGAAAAAGGTGGGAAGCCAAGAGTCTCGGACAAGGTTACTGCACAACAAGCTTGTAAGCTACCCGTGTAGGAACAACGCTGAGGAGACAGTATCTCAGGTTCTCCTAGACACTGCCTGACTTGTTTCAACACAGGTCTTTCAAGTTCATTTAAATCTTAACACGGTCACAGCCAGAGCCAGATAAAAAGAAAGCATCTATACTCTTCTCCTTGACACCTCGAGTTGGCAAAGTGACAGAGTAAAATTTTAACTGCTGGTGAGGGGCGCAAGGATTAAACAGCGCGTTGAATCCGAACCCACTTCAAGGCCTTCTCTCTCCCTGACCAGCAGTTATTGCAGTAGCTTCAGGAGGGGAGATGCAACCTGAAAAACTCCAGCAGGGCACCCACTTCCCTGGCTCTGACCTTACGTTTAAAAAGCAGTAGGTCTGCAAGACCTACAGATCTACAGCTTCAGTAGATCCTGCAGCCACAGGGCTCTCCTGAGCTCGAACCGCAGCACCTGTGAGGCTACAGAGATGTGGGGATACACAAGCATTTAACCCCAGCGTGCTTGGATATGGATTTTCTAGTGAACCAGAGGAGCTGAGCAGTGTTTTCCCTCCCTTCTGCACAAAGATGGAGCACAAGATCTGCAAGAGGACAGTTGACAAGATATTGCCTGCAGCTCGGTTGCTTCAGACCCTCAGATGGTGCGAGCGCTCCTGGTTCGCTCACGGCACAGCCCACCAGCAAAGCAGCCAGAGCAAACTCAACCCTCTCTGCATAAACAGGTGAGGGGACCCTGGAGGTGATTTCAATTCCAAACCACTTGGAAGAGAGGATACAAATCCACATAGTGCCAGGAGTGCAGGAAGACCCTACCCATATTAGCCTTCCACCACGTGGCACTCAGCGTATTACCAAGGGCTCCTTACCTGTTTGTGAGCTTCTGTAGTGCAGGCTTTTTTGTAGGGCCTGATTTCTTCGGAACCAAAGCCCGGGATCCACATGTTCCACTGACGTTCTGGAAGAGAGGGCGCAGGTGAGCACACGATGAAAACTACCCCAACTGCACACCGCAAGAGCGGCCCCATCAGAACTAACATACCAGCAGTACGTCCTTCTGGGGCCAGCGCTGGAAACGGACTTGTGCTGGCGATCTGGACACTAGCTATAAAAGGCTTTTAAGAAGCAGAGTAGCTGACAGCTGCACTGCATTAAAGTGGACTAAAGATTCAGTTCCTCTGCTAGGTATCTTCCAACAGAGGCTGAAGGACAGCTACAAACTGCACAATTGCACACACAGCTAGGAGAAGATACAGTCAGGGGAAGGACACCTTATTCATTCCCTGGTTATTAGGGCACTGTTAAGTAGCAATGAATCAGCTATTGATGGGTTTCCACCCCAACGCCATGGTCAGGGTTTGCCCTGATTGCATGGTGGGTTCCCAGCTCTCAGCCAAGTGAAAAAATCACTTACCAAGATGCAACTGGACATCTTTCACTTCCAGAGTGTTTGATTTGCGATGCCGCGCAAGCTGGCAGGCAGCCGTCACCACGCTCTCTATGAAATCATCCGCGATCTGCAACAGCATCTGTCACGGACCAAGGACAACAACCAGCCTCATCAGTGCTGAACCGTATAGTCGAAACTATGTGAAGCTTATGAAAACGAACTCTCAGAAGCCAATACTTCAAAGACATTTGCTGCCATTGGTGTTTTAAAACCCCTCTCAACACTGGGAAGTGAAAGCAGACATGGATGTCTGAAGGCTGCAGCAAACATACAGCAGTGGAATATGAACCAACCCTTCCTGCTTTGACAAGGGGCCACTGGTCTGGGAAAGCCCTGGACCGGCTCCTTCCGTAGCCCCTACCAGGGGTGCGTGTACCTACTTCCTCCACATCTTCATCCAGCTGCTCGTTTGGATCCACCTCGCGCACCAGGTCCTGCAGTTTCTTCTTGGTTAAAACCTGAGTGTGGAGGAGGGAAGGAACGATTTACTGCCCTACTTTAGCAAACCAGCTGCCCCCACAGCGCAGCTGCAAGAGGCCTCCTCCCCCACTGTCCCGAGGCCCAAGTCACACATGTTGACACACCGTATCAGTTCAGGAATGGCAGAGATAAGAAATATCAGGTATTAAGGAGCCATTTTCAAGTACCCCTGGCAGCTTTGACCAGAGAGCAGATCCCAGCGTAAGAAACCAAAGCGACGCTGCGTCTTGAAAGGACACTTGCACTAAAATACCATTGCTTAAAACAAGGCTGCTGGTCGGAGAAGACCATTGGAAGTCTTAAAAGGTACACGGCAAATAAAAGCAGCGTTTCAGCGATCAAGTTTGTGTTCAGGGCACAAAGGAATTATTTCCATTACTCTAGTGCTTATCAACCTTAGTGCTTTGAAAGGAAAACAGAGGGCAGCAGGCAGCACCCTGTCAGTCCGAATATGCAGGGGGCAAGCAGAGATTTAATACTCCTGAACACTAGCAACACATAAGAGAGAGAAACAATTTTGGAGTGCTTGCTTGGCAGCAACACATTTTACGTATGTTAAAGACTCAACAACACAACGGGCAAACAGGCAAGTCAGCAGCTTTTTAGAACTGATGCTGCATCTCGCACTGCCCCAGTGTGAGGCTGTGAACGCACACAACTTTGATTTCTCTCATCTGAACCACGTTTAAAAGGAATTTCCCAGTCAATCCTCCACCRTACACCTTCCCAAGATTGACAAAACTTCTGCACCTACGTCTGTACATCATCCAACCCGAAAGTGTCTCRGAGAGAAGGACTACATGAAGATTATGGCTCACTCAGGACAGTAACCGATACTTTAATTGACATTAAGTATTTGCTGGTAATTTAAGGAAGGAGAGGAATCAACCTTCAGTCAGGTCTGACCATCTTCCCTGTTGTCCCAAAGTCGGGGATGAAATTACCTGGTTGCTCTCAGGACTGAGCCGTCCTCCTCCGCTGGGCGTCCCAGGCATCTTTGCCACGGTGGTGCTGTTCGCCATGGAGCTCTGCGGGGGAGTGCTGGCTGGTTCTGGCTTTATCGAGGAGAAGTTGGAGAGGTTGATCAAGGTAGATGGGCCAAACTGGTTCATAATCTGTTGGGCTTTAGCTTTTAGATCATAAAGCTTCTCTAGGTCTTGCTTCTTCTTGGGGTTGTGGGGACCCAAGCCAATCAACTGGAAAAGGAAACAAAAGCCAGTTAGCAATCAGAGAAGGGAACTCCAAGGGGCGCTTAGTTCTTTGCCCATAGTAAAGTCACAGCGTACTGACAGGACACAGAGGTTTATCCTGGATCAGGTCTCTCTGGACACAGCASGGAGGGAGGAGGAATGTTTAGAAAAAGAGAAACATTCCCTGGCATATGGAAGATGAAGTTTGCCGTGAGAAGCACAACGGCTGCATGCAGTGCACCGACTGACAACAGGTAGCGGCCGTGCAGTCGCGCTGACCCACCCGCTCGTTCCTCTTCCTCCGAACTGAATCCTACACATGCATCCACCTCACCCTCAGCTCAGCACCTTTTTGCACACGCTTCGCTTCTACTAACAACAGCTTCAATGGAGAGACCACGTGCAGAGCCAGGAAGACTGAACTAAAGGACAGGGCCTGGCTTGTTCTCTTGGCAGCAATGCGTGGGCACAGCGGGCATAGGCCCTGTCCCACTGCACTCGGTACCGGGTCACGATCGAGTCTTCATCTTCATACTCCACGTGCCTGAGATGCAGATCAGAAGTTCAAATTCCCGTAGGTATCTGCCCGCGAGTGCTGGGGGATGGAGGTTTCATTTTTGGCAATGCCACATTTCAAGCCTGACCTGTGGTGATCCCTCTCCCCAGACCAGTATTTCCACCAGCACCGCTTGCAAAGAAGAAACACTGATGTTGGCTTGACAACGTAGGATCCAGTTGCAGATCCAAGATCACGAGTTTGGGTACTCAGAGGTAACGTGACAACAGAGAAAAAACACACATATGCCCACACCTTCGATTTGTTCTTCCCACGCTGGGCAGTTGAAAGCCACAGTAAACAAAATCAGATTTACTGAGCTGTCAACAGTGAACCAGAACTGGGTTTCAGCAGCTTAATTAATTACTCAGACCTTCCAGGTTCACCATCAGGCATGAAGACGTTATTCATGTCATTAGCCACTGAGCTAATCACAGAACGACTGGCGACCGTCTGATAGCTGAAAGGCTCTAAAATCCAGGCTCGCCAAGGCTCTGCTTGGTCCTTGCTGCTGCTCTGCGGCACAGCTCGGTGAAAGGCAACTGTCCAAACCCTCGGCCATCCATCACCGCTGGCAGCGCAGGCCRCAGTGACAGGTCTGTCACACAAAATGAACATTTAATCAACAGTTTGATGTAAAAGCCTTTCACGCAGAGGCTGCAGCAGCTGTTGCTGGGCACAGATACTGGTGACAAGCAGCCACCGAGAACAAACGCGTCCTCTGGAAAGCCTACGCGCTACAGTGTGAAATTACTTACAAAAATTAAGAGGAAAAAAAAAAAAGAGAAAGTTCTTTTTAACAGCTGTTTTCTACACTAGCTGTCTCCTTACATGTCTCCTGTCCATAAATTTAAGCACTTTTGCCTTTTTAAAGTACAAAAGAATTCCTCTYAACCTGGTTATTCTCACAGGTTATTCAGCGTTTACTGAAACATGAAACGTTAATCACAGTCAAGTCTTAAGTGACAACAATTTCCTTAAATATCCCCATTTGCTAACAGAGCAACTTCCTCACACTGACACTGATCACAGGCCAGTAAGGAAAAGCACGTTCACATACAAACTGACGAACAGTGTTTTCTGCCTTATCTACAAATACACGTATTCCCCTCATCAGAGCAAACTTGTTAGTTTGGATTAATTCACACCAAAAAAAMMCCMAAACCCAAACCAGAAGTCACACAGAAACGCTTAGCACGCGGCTGTTTTAGTGCTTCATTCCCACACAAACTCATGCACTGTTGCATCCTACAGACACGGAGCTCTGCTGAAAGGTTTTATATGCAAGACACTCTTCTGTAGCGCTCTCAGCACATTTCTAGTTCATCAATTTAAACTGAATTAATGCTGGAAAACCCTTATGTTCACACCCTAAAACCCCTTAGCTGGCATTTCTGCATGAAGGCGCTGCTCTTAAGAGCTTAGCACAAGATCAGGGGGACTTCAGTGTGCTAATCTTGGTTTTAGCACTGGCTGATCGCAGGCTGTTCACTCCCGTGCCTCAGTTTACAAACCTAGAAAGCAGGAGTTCTTACCCACCATGCAGAGGAGAAGGCAATGTTTGGGGAATGCTCCGAAATCCTTGGGTAGGAGGCACTTTATTAGTATAAAGTAGTTTTGTTCATTTATTTGAAGATCTTATCGCATCCTTGGGGTGCTTATTAAGATCACCAAACGCAAAACTAACGGGATGCGCAGAATCCCACACCAAGTCCTGCATGCCCGCTCATGGCAAGCTCACACAATTTACTTACAGCTATCTGAGTGTCTAGATCTTTAATTACATCAGCAACTGCTGTGGGCCCAGCGAACGGAGAGGCCATTTTCCGAAAGCTTCCGGCAAGTCAGCAGTCAGCGTTAACCTACTCTCTCCTCCTCCTCTTCCATATAACTCTCATTCCTACAGGAATATCAGATATTTTGCATATCACGCATTATATCGTAAGATCTCAACAGGATGCAGTTTCATCAGGTGCCATACAAGAGCACGCCACGTCCTCACCACAGTACACGAGGGTAGACTTGAGGGTACGAACACTATTTTAAATATAGGTGGAAGCCCAGCATATGCTGCTACAGAAGACAAGGAACCTCCCGGGATCCTGACGTGGGAGCACGAGTTTGGCAAAACTTCATTTTCATGTCAGAAGACAGAGGGCTTCTTGGTACCAGCTGCGAGCACCAGCGTTCGGATCAACCCAGACCTCTGCGACAGCAGCTTTCTTCCACGGCAGCAGTAGGTCTTGTGGCCTCAACTAACATCACGGACTCTCAATTGATCTGCTGTAATTTGTTAAGCGTTGGTACTACTACAGCACAGTGTTCTAGCTGTAGTTAAAACCTATATTAAAGCCAAACCAACCTGTCAGCCCGTTCATCGGAGTGCTCAAGGTTCTCGTTTCCATTAAGAAATATCTAACAGGCAATTTGACCAATATTGTCACACAGGTTTGCAAAGGACTGTCTGGGTGTCTCTTTAGTATTGATGGAAAAAAACGGAAAAGTTCTTGCTATCCTTCACTTTAGTTATTATAAATGTCAGCTAAAGTCCTCCCTTATGCTGCTAGAGGAAGTATCCCCTACAAGTGTTTATCCATTAACTATATTAGCTAAAGATACAAAGTGAATGAACAGGCAAATCCTTTTTTTTCCTCTGAAATGTGTTCGTTAGATGCTGAAGAGTAACCGAAACTTCCTTCCTCCTCGCTGCACAGCTTCCAGCTTTGCATTTACTTCTGAAAAATYGATACCTGAAATCTAGTGAAATGAGAACTTCAAGTATACAGCTAAAACAGATTTTCTTCCAGCAGCTCRTTCTTCACAACCACCAGGTTAAACAGGTCACCAGTCCAAAGATGACCCACATGGAACATAATTAGGGGACTGAACAAAACCTCAATATGCAAAACACTTCAGGAGGCCTCTGAGAGCAGCCACAGACAAAGCAGTCGACAAGATCCAAGGTCACTTAGAGCAATTTGTAATCAATAGCAGGCTCCAAGTCCTGAACGCAGGAGCCAATTCGACCAAACCCTCCAACTCTGACATAAAAAGCTAACGCTACAGCAGCTATATAACACATTTTCCATTTTTATTAACTACATCCCCTGCCCTAACTCGGGGCTTCGAAACACATGCAAAAGCACAGGACTAAGAACTACGACGTGTTGCCGCAACTTCCAGCAGGGAAGGCTGGAAAGATCATCCTGCACCTTCGTGGGGCCCAGGCAGATCTGAGCACTTCAGGTTCCGAACGTCAAACCGGCCTTTTCTGAACACTAGCCCCAAACTCAGMGCTCTTCTAGCACCTGTGCAACAGTCACGGCTCCGCAGTGCAGGGCACGACCGAGCCCCCCCCCCCCCGGAGCGCCCCGCGCCGGCTGCTCCCCAGTGACCCGGGCAGGCCGCACGCGAACAGAGCAGCCTCCTGCCTGCACCTTCCATCCTAAGAGCCGACGTTTTTCGCCAAAAGGCTAAATAATCCGTGCGAGGTGAAGCACGTGTTTCCCTCCAGACTCGGCCGGGGGCGAAAGGGGCAGTTCAGCCGCTACCGGCGGCTCCGCGGAGGCAGCGAGCGAGGGCGAGAAGGGTCCGGGCCGCCCCGCCAGTCCCGGGGCCGCTCCCCCCGCCCCGGGCCGGGCCGTGACGGCGGTGGAGGGAAGGGGAGCCCCGCAGCCTCCCGGCCCGCCCGCCGCGGCCGCCCGCCGGTCCCTACCTCCCCATGACCCGCGGGCGCACCGAGGCGCCGCCGCCGGCTCCGCTCCCTCCACCGCACGACCCGAGCCCTTCCGGGGTCACCACCCCGCCGCCACCCGGAAGCACTTCGCCGCGCCGCCAACCAGCGCCTGCGCGTGCGCTGAACCGCTTCGAGTCCCCTCCCGACCCGGAGAGTTTCTGCGCGTGCGCAGAGTCGCCCGCGGGGACGGTGCAGCTTGGCGGGCCGGGCGGGGGGCCCCAGCATGCCCCGCGCGATTTGCATATCGCAGCGGCGCCGCCGCGGCACGGAAACGGCGGCGTTTGGGGGAAAACCCGCAGAAACGGCAGAGACAACGGGCGGGAAAGGGCTAAAAAGAAGCGCGGAATGCGAGCGGAGCGCGGCCGGTCGGCAGCGGGGAGCGGGCCTCGCCGTGAGCTAGGCATCACCCTGCCGCCTTGGGCCAGCGGCGGCGCAAAGGCGGAGCCTTAAAAAGGGCTTCTGCCGTGCGTGGCACGGGGGGGCTCAACGGCCGCCCCCGCGGAATCGACATCAAGAGATTTCGGAAGCACAATTTTTGCAGCAGGGGCAGCTGGTAACCGCTTGTTCTGGCGCCCCGGTGACCAATAGTTACAATACAGAGCGGGCGGCGCTGCGGGGCGCCCGTGGGCCGCGTCCCACGCAGGAGCCGCCGCGYGGGCAGCGCAGCGCGTAGACAGAGAGACAGATCCTTGTCCTATACCGTTATCGGTATGTGAGCGCCTATAGATGCGGATACGCGTTGATACGCCTTGGCCTGTGCCTCCATAGATGAGTCTCTACAGCTATAGATACACGTCTATCACCACCAGCCTATATCTCTACGGCTATATGGGTTTCTGCAGATAGAGATCTATAGGTGCCCAGATAGGTCGGATACACGTGCGCCAGCACTGTGTGCATTCCCATCAGAAAATAAAATCTCCCGTGGGCCCTCTGCCCCCCGCCGGGTCTCCGCGTGCCCCCGCCGGGGTGTTGGGGCTCTGCCGCGCGGTGCGAGGGCGCTCCCAGGGCGTTCGTGGCCCTGGGGTTTGCTGCCTGCCTTCAATCTCTGCCCGGGGGGATGTAAAACGTTGCTAGGTGGTGGAGAAAGCTCCCAGCCCGGCCAAAACCAGGGTGCTGGAGGGCGTTCAGTGACGGAAAGCAGGGAGGGAATGGTTTATATACATATATATATATATTTAAATAGGATTGCTTTGTAAAAATCTCCCTTCGAGACCTTGGGGAAGGTCTACGTCCCAGGGCTCGGGCCACCARGAGCGGAGCGTGGACAGCCCCGCAGGGCGAGAAGGGCCCTGCGCGGCGGCTGCGCTCCCCCTTTGCCTTCTCCCCCYGTGGCCACTGACGGGGCGGCCGCATCCTCCGGCTCCGGCAGCCCCTGCGTGTGCCCGGCGCGGCGGAGGCGATCTCCCTCCTTGCAGCTTCACAAGGGTTCGTGGTACACGTGCGAGAGCGGACAGTCTCCGAGCTGGAAGTGGGACCCCTCCGGAGAGGGCGCGGATGCCCCGGCCACGTCCCCCCCGGGGCTGGCAGTCCGCTCGGGCCGGGGGGCTGTGTAGACCCCGCCGTCGCCCCGGGGCGCCGGGTCCCCTCCGGGCGCCTCCCCGGGCCGCGGGGCGGGCGAGTCGTACCGTGCCCGCCGCCCCGGGGACGGGGGCGAGCCGGGGGACGCGGCGCGGCTCAGGGCGCCGGGGACCACCTTGACGACGCAGACGTTCCTGCGGGCGCCGGCGGGCTCGGGCGCCTGCTCGCTGAACGGCGTGGCGTACTCGGGCTCGGGCGGCAGCGGCTCCGCGTACTCGTGGTACTTCCCCGGCACGTCGTAGTGGTTCACGACCAGCGGCAGCGTGTAGCCTTCGTCCGGCGGCGGCTTGAAGGTGGACGGACCCGTCTGGCTGCTGGGACTCACCTGCACCACGTCCGGCTCCGCGTACTCTGCAACGGGGTTGTTACCGGCTGCTCCGGGTGCTGGGGCCGGACTGGGTCCTGTCCCCCTTCCCGCTGAGATGGGGCGTCAGGAGCTCCCATCCCGGTGGGAGAGGAGCCAACAGGGCTGGCATTTGTCCCTTGTGTGCTCACGGCGGGGGACATCAGCCCCGAGTGAACGCGGGGGGCTGGGGACACCCACGGGTGCAGTGGGGACACCCATGGGCAAAAGAGCCGGGATGCATCCGGACTCCGGGATGGAAAGCCCTCCCGAGGTCACCCTCTGCAGGGGTGCAGGGCTGGGATTCAGAGAGGGATGCGGTGCTGGGCAGGGACTGGGCTCCCCAGGGTGTCCCCAGGGCTCTGCTCCCCATTCGGGGCCAGCGGCACCRTGCCACGCGGGGGGACGCAGGTCCRCAGGCTTCCYGCGCCGGCGTCCCCGTTACCTGGCAAAGGGTCCGGGCCGAGGTCTCCTGGCGTGCCCGCCGCGGGGAAGGAGGCCAGCGCGGAGCCGGCGGGCGGCAGGCTCTCCAGGGAGCACACCGGGCTCGACTCCAGCTTGGGGTACCCTGAGCGGAGAGYGCAAGCCCCACGGTGTCACGCGCCACCTCCCACGGTGCTTCCGTCCCCTCGGGTTCAAAGGGTTTCGAGAGGGGGGGGAAGAGCCCGAGCGCGGGCGGCCGAGAGGAGCTACGGCCCCGGGCTCGCTCCCTGCTCCGCTCCGCGGCCCCTCCGCCCCGGCCGCGCGCCGGGGGCCCTTTACCTTTCATGAGCCCGGAGCTCAGCTCGGCCGTCGGCTTCCTGCCGAGGAGAGAGCGAGACGGGGCGTAAGGAGCCGCCGGAGCGGGCGCTGCATGCTGGGAGCATCCCTCGCTCGGCGCGGGCGTCGCGGCTCCGAATCGCCCCGGGACGTCCGACATCCCGGCGGCGGGATGGGCGCAAGGTGCCCTCGATCGCCCGCCGCGCTCTCGGGGAAGGGGGGCGGGATGGGACCCACCTTTTCCGGCGGCAGAGGAAAGCCAGCAGCAGGAGGCTGGAGCAGAGCAGCACGAAGCCGCCGACGAGCAGCATGACCAGCAGCGTGGAGCCTGCGCGAGGGAGGGCGGCGTGAGCGAGGGCGACCGGGGACCGGCTCCGGGGACGCCGCTGCGCCCCATCCCGTCGTGGCGCCGCGTGCACCCACCTGCCTTCTCCGGGTCCAGGGCGACGCCGGGGATGGGCGTGTGGGTGGCCGGGCTGCTGGGCAGGACGGGCACCTCCTCGGGGACGCTGGGCGCTGCGGGGGGGGCAGAGCGGGCGCCGTGAGCGTGGCGCGAGGGGACAGCTCCCGCGGGGGGACCCCCGCCACCGCGGCGGCACTCACCGTAGGGCCGGGGCGCCCTCGCCCGCGCCAGCTGGCAGCCCACCAGGGCCACCTTCAAGGCGATGCGCTGGTGCCAGCGCTGGGGCGTGACGCGCACGTAGCGGGCCACGATGGGCGGGATGAAGGCGTTGGAGACCTCCTCGTGGCTGTCGGCGTTGCCTTCAAAGACCTGCCGGAGAGGAGCCGGCGGAGGACGGGCAGCGCCCGGGAAGCCCCGCGGCACCTCCGGAGCCCGCCGACCCAACGGGCGTCCATCCCGGCGGCGCTTGGGGGGGTCTCCAAAGGCTGGAAACCTTCGCTGGTGCCCTCCCTCCGTCCCCCGGGCACCCACCTTGTCCTCCTGCCCGCCGCTGCCCTTGTAGGCTCTCCAGTTCCTCCCGTCTCGGCTGGAGGAGACGCRGTAGGACGTCACGTAGTAGTCGTACTTCTCCGAGGAGCCCTTGGTGATGATCCCTGCCGGGGCGCCGTCGGAGCAGAGCCAGCGCCGCGAAGCAGCCCGGGGGGATGCAACGCCGTGAGCCGCGGGACCGGAAGCGCGTTCCCGGCTATAAAAATCCCCGTCCTCGGCACGGCGGCTACCCGGACACCCCTGGCAGGGGGCCGGGCGGCAGCCGTGAGCCCCTGCCTGCGCCCGCTCGTGCAAATCGCTTGCCCCCAGGGCCACCAAGCCCGGGGGGGGTCGGGGGGGTCGGGCAGCACCTCCAAATGTCGGAGCCCGGCTCTGCCCAGACGAGCCGATAACCTCCGGCCCCGGCTCCCGGCCCACATTCCTCCCTCCTCCGGCCTTACAATGTCCCCATTTTCCTCGTCGCAATTAGCAGGCGCGTTCGGGGCCGGCCGGACAAAGCGCCCGTTTTCGGCAGGCTCCGGCCGAACAAAAGGCGCTCGCTGGCACCAGACGCCGGAGCGTAACGTTAACTCGTTCGTCCCGGAGACGCCGCGGGCCGCGGGGAAAAAGGAGGCGAGGACGGAGCGAGGRAGAGAGGGGGACGGAGGGCGGCTGCTCCTCCCAGTTTGCACCAGTATAGCAGCRGCGGGGGAAGAGGCACACTGGGACGGGGCAACCGGGGCAAGTGCCTGCCCTCCGCCACCGCCGCCGCCCGCTGACCTGTGACGTTCCTGCGGGTGCCCAGATCCACCTCGAGCCAGGCGGCCTCGGAGCCGGGATCGGCGGCCCAGGAGCGGCCGGCGGCGCCCAGCGCTGCCCGCTCGGCCGTCCAGGCTCGGCGCTGCCCCAGCGCGTCCACCTCGTGCCAGGAGGACGAGGCGTTGAAGGCGGCCGCCTCGAGGGCATCGCCGCAGGCTGCGGCGGCGGGCGGGCGTCACGGGTTTTGGCAGCCAAAACCGTGGCCCGTTTTTCGGGGGACGGGGGAAAGGACGGGAAATACCTTTGTGGAATACGAGCCGCTTCTCGGAGAGGGAGCCCCTGCGGGAGGCAAAGCGCCGGGAGCGTCACCGGGAGCCTCGAACCCGGCCCCGAAATCGGTGGTGATGGTGGGGGGGGGGGTCCGGCGCCCCCTCGCCCACCTTTTGGAGCGGAGCCCGTTGGCGAACGCCGCCTCGTAGAGCGTGATCCCCTTCTGCCGGGACAGGGCCACCTGCCCGCCCAGCTCGTCGGCGATCACGCCGGCGTGCACGGCCGCCTTGCACAGCACCGAGGTCTGCGGGGAAGCGGGGAGCGAGGCTGCAGCGCCCGTCGGCAGCGGGACGGAGGTCCGTCCGTCCGTCCGTCCGTCCGACAAGCCCCCGGAGGCGGCACTCACATCTCGGTAGCCTTGCTGCACGTTGCCCCAGATGTCTCCGGCGACGTCCTTGCAGCCGGCGGGGCAGTAGACGCTGAAACGCACGGCCGTTTCGGGGAGGGGGGGTCACAGCGCGCGCCGGGCCGAGGCGGCGCCGGAGAGGAAGGGGCGATGGGGGGCGGCTCGGCACCGGGGCGCCCGCCGCGCGCTCACCTGACGTGCTCCTGCGCGTAGTGGGTGCCTCTCACCAAGCAGGAGACCAGGTCTGCGCGGCAGGGAGGCCCAAGGGTGAGGGGCCGCGCCGGACCCCCGCCGGCCCCGCCTGCACCCGCCTCTGCCCCCAGGCGCCCCGTTCCCCCGTGATGCTCCCGAATACGTCGTGCTCTTTTTGCACCGTTCGGGCTCTGGTTGGTGGCTGCCCTGCGGGTCCTGGTTGCCTTGGGGGGGTCCCAATGGCCCTGGGGGTCCCGGCATCTCTGGGGGTCCCAATGGCCCTGGGGGTCCCAACATCCCTGGGGGTCCCGGCTGTCCTGGGGGTCCTGGCTGTCCTGGGGGAGTCCCAATGGCCCTGGGGATCCTGGCATCCCTGGGGGTCCTGGCTGTCCTGGGGGTCCTGGTTGCCCTGGGGGGTCCTAGGAGCCCTGGGGGTCCCAGCATCCCTGGGGGTCCCGGTTGTCTTGGGGGGGTCCCAGCATCCCTGGGGGTCCCGGCTGCCCCATATCTGGGGTTAGTCCCGGAGAGCCGGGCTGGCTGGAGCCCATGTGGCTGCTCCGGAAGAGCTTCCGCACCGCGGTCCCTCCAGCCCCACGCTCGCCTCCCCTGCTCCCAACGCCTGGACGGCCATTCCCCGTCCTCCCCATCACCTCTCYGGGGCTCTCCCGTGTCCCCAAGCTCCTTCGTGCCCCCAGGAAGGAAAACCCAGGTGTTGAGGGGCGATGGGAGCCCACCTTGGGGTCAGCAAGGAGCCCGGGGAGCATCCCGCCGGCGGGTGCCGGAGCCCCTCACCTGGGTGCTGGGAGGTGGCGTAGGACAGCAGGAGGCCCCGGCCGGAGCGGTGGCTGGTGCTGTTGAAGAGGACCGTCACGGCGCTGGCGTTCGTCACCAGGAGCGGGGCCGCGGGGCCGGCGTTCCTGCAGTAGGGCCCTGCCGGGACACGGGACACGGTGACGAGGCCGGAGGCTCCCCGGGGCGCCCGGCCGAACCCCGGCCGGCGGCTCAGACGSCTGCGGAGGGATGTGGCCCTCCCCAAAACGGGGGCTGCGGCACGGCCGCCGGCCGGGGAGGAAGGGCACGGCGGTCTCCGGCGTCCCCGTCCCTCCCCGCCTCCATCCGTCCCCRCTTTTACGGGAGCCGCCGAAGCTGCCTTCTAAATCCCTCGGCGCGGCGATGGGTTTAATCCAAATTAATTTGCGGCCTCCATCTCCCTGATTAAGACTTGAGCTTAGCGGTCTGGCGGGGGGGGGGCCCTTGGGGACATCCCTGGTCCCCCCTGGGGACAAGAGGTGGCCCCAATCCCTGGCTCTGCGTCACGTCCGTCACCGAGGCCTCTGGGCAGCCAGAGGTGCTTTAAGCAAATGYCATCGTGCCCCGGGGACGGGAAGCGGGTCCCCGACCTGGAAGCAGCCGTGCGRCATCTGGTCCATGCCACCCCGTCCCGGAGCACCCAAAATCCCGCTCGGCCCCTGCCGGGATGAGCTAGAGCAGCCCTGGGGTCGCTCTCGCCCGCGGGGAGGCCGAGAGGCACCTGGGGGAGGCCGGAAGGGTTTGAGATGCCGGAGGGAGGGAGGTCACGGAGCCGAACCCAAGCGGGGTTGCGCCGTGCCTCAGTTTCCCCTCCCGGACGCAGGGCAGCCCCGCGGTGCCGGCGGCACTCGGGGCACCGGGGTTTTCATCGCCCCGCTTCCCCGCCGGCTCCGCTCCCACCGCCGCGTCCTGAGGCGTTCCCGCTTCCCTCCCCGCYGGCACGGATTGGGCCTCCGGGCTCCCAGGGTGCCTGCGGCGGAGCTGGGGCCCGGCCGGGGCCGCATCCAGCCGGGCGAGTGGGGGCGCGGGGGCGAGCGCAGCCCGYGCCAGATGTTGCCGCATTACTGACATCCCTGGTATGCGCCGTCGCCGGCTCCGGAGAGCCAAACGCTCCGCTCTCCCGCCCGAGATGCCCCACGCGGCYGCGGGAGCCGGCACAGCGGGGGACGAGCCGGGAATCGGGTGCTCCGGGGTGGCCAAGCGCCCTGCAAGGATGCGTGCTCCAGTGCGGCCGTGCGTCCTGGCTCTTCCCTGCGGCGCCCCGGCGGGATGCGCAAAGGGACACCCTGGACAAGGGGGTTTGCTCCCGGTTCCCCAAAACGGGGACCGTGGGCACTGCCGGCACGTCCCCGCACCCCTGGAGCACAGCTGGATGAGGTCTCCAGCTCTCCCGGCTCCTTCTCCCACCCGGAGCTGGTCGGGCGCCAGCGCCCACGGCTGAGTCAGAGGCAACAAATCCCACAGCCTCCGCCTGCCCCCGCCGCTTCCCGAAAAGCAGCTGGGATTTCTCAAGGCTTGGCGGCGGGCGAGGGAGCGGGACCCCCCGGCACTGCTCCCGGCGGGTTAAAATCGGGGGCTCCCGCACGCGGGATGCCGCGGCGCAGGGCGCCTCCGWGCCTCAGTTTCCCCCTGCGGAGGCGGCCGCGAGCATTCCTGCCGCTCGGGAAGGCTCCGGTTACAACGGCTTCGGGGCGCGGGAGGAGGCGATCGGCCCCGGGCCTGGGGAGCCGGGGGGAGCCGGGAATGGGAGCCAAGGAGCTGAGGCCTCTCGCACGCACAATCCCCGGCGGCGGCGCGGCGCAGCCCGACAGCCGAGCAGGAGCCAGCGGATGCGCTGGGAACTGCGAGATCCTCGGCCGGGGCACCGGCACCAGCTCCTAAATATTTACACAGCGTGAG
Organism: Apteryx rowi; assembly: GCF_003343035.1. NCBI lineage: Eukaryota > Metazoa > Chordata > Aves > Apterygiformes > Apterygidae > Apteryx > Apteryx rowi. The sequence goes on along the minus strand of NW_020450683.1, from coordinate 395,352 downwards.
CGGAGCCCGGCGAAACGCACCGGGCCAAGGGAAACGGATGCAAGGTGCCAAGGCCGAGCCGGCACGGAGAGGGGCCGGGGGGGGCAGCGAAAGGGCTGCACCCCGGCTCGGGAACGCCGAGGGGTTTTGCCCGGTTGCACCGGGACCCTGATCCGGGGGGTCCCRGCTGTCCTGTGCCCCGGCTGCGGCGGTGCTCCGGGGTCCCTCTGCCCCGGGGGAAAAGGGTATCCAGGTTTTGGGGAGCAGGGAGATGGGGACCAGAGCGGATGGAGGGGGGGGCACCTCACCGCCACCCCCAGGGATGGAGAGGGCAAGAAACCCCGGAGAACAGCGGGGGGGAAAGAAAATCCCAGCGGCCGACTTAAACTGGCTCTTTTCCACCTCGAYGTCTGCGGCGATGCCGAGGGAGACGCTGGCCGGTTTCCCGGCACGGACCCCCCGATGGAGCACAAAGCGGCCCTCTCTCCCGGGAACGTGCCCCCCTGCCCGCCTGCGTTTCCCTTCGCCTGCCCCGGCCCCCCCCCCCAGCGCCCAGCTCCTTCCTCCCTGCTTCGCCTCCCGCGCTTCCCCCCGGGCACCCGCCGCGCTCCCCGGGCTGGCAAATCCCTCCGGAGACTCGTTTGATCTCTCTGGGAAAACCCTGGGAGTGTTYGAGCACCCTCCGGCTGTGCCGAGTTCATTAATCGCYGGCTGCATCTGGGAACCCCCCACACCCCAGTTCACGATATTCCCCCTCCCAAGGGATGATATCGGCTAAAAAGCTGGATTTTCCCGATCTTCTCCTTAGCTGGCGGGTTACAAAACTTGCGCYGTCCTCCTGCCGGAGCCGCTCGGGTGCGGGCACCTGGGTTTCCCCGGGATCCCGCCGCGGTGCCCTTACCGTAGGCGGTGCCGGTGGCGGGATCGGCGAGCAGCAGGGAACTGGCCGCGCAGCCTTCCGACGGCTCCAGGTCCACGTCGCCGAAGGCCAGGACGAGCGAGGCGCCCGGCGGCGCCCGCACCCGCCACCGGCAGGCCGTGTGGTTGGGATAGGTGCCCGGGTAGTTTTTGGAGCTCAGTGTCCCGCTGTGCGGCGTCAGCACGGTGTGGCCGCAGCCGTCCCCTGCGGAGAGAGGCGACGGGCTCGGCGAGGGGGCGGCCGGCACCGCGGGCTGCTCCGAGCCCACCGGCACCGCGGGAAACCCCGGCCGAGCTGCGTGCTGGGAAGCGATTTCCCTGGGACCGGCAACCGGCAGCCCGAGGGAGCGGCGTTGCTCTCCCTTGCGCCGTGCCTCAGTTTCCCCACTCRGGGAAAAGGGTGCTGGGAACGGGGCYGGCACCTGCGGCGACTTCCCGCGTTTTCCTAATGCAAAAAACATCGCTGGGGCTTCATTCCTGGTGCTACGCRGAGGAAACGGCCCCCCCGGGTGTCACAGCGCCGCGAGCCACCCCGGGGGCTTTTCTCCAGGCTCACCGCCTCCGGGCACATCCCGAAAACACCAACTGGAAAGCACCGGGCATTGGGGACCAGTGGGGATTTCTTGCKGGATCTGGTTAACCGAATGTAGCAATCCTGCCCCAAAAGAGGCAGGGACGGGCTGCGGAGAGCCGCGGCCTCCGGAGCCGAACCTCCGGCTGCCGGCCTTTGTGCCAGCCGCAATTCAGCATCCGAGCGGCCTCCCCCGCCCCGGCTCCAGCCCTCCCGCAGCCGGAAAGAAAAGTCATTGAAGGCCGGTGCTTCGCGCCGCCCGCCCCTGCCTTGGCTCCGCTCGCTGTCTCCGGGAGACGGCACAAAAAAAGGAAAAAACCCAACAGTGGAAAATCTTGCAGGGAGAAGAAGCGGGGGGGCCGGAGGCGGAAGATCCCGGCCCCCCGCGTCGCGCTCTCCTCGCCGGCAGCTGCTGCCCCGCGGGGAGGCCGCGGCCGCGGCGAAGGCCGGTGGCCAAACCGAGCGGCCGAGGGCTGTTTCGCACGCCGGGGTCCCGCTGCCGGAGCCGCCGCGGGCTCAGCGCGACGGCGGGAAGTCGGACCCCCGTGGGGAAACTGAGGCAGGGGAGGCTCCGGCAGCAGCCCCGCTAGCTACGGCCAGGGCAAAGGGCACCAGGGACCTGCACGGAGCGGGCGCCCACCCTGGCCAGCAGCCAAGGGGATCCCAAGCCAGATCCTGGCAGCATCCCAGGATTCTGGGCGCAGCGGACGGGCAGCGCCGACGGCGGCTCCGTGCCCTGCCGCTGCCGGGGTAGGGGCGAGACGCGCAGCCCGCGGCCCTGCACCCAGGCCCGTCGAAGAGCCTCCGCGCGGCCGAGCCGGAGGCAGGAAAACCCCCATCCTGGGAATTGAAACCCTGGATAAAAACATCCCAAGCTTCCCCCGGCGCATGCCAAGCGCGCATGCCAGAGATAAGCCAAGAGCCGCGCGCACGCCCGGGGACTTCGCTCCTGGCCTTCGCCGCCCGCGGAGATGCTATCGAGTGGCGATAACTGGAGAGCGAAAACCGAGACTGCGTTTCACACCCGGTGCCTGGGGGACGGGGTCCATTAATTTACCCCCACGCTCCGGAGGCGGCCGTAAGCGGAGCCAGGAGGATGCTAACCGCCGCCAGCCGGACCACCTGGCATTGCTATTCCCGGGTCTCCTCCGAAAGGCAAAGGGCTTTGGAGGGGCAGAAACCCTTTTCCTCCCGTTTCCATGCCCGGCTGCCCAGCGTGGGCACGGACCCAACTCTGCTCCAAGCCCCCCGCTGAAAAAGGGGCTGAGATCCACCTTCGGTGCCCGAGCCAGTCGCTCGGGGTCTCGTCCATCCTGCAAGGATGGGGATCCCCCGTCACCCTGCACGTGAAAACGGCTCCTTCGCACCCAGCTGGGACGTCCCTAATCGCCACTTGGTGCCTGTTGCCTCCCATCCCACGGCCGAGCTCCTCCGAGGAGAGCCTGGCTCCGGCCCTTCCCGCCCCCAGGGTGCTCCGGAGGGGGGTCAGAGTGACATAAAGCCCCAAATCCGCAGGCTCTGGATACCCCGGTTCAGGTGAGGATGGGACACATCCTGCTAGAAACGGCAAATGCAATTCCAGGGGGTTTTGGAGGAGGGGATGCCTCGCTCGGCACCTCTCGCGGCCCTGCCGAGCGGCATCCGTGCAAATCGCATTCAGGCGATTCCTGCCAGAGATTTGTTTGTTTTCTCACAGGATGCAGGAAAGACAAAACAGGGCAGATGCTCCRGGAAAAGCCCAGTGCTCCGGCACACTCCCGCCTCCGTGGGAGGCAGCCGCGCTGTGGGCCCCGGCCCAGCACGACGCTTCCCGCTGCACACTGCTGCCGCCGCTTAACCCTCAAAGCTGCTGCCGGATTCGGGCTCTGTCGGAAAAACTGCAAGGAAAAGTCTCCCGGCTGCCCTCAACGGATGCTGTTCGGCAGAGCGGCTTGTCCCGAAAACACAACCGGAGAACGCAACATTATTCCCTGCGCGTTAGTCCTGGCCCCGTGCCTCGGTTTCCCCTCGCCAGAAAATGCAGTGATGTTTTTGCTCTCCCCTCTCCCAGCCTCCTCGCTCTGGGACATGCTTGGGGATGAGAAACCCCAGGGAAGAGCAAGCTCCGGGCTCGCGGGGTGACCTTCCCACATCTTCGAGGCGAGATTTGGCTGAACATCCCCAGTGTCGCGCTGGGCTCGTTCCATTCCCAACCCCAGCCCGGCCGGCGGGTGCAAATCTTGGGCAAATCCAAGCTCCCAGGAGCTCGCCGGGGTGGGCGGCGGGGGAAGAGGGCTCGCACAAATCCCTGCGGACGGAGCCCRCTGCAACATTTATCCGGCTGTTAACCGTAAGCTGCAGCGATCCGGTGCAGAGTCAGGCCTGCRGAGATCCCGGCTTCCCTAGCAGAGCCTGCAGACCCAGCCGTGCCGCCCCGGGGACCCTGCGGCCAGGACGGAGCTGGTCCCAGGACAGGGTATCTGTGGGCAAGGCTGGTGCCGGGTGCCTGGAGTCCAGCCGGGACCGTGAGAGTGGCCACGGGGACCGAGGTCACCRCCCGGGACGGATGGCAGGAAAGCGGCCGGGCCAGCTACGCCTTCGTTTCCTTCCCGGCGGCTGTTTCCAGCCCTCCATCACCATTTCCCGGTTTCCCTGAGAGTTTCCTTTGGGAACATCGTTCCGTGCCCCGGGGCACGCGGTGGCGGTGTCCTGCTGGCCCCCACGCTGCCGCCGCGGAGGAGAGGGAATCGGGACACACATCCTCACTCTTCCCCTCTCCCGGCTCCGCTGGAAACCCGCGGGAACCGGGGTGCGGGGCGAGCATGGGACGTGTCCCCCAACACGCCTGTCCCCTCCCGGGGGGGGGCACGGCGGGCAGGGGGCACCGGGACGTGGCCGGGCAGGGGCAGCACGCTGGCGCTAGGACTGGGGCAGGACCTGCGTGCCGGGGCCGGGGGACAGCAGGGAGCCCGGACTGGTAGGGCAGCAGGGACAACGGGGAGCCCATCCCGAGGCGATCCCGGGGACAGCGGGGAGCCCGTCCCGGGGCGATCCCGATCCGGGCACAGCGGGGAGCCCATCCCGGGGCGATCCCGGGGACAGCGGGGAGCCCGACCCGGGGCGATCCCGATCCGGGCACAGCAGGGAGCCCGTCCCGGGGCGATCGCGGGGACAGCGGGGAGCCCGTCCCGGGGCGA
>NW_020450683.1:386063-390225 GCF_003343035.1 Apteryx rowi | reverse complement strand
GCACAGCCGAGCAGCCCCGCACCTCTCTGCGAGCAGCCGGCGCTGTCCCGCGGGGGTCCCGGAGTGCCCTAGTATGGAAGGGGCGGCGGGGCCGCGGCACGGGGGGCTCCGGGGGGGCGGACCGGGACCGGGGGTCCGGGAGCCCTGGGAGTCCCGGGGGGGCCGGACCGGGCCGGGTCCCGGAGGCACCTCAGGGTCCCCTTGCTCGGGGCTTGGGGACACGGACCCCCCGAGACACGGCTGAGGACAGACCACCCCCCCCCCCCGGGTCCCCTCGCTCGGGGCTGGGGGACACACATTGCCCAGGGCAGGGCTGGGGACACATCGCCCCAAGTCCCCTCGCTCGGCGCCGGGGATGCAGAGCCCCCAGGGCTCGGCTGCAAGTGTCCGGTCCCCCTTCTGCACMCCCCCCCCCCCCGGGCCACCCGGGCAGGGGGCAGGACCCCTCTGTGCCCCCCAGCCCGTCGCTCGTGTGTCCCAGCTGAGCCATCGCCCGGCCCCTCTGCGGAGCCCTGGGGTGACTCCGGCATCGTCCCCCCCCCAAAAGGGACCCTGGAGACTGTGGCCCCCGCTGACATCTGTCACCATCCCCGTCTCCCAGCGCCACCACGCGGTAGCGAGTTTTCCCGSGATGTGGATTTCTGCTCGCGTCGGGGTTTCCGCACGCTTCGRGCCGCCTGCAGCGCCAGCGCTGAACGTGCCGCGAGGCTCCGGSGCGGCCGCCGAAGGGGAGAAGCAGTCGCCAAGCCGAGCGCAGACGAGGGATCTGCATCCTAAACCTGAAAACAACGCAGGGCTCTGCAACTGGGAACAAATTTTAACAACCCGGGGCGCGGAAAACACCATCAAAGCAGCTCTTTTTATCTYTTGGATGCCAGCCCTGCTGGAGCGACAGGCCTGGGCTGCTGCATCGTGCCCTGGGGTTCGGCAAAATGTCACCGCACCAAGCGCTGACCATGCAGCCGGTGAAGACGAGGCGCCGCAGTGACTGCCTAAAGCCGTGGGTGCTGGCCTGGCCTCGCACCAGCGTCCCGGGCAGAGGAAGGGGCAGGTGGGGACCTCAGGAGATCTGCAGCCAGGGACAGAGGCTGGACCTGGAGCAGCACTTTCACACCTTRTGTTTCTCTTCTGGTGTGGCGTTGACGGCTCGGAGTCGGTGGCTTTGAGGCCGTGTCAGAGCCATGCTCCGGAAGGAAGGCAGGAGGAACAACCCCCCCCAAGACAGTGCGCTTCCAGCTCCCCGAGAGGCACTGGCACCAGGAGCTGGAGCTGGAGAGGCAGGAGGCTGCTGCTGCTGCTGCTGCCCTTTGGGAAGCAGCAGATCCCCGGAGCTGTGCCGCGCTGCCGTGGGGGGAGCCCAGCCCCGTGGACGAGGACGGGCTGCCCCGCGGGCGGCCAGCTCGTGGGGTCAAGAGGAGCTGGCTGAGGGGCCTGACCTCCCGCCTGCGGGAGCTGCGCAGATCGTGCGCGGGTGGGAAAGTGCCCAGAGCCCCAGGCACCTCCGGCCCTGCCCGCAGCAGCACGCAGACCCTCAGCAGCAAGCGGAGCTGCCGCCGCGGCAGGCAGGCAGGCAGGCAGGCAGGCAGGGAGGCAGGCAGGCAGGCAGGCAGGCACCGGCACTCATTGCTGGGGCTTGGGCGTTCCTTGCAGTGCCAAGCTTTGCGCTCTTGCTCCGGCAAGAAGCTCTTCAAGAAGGCCCTGGCGCCTGCGGAGACCCTGGCTGCTGCGGGGCTCGTGCAGGAGGAGCAAGGGGAAAGCGGTGCTGTCACCTGGGGCCCAGCCAGCGACCAGGACGCGGTGAGCGAGGGCAGCCGGMGGCACACAGCCCTCGGCCGCCCTTTGCCGGGATTCCCCCACCTGGAGCAGAGCCGTCGAGCCCGAGGCACACGATGCCGCTCCCCTCCCAGCCCGGCTCAGCTCGCGCCCAAAGGCAGAGCGCGGATGCGGAGCCGCTGGCCGGCAGCAGCACTTGTGCAAAGGCTGCCTGCCTGCCTGCCTGCCTGCCGGGGAGCTGCCCAACACCCCCCGGCGCAGCAGGGGCTGCGCCCAGCAGCCTGCAAGCACCAGCACCACGGCTCCAGCAGCCCTGCGCTGCCTTCTCCCTCGCCCTCCCCGACCCACCAGCCTCCCGCAAGCTCCCTTCCCTCCACACCTTCTCTGCTGCCTCRCTCAGCCCTTCTCTTTCCCACCCTTGTCCCCAAAGGCCGAGGACATCCTCGACGCAGGCGTCCCCTCCGCTGAGCAAATGCGATGCCTTCTGATGAAGAAGACTCGGAGRTGGGTAAGCCGCCAGCTGCCTGGGCGCGCAGGGAGCAAGGCTGGCAGGAYGYGGGCATGCCGGGGTGCTGGGCTGAGCCGAGCAGCTGGCTGCAAAGGGCATCTCCTCCTGGAGACGCCAGGAGAGCTGGGGGGAGCTGCGACACATTTGCCAGGAGGCATCTGGAGGCAGCCCATGGGCAGCTGGGTCAGGGACAAGAAGCCTTGCGAGGCCTCAGCAAGGCCATGCTGCCTGCTGCTAGTGTTTTCCTGCCTGCTCCAGCGGTTCGGGATACACGTGGCACTTGCAGAGCATAGGATAGGCAAGAGCCATGCTTGGCAGCAGCAGCACTCAGTCAGTCTCTCCTCTTCTCCCATCTTCCTCCTTGTCCTTGGGTCACAGCAGAAGGGCAGCCCAGCGAGCCAAGCTGCGACGAGGTTATCGATGCGGCCCGACAGATACATCTGCAAGTATGTGAAGGACCTGGCCGCCTACGTGGAGCAAGCCACCTCTCGGGGCAGGCAGGCCAGGGTGGAGGGGCAGGTGTGGTGCCCAGCGGGAGCGGGCTAGGCAACGGGGGGCTGTTGGGGAGGAGAGAGGGGCTGGCAAGAGCAGGGGGGAATGTCTGTGGCCTTGGGGATGCATGTCTGTGGCCTTGGCCCCCATGGCCTTGGGGATGCACGTCCCCACGCTTCTCCTGGGGCACGGCAGCAGCGCTCGGGGAGAGAAGAGCCTTGGCCAAGCCGATCCCGGGGCAGGTTCCCTGTAACCCGCAGCTCAGAGCTCTTCCTTTCCTTTTCGTCCTCGCTCTCCGCAGTGGATGCTCACTCAGCCTGCCTCCCTCTTCTTCTTTGCTAGCAAAAGGAAAAGGCTGAGCTCTTCTGCCTGCCCTGCGCGGAGGATGTGGAAGACGAAGAGCAGGAAGAGGCAGCGGAGGCAGAGGAGCCAAGGGAGCCTGCTCGGGGCCGTTCTGCTGGAGCTCTTGCGGGAGGGAGGGCTGTGTCGCCCTGGCAGTGAGCGCCCAGGGCAGATGCCCAGGTGTTTGCAATGCAGAGTGCTGGGCGGGAGCACAGGCAGGTGGGTGCTTGGGCAGAGAGCTCGTCCTTCTGCCCTCTGAGCTCTTCTCCTTTCCTCCTCTCCCTTCTCGCAGCTTGCAGAGCAAATGGCAGCTCTTGCAGCTGGCAGCACAGATGAGGTTTGCTGCCAGACAGCCCGAAACAGCAGACTACAGAAATGCATCAGCTTTAGTAGGCCCCACATGTGCAACCAAGAGGTATTCTTCTGGGGAATCAAGTGCTGGGACATAAGCGGGGAGCTGGCTTGGTGGAGGGAACAGAGCGAGACGACGCCCTGCAAGCAGGGTGACCCCCACCCTGTGCTGGCACGGGGGTGCCACCTTCTCCCAATCCTCCAATCCGGCATAACTTCAGCTGTGAGCCCCGTGCGCTGCAGCAGGGGATTTTGGCATGAAGAAGCYGTGTCTCTGGGGTGTCAAGAGGTCTCTTTTCGGGACCCAGCCAAGCGCTCACATGTGTGGACTAGCCTGCAACGACTGGAGTCCCAGGGTGGGGCAGGCCAGAAAGGTGCTAACGTGCTTTGGGGCAGGTCTTTCCCAGGCCTGACGCGCACCCAGGAAGACCCCTGGTGCTGCTGCTGCTGCTTTATTCCTCGTGGTGCTCTCTTGCTCCTCAGAACTTGAGCGAGGTGAGCAGGGCAGACCCCGAGGTCACGGTCGGGTTCAACCAGGAGCCGAGACCGCCAGGCAAGTTCAGCCACCGTCCCAGTGACCGTCCTCCGTGCCTGCTGGCGGCTGCACGCCAAGAGGCGCCGAACCGCCACCGCCGAGGAGCGGCCGCCTGGCGCGGGCAGGGCCGCCGCCGCCGAGGCCGAGGGCGCAGCGCCTTC
>NW_020450683.1:371313-385226 GCF_003343035.1 Apteryx rowi | reverse complement strand
CCCGGGCAGCCCCGCCCTTCGGCTCCCGCGGGGGGGGCCGCGCGCCGGGGGGGGCCGCTCCTTTCCCCCCCCCTCCGTGACCCTTGACCTTGGGGGCTCCGCGGCGGCGGCGGGGGGCGCCCTTTGACCCCCAGGGGTTTGCGGGGCGACCTTTGCTCCCGCCGCGCTGACCTCTGACCCCTCGCCTTGCTAGCAGGGGAGGGGGGCGCCACCGGGCAGCTCCCCGGGAGGCCGGCGACCCCCGGCTGGGGGCCGGGGGGAGGCCTCGACCCCCCCCCCCGCGGCCATCCCTGCCCCGGGGGGGCGTCGGGGCTGCGGAAGGGCCCCACACGGGGGAGGAGGAGGAGGAGGGAAGGGCCTTCCCCAGGGAGGCCAGGCCTGGCGGCACCCAGCGAGCCTGCTGCAGCCCAGGGGCCCCCCAAACCCCCCCGACCCCCCCAGCAGGGGTGTTTTAGGGCAGCGCTGTGGGGACGTGGGGGGCAGCCCCGGCCCCGAGGCATCGGGCCTGGCCGGAGCCTGGGGGGGGGCCACAGCGAGGGGAGACCTGCCCCAAACCCCTCCGTGCCCCAGCGCGGCGTCCGGCGTGGGCTGGAGTGACTCATCCGCGGGGTTTCGCCGTCTCCCGGGCGGCCAGCCCCATCCCCATCCCCGCTGGCACCGGGCGGAAATCCTGAGGAAGCGGCGCGACGCGGTGCCGGCTTCTGGTTTCATTTAACTCGCCGGGGCTGCGAGGCGCGTYGGGGGGTGCTGCCCGCCCCGCCGGGGCACGCGGGGAGCGGCGCTGCCATCCGCCCGAGGTGCGGCACCGTCACTGAGCACGGCGCGGAAGCGACCCGCGGGGTTGGATCCCGGCATCCCTGGGAGCCGGGCCCCCCGCGCGCCTCGTCCTTCCTTTTTCCCAAAGCACCGTCCTCGCACGAGGCGGGAGCGTTCCTGGGGCRGGGGCGCACGCTGGCCTTTGCCGGACCTTTCCGCCCGTCCGCTCGGCCTCGCGCTTGAACGCGGCCGGAGCCGGGGTCGGGTTCAGGGTGTCGTTCTGACGCGAGAGGCCGCGGCGGGAGCTTGGCCGCCGAGAAACCCTGCCTGCGGCAAGCCTCGAACRCAAGCGCGGCAGCCCCGGCCGCGTCGCCCCTGCGGAGAGGCACGGTTAGCGGTACGGAGGCGCGTGCGGAGACCGTTCCAGGTGGCAGGAGGGTCTGAGGAAAAGGCGTCTCCCAGCACGCAGGCTTGGGGGCRCAGAGAATTGGGCATCGTGTAGAGGCGGATGAGGACAAAACTCGGGAGGGTTTTAAAACCCAAGAGGATAATCTTGAACCGCRCTTGGAACACAGGACTGAATTATTGTGTCGTTTGTTTCTCCTCTTCCCACACTTTTCGTTCCCCCAGTAACAAAATCACCTTTATGCTTCCCCGTGCGGCGTTAGGAAGCGGGCCCTAACAGCGTAACAAACACCCGCGCTGTAAAACGCTGCGAGGACCTTCTGTATCGCTGTGTCTCGCTCTGCCTCTGGCACGAGCGATACGGGCTTCTCTGCAGCCTGTGCGCAGCGGAAAGGACCCGTCCGAGGCACGTTCTCGGTGGTGACAGATGAGGGCATCACGGTGCCTGCTGCAAGGGCTCCCGCCTGGGGGGGGGGGGGAGCTCTGTCTTAGAAACCTTCCTCCCTGCGCTGTTGTGCTCTTGCCAAAACCTAACATGTGGGCTTGCTTGGCTGGCACCGAGTCTGCGGGGCTGGGCTGGCAAGCTGCAGAGCCCAGCAAAGCCGCTCTGCGATCGGCCGTGAAAGTTATTAGAAAGATGGCATTGTGGGGAAGCGTGTTTGTCATCTTTGTGTCATCGGATCGGATGTTCCCAGCTATCGTGATCGACAGGCGAGGAGAAATCCTCTCTGGGGAGAACGTGCCTATTGGCAGATACCTGCCGTCTCTCTTTCGTGGTGAATTTAAAATAATGCCTGGTTCCATCTTTCGTGTCTGAGAGCCGCTCCGCGAAGCCCGCGTCCCTGCGAGTCCGGAGCCGTTGCGTTTGCTGCCGCGGGGCTCGCGGGGATGATGCTTGCAAAGCGTCGCTGTTGCCCGTCGGCGCGCAGGCGGCGGCGGTCTGGTTCTTGCTGTGGCACAGCTCTGCCTCTGCTTGTCCGCTACAGCACTGTGGCACCCAGCTGCCGGGCTTCATGTGAGAGATGGCGAATGCCGAAGTGAGCGTCCCTGTGGGTGATGTGGTGGTCGTACCAAGTGAAGGAAACGAAGGGGAGAACCCGGAGGATACCAAAACCCAAGTGATCTTACAGCTCCAGCCGGTGCAGCAAGGGTGAGTTGTGCACGTCCTCCCGTGTCTGGGAGATGCATCACAGAGCTGGGGGGGAGGCTGCATCTTGCAGTTTTGGGCGATGTGGGGACTGAGCGTTGCTGCGTTGTTTTCCAGCAGGGCGAGGTTTATGTCGGCTTTGTTTTGCACACGGTAAAGGAAGAGAAACAAAACTGCCGAAAACCTCCCCAACGATAACTCAAAATAGCTTCTGCGTGTGGCTGGCGCGGGGCCTCCGAGGATTGGAATCGTTCTGCGGAGATGTGTCCGCATGATACTATATATGCATTTTGCAACGTACACAGCACCCCGCCACCCAGCACGGCCGTGGAAGCGGGGAAGCGGCTAGACAGGCGCTGGGTGGGAGTGGGCCGAGGTGCACGGTCAGCGGTGCTGCCCCGGCCGCGCATCCTCCCAGGCTTCCTTCTGCTCCTCATCCTCATCCATCCCCCGGGTGGGTTTTTGCAATACTGCAGCTGCTTTCTGTGGTGATCTGTGCCACGCACAGGGCAACAGCTTGTGATTGTGCATTCATATCTGCATATGCTTCTGGGCCTGCTTTCGTGGATCCTGATCGGAAATACAAGGAAGCGGGGAGGTTAAAGGGAATTGTTCTGTGATGCTCTGAACTGGCAGCTGTTATGGAAAGTGGCTGACACCCGGCATTTCATCTCATATCTGTATCAATCAGCGTGAAAATATACCGACTCCAGTTTGATAACATTTGCAGCACGGGGTTGCTATTAAGAGTAACTGCCTCGGCCCTTTTGCATGTGGACCTGGCAATGACTCTTCCCTGTGTGATCCCCCAGGGGAAGTAACCGATGCTGCAGAATGTCACACAGGGCTGGAAGGGAAATCCTGGGTCACTGAGCTCTGCTTCCTGTTGTTGCGGGTAACTGCTTCTATCAGAAAGCAGAGGAAAAGGTACAGGGAAACGAGATGCAGAGCGGTTTCAGTTGTACAGGCGATGCTGAGGTGAGGCGATAGGACTGCAAACACCTCTGCATATTTCACTCCTTGGGACTATTACCGTATTTTGCGCATGCCAAAAAAAATGCCTGTAATTGAAACTGTGTAAAACAAAAGATTTGTGTCCCTAAGGGACAGGCAAGAAAGAAATGAACCAAGTTTTTAACCCTGTGCTATGAATCTTAATTTTTCCGTGATTTATATAGTTTGTTTATCGATGGACACTTTTACAACAGGATTTACCAAGAGGGCTCTGAGGCCAGCGCCGCCGTAGTGGCTGTTGAAACACACACCATACACAAACTAGAAGAAGGGATCGGTGAGTTCCTCCTTGGCATGGGCAGAATCCCCTCCTCTGCAGGGCCCGTCGCAGCTGGGCTGGTGTCTCTGGTTCGCCGGGCTTCCTTCTGGCTCTGCCCCTGCAGATGCTGTTTCCCAGGCTGTTGTCATGGATGTGGGTGCAGGGTCTGGGCATACTCTGGACTAAGAGTCTGCTGTTACTGCTTGGTCTCAAAGTCCTGGAGCTGAGATCCTGGCTCTCGTGGAATGAATGGTAAGGGCTCCCACGGGGTCCAGGGGAGCTGAGACTTCGCATTAGTCTTGGTGTGCAGACCCTAATAGGCAGGGATGATGGTTGTTAGGATGACGGTTGTGTCTGCACTAGCAGAAGCGTCAGACTGATTGCTGGTTCTTTCTCCGCTGAACTAACACCTTTACAGATTCGTGTCGAACGTTCAAAGGAACCGAGCGGGTTGGCTCTGTGTGCTCCCTGCCAGCCTGAGGAATGTGTGGGAAAAGGCTCCTGTTGTTAGGTGCTGTCACTAGATCTGAACTAGTGTTCTGCTTTCTGTGGGGGTGTGGGTCTTCTGGAAATATTAGCAAAGAACTCTGCGTGTGCAGAGAAGAGATTATTAGTGAATATAAAGAGACGCCAGAGCAAGGTGTTGGTCTGTTTCACATTTTAAAGCAGGATTTTCCGCCAAGTAATGATTGTTCTCATTGACCCCCCCTTATGGACATGTTGGATTGCTGATCCCACATTTTCCTAATAGATGAGCTTCATTTTGAGCGTTGCGATATTAAAGAGCAGATGCCAGTTGCTGTTGGAGCTAGTAATTGCAGAAGGCTAAGAGGATTGATCCTGAATTAGGAACGGCCCTTATTTTGGTTTCCTGAGTCTAGGCCTCGCAACCTGTGAGCTTTAGGCTCCTGCCTTGTGGGATTTGAGCCTCCTGGGTGGAAAGTTTCATTTTTACCCATTCTTCCCTCAGACCCCAGCACCATTGAAACAAACGAGGAGATCGAGATTGCCTATCCCATCACCTGCGGGGAGAGCAAAGCCATCCTGCTTTGGAAGAAGTTCGTCTGTCCAGGAATTAATGTCAAGTGTGTAAAGGTAACAAAGTTTTAGCAGTGGATTCCTTCTCCGCTTTCGAGCGCTGGTACTTCACCTTCACAGGACCTTCTTACTATTTGTGTTTCATCGGAGTCTTATCTTGGAGCTGAATGATTTTGCCCTTGCAGCATGCTGGATTGTTAGCACTAAAGTTGGTTTTGGCATGGGAAGAAGCAAGAGAAGAGTGTAGGATAAGGAGTGAAGTGCTTTCACCCACCTTATATTTCTGTGCTGTTCTTGATTACCCTTTAAAGCAGAGTCATGTTTGGGACCCAACGAGAGGCTGAGAGCTGAAGGCAGGCAGGGGATGTGTACTGAGATCTGCCAGAGCTCTTCTTCCTTGTCTTATTCCTTTGGTGTTCTGCTACTCCGCTCCTGAGGCTGTCTCTTCCTCAGCGAGCAGGATGCATCAGGAAGAGAAACCTTGCTATTACCTTTCTCCCCTTGACAATGTGCTAATATAATAGCTGATGTGCTGAGGCTGAGTCCCCGTGTGCCGCTGTGGAGCGATTGCTCTATGGCTGACCCCCAACAGGAACCATCTCAGTCACCGGAGCAGGACAGAACAGATGCCTAAGTGAATAACTGTCAGCTAGACGTTGCTTGGCCATTTGATGTAATAGGAGTCTTCCATAATGATCTCAGAGATGACTGTACATGTTCACAGAAGGAGCTAATTTGTTTGTGCTCTGTACAAAAGCCTTCAGGGCTGTTCCTAGCTAGATCAGTGTGGTTTGAATGCCAATGAGCAGCAGGTTGTCCCTGCAAATATATCTGTTCTATTATTATGAGCAGTGCTGTGTTGAGGGGTTCAAAGTTGGTTCCTGATAGGGACTTGGGAAGAAGCTCGTCTTTCTGAGTAGAAATGGAAGCTTAGATGAGTTGAACTGACTGTGTTGGATGTCCCAACACAGTCTCCACAAGTGATGTTTCCCTGTGTTTGCTGAGCTGTTGCTTATCTTATTGCTAGTTCAACGACCAGCTGATCAGCCCGAAGCATTTTGTTCACCTGGCTGGCAAGTCGACCCTAAAGGACTGGAAGAGAGCCATTCGTCTTGGAGGAATCATGCTGAGGTATTTGATTTGTTCACTGTTGCATCCAGCTTCAGAACTTCATCACCGCAGCTGCAGGGTCCTGAGCAGGCATTTTGGTTGCTTTGCAGTCCCCAGGAGATCTCTTGGAGGTTCACGTTACCTGGGCAGCAGCCTGCAGCACCTCTGGGGGCGAGATCCTGGTCCCACAGTCTGAGGGGCAGGATTTTTCATCTTGTACAGAAGTGGCCTTGCGTGGGTGTCGTGGTACATGGTGGGGATGGAGCAGGGCTGGCCCATAGCTGGAGCCACATGTACGGAGCTGGATGATGGCTTGTACTCACCGTTTGTGAGAGGTGTTTTGTGTGCAGGGTGGAGCTGGATTTGCTTTTCTCTCTCCTTCCCATGGCCATAGTATTCCCACGTGGAATACTCCCTTTTGTCTCCAGGCTGAGATTTGAGCTGAGCCTGGTTCTCTCCCCACTCCCTGCACAGGAAGATGATGGACTCGGGGCAAATCGACTTCTACCAGCACGACAAAGTTTGCACCAACACCTGCCGAAGCACCAAATTTGATCTCCTGATCAGCAGTGCCAGAGCACCGGTGCCAGGGCAGCAGAGCGTGGTGCAGACTCCCACATCAGCTGACGGTAGGAAGCCACTTAGCAATGTGACAAGTTCCTGGTGACGTTCCTCTGCCTCCTTCCTCCCTCCTTGGACTTACCAAACTGTGTTGCCGCACGTGCACTTTACACCTTCTCCCCAGGTGTAGCAGGGCAGTCCCACCTTTCAGGACACTTACTGCTCTGGTTTCTGGGAAGGTTACTTTTCTCTGAGACCCCGGATGGATGAGATGGCAGAGTTGTCTGTAGGCTAAGGTGAATCCCCTGAAAAGCACCATGGCCGCATGACAAAACCTTACAGTGGCTAGACATTGGCTTAGGTGTCTTAAATTTGATCCAGAAACTTAGGATTGAGTCAGATCCGTCTTCCTTTTATAAGCTAGCTTGGCTCCTGACCCGGTCATTTCTTGAGAGATCAGGTCATCTCTGACATATAGAGCTTTCTGGTGATGATGCAAGGGGAGGAGGGTTGCTGGGTGACTGGGCTGAGGCTTATTTGTACCCTTTTTTTATTCTGATCCTGCTCTGCTGCTTTTATGCTAGGACTCCAGTCTGCTTTTTGGAGGGCACGTGGTTTTCCCTCCAGAAGCCCCAGAGCCTTTCACAATCACTGTTCCAATGAGAAGCAGCAATATTTGCTTTTAGCTAATTTGGTTTAAAGAAGCCAGGCACAAACAACCTCACTGCGAGAGTGAAAAAGAGCCTGAGAGGGATAAGGGAGGTGGAAAGCAAAGCGGGGATTCAGGGCTGGCACTCCGGGTGCTGCAGAGAGAGCTGACGTTGCCTTTCCTGCAGGGAGCATCACCCAGATTGCGCTGTCGGAGGAGAGCATGGAGGAGGGGATCGAGTGGAACTCGGCTCTGACAGCTGCCGTCACCATGGCCACTGAGGAAGGCATGAAAAAGGACACGGATGAGATCTCGGGTAAGCTCAAGCAGCTTGCTGGGTGTTTTCTCTCCCTCTCCTCGCCTGTTACGTTTTGGAGACTGAAATCCTGGGAATTAGGGGAATTTAGGCAATGACAGAGCTGTCCCCCAGCTCTTTGGCCATCCCAGCACTTCCCAGGTGTGCAAGGTCCCTGCCAAACAGCGCTCCCCAGTGCTGCAGGAAAAGTGGGACTTCAACCCTGGCCTTGGGGCTGATGGATAATCCCTTTTGCCACTTGCCACTAGGTACAGTGAGGGGGGTTTTTTTGTTCATTTTAAGGATGTAAACGCCTCCCAGCCTTGAGCTAGACTGAAACCATCAGTGAGCAGCGTCATCTTCGTACCCCCATGTTAGTACCCCGTCAGCCCTCTGGGCTGTGTTTCTCCTGCTGCAGTGCCTTGCTCTCCTAGGCATCTGCTTAGGTGGTTTCCTCAAATGAAGGTTATAAGCTCTGCATCCTGTGAAGATGAACAGAGGCAGTGAAGTGTTGCCTTGGAAGTCATGTGCTGTTTGAAAACCTGTTAGTGATTTGCTTCTCGGATCCCTTTTGTTTCTTTTGTTGTTTTTCGCTTGTCATGTCTGCCCCGATGGCCAAATTAGAAGTTGCCTTGCAAAGTTACTCTTGCCTGACAGCTCGCTGCTCTTGGCATGGGTTTAAGGTACCCTTGAGGGAAAATGCCAAATGCTCGTACATGTTGACTTCTCCCTTCTTGTCAATTCCTTTCCCTGTGCCAGAGGACACACTGATGTTCTGGAAGGGAATAGCTGATGTGGGGCTGATGGAAGAGGTCGTCTGCAACATCCAGAAGGAGATAGAAGAGGTGCTAAGAGGYGTTCAGCAAAGGCTGGGTCAGTCTCCCTTCCAAATGACAGGTGGGTTGAGAGCCAGAGGGGGAAGGATGCTCAAAAGGGGAGCTGCAGGCAAAAAAAGTGACAAGGGTCCAGCCACGCAATTTAAAGCTATTGAGTCAGGATGGTAATAAATGAGTTACCCAGTTACCGCTCATTAGCTGAGCTGTGGGAATTGAGTCCGGGTGTGGTCTCAGCCTGCCCAACCATAAAGTGCATTTACTTAAACCACTGTGAGACAGAAGGACACATGCCACCCTTGAGCAAAGTGATGGTGGCACTGTGCTGAGACCATGGGGCAAGCGTCCTCAGCTCCCAGTGCTTGTTAAAGCCTGCCCAGGTTCGATTTTCGGACCGCAGTTATTCAAACACTTCTCTCCATGGCAGTGCTGACTTAAATAGGTCCTGCCCCCTTGCTTCTCATTCTGTCCTCACTTGTGCCAGAAAGCCTGTTTTGGGGGTTAAAGCAGAAGGGGAACTGATCTGGGTTAAAAATAACTCCCCTCCCCTTTTTAGGGTTATTTTTAACTTGGATCAGTTCCCTAATCCAGTTTAGCACAGGGCCCTGTGAGCACAGAGTTTGAGAGCAGCTCGAGTTGGTGCTCTTGCTGCAAGAACACCCATGTAGCCACAAACTTCGTATCACCCAGGATGTTTTTCTTCTAATTCAGTTTTAGGCTGGTGGATCTTTGTGTCTGGTAGGTGGCAGCTTTTGGAAGCTGTGAGTGATTGAAGACAGTGGATTATAATAGAAATTTTGCACAGCTTTCAGTGGAGCTGGCATGTTAATGACACTGTCAGCAGTATGGGGTGATGATTTGTAGGTGGAGATCTAGCTGGTATCTCTGCGATTGCAAATTACGCTTTCATTTGCAGCAGTTCTGAACTGCTTGGGTGACACATCCTGTTTCAGTTTCTTTGTCATATGAATGGGATTATTTAGTCCTTGGATGTCAGAAGGATGAGGGAGCTGGGCCTGCCCTTGTCAGCTAGTCCTTGTGGAAGAACAGACATGGTTTTACGGAAAGCAACAGAAGATTTTTCATGTTATAACAACATCTGCTGAGTGTCTGATGGAGGCTCTTAGCCACCTGTGGGACTAAGCCCTCATCCACATGGACTTTCCTTGCAGATGCTGCAGTCTTGAATAACGTTGCTCACACATTTGGCCTAATGGACACAGTCAAGAAGGTGTTGGACAACAGGAAAAACCAGACGGAGCAAGGAGAAGAGCAGTTTCTTTACACTCTGGCAGGTACAGTCGATGCCTAGTAAGGCTTCTAATCCTGTTGCTGCTCTTGGGACTTGATGCGACTTTCCCTCAACAGATGCAAAGTTGCTCCTTTCATTTACAGCTGCCTCCTAATCCCCAGTGGACCATATTTGGGTTCTTGCTCAATACGCACTGCTCCGAAACAATCCCTCGCCTAGCAGTGAGCAGTTGCTTGGCGCATTAGACAGCCCAAAGTGGTGGCTGTGCCCTTTGCTGAAGCTGAGGTGCCGGCTGTGCTAGTCTGATTCAGTCAACGTTAGGAAATAGGTGCTATTAGCTAAGAGCTGAGATGCGGTCATCTGAGCTGCAGGCAGCGCGGTGCTGTGCCCAAGCTAACAAGCTTCTCTGTGGGGCTGAGTTATTTCTTGTCTTGGCGTGAAGCTATTTGGTGTCTGGTGTGGCTTGCCCTGAGCTGAAGCCAATAAGCTGGAAGGATTCTTCAGAGCTGTTTGGTGGCTGTGTCTCCCTTCCTGCATCCTGTAGGACCTGTTCTTATCTGGGATGTCCTAGTCCCCTACTGCCCTGGAAAAATGAGATGTTACTGTGCTACTTTTGACTTGAGTGTTCACACAGACAAGGGTGGAGGGAGGAGATGTTTGTGTTGACCCAGACAGTCCTGCTCCCTGACCCAGGTATGGATGCTGGGCTCCTGGAAAAGGGATCCAGCCAAGCTCAGGAAGCAGTTCACCCTGCCCGGAGGGGCTTGTCCCCTCTCCCTCGTAAATGGGTCTAGCCTGGGGAGCAGAAGTGCCCATCTTGGCAGTGAGAAGATCATGGAAGTAGCTAACGGCACTGCAATAGAGGGGAAAAGAGCACGGCCGGTACTTTGTCGCCTGTTCCTTATGCAGGCTCTGACACTTGGCCAAAGCAGGCTGAGCGGGCCCAGGACGTTTAGCAGGTCTGTGTAAGTGGCTGTCACGGGCCAGAGAGCAGGAGAGTCCGGCCTTTCCCTTCAGTGCCGTTTGATCTTGAGTGGATTGGGGGAAGTGCTAGACTGGCAGTTAGGAAACCTCCTGTCACACAGCATGGGATGTAATGGCTGTTTGTGGAGCCCTCGAGTCCCCGTGAGTTCCCGGAGCGCTGCTTGCCGTAGCCCAACACACCGCTTAGCTGTTCTCTTTGCAGACCTGGAGCGCCAGCTGGAAGAGCAGAAGAAGCTCGCCAAGGACCAGAAGGCGAAGGCGCAGACCATCCAGAACGTGGTGCTGATGCCCGTCAGTGCTCCCAAGCCCCCCAAGAGACCCCGGCTGCAGCGCCCAGCCTCCGCCACCGTCCTCAGTCCCTCCACGCCCATCCAGCAGCCCCAGTTCACGGTCATCTCGCCCATTGCTATTGCACCCGTCGGACAGCAGTTCTCAGTGGGCAACATCCCGATGGCAACCATTAGCCAAGGCTCCAGCCCGGTGACTGTTCATACCTTGCCAACCGGCTCCCAGCTCTTCCGATACGCCACCGTGGTGTCCTCCTCCAAGACCAGCTCCTCCGACACGGTGACCCTCCACCCGTCCTCCAGCCTGGCGCTGCTGAGCTCGGCAGCGATGCAGGACAGCGGCGCCYTGGCGAACGTGGCGGCTGTGGTGAACCCCGTGGAACTGGTGGCCATGGAGTCCGGCCTCACCTCCACCATCCAAGCCGTGGAGGGCACCTCGGACGATGGACAGACCATCATAGAGATCGACCCGGCGCCAGATCCTGAGGCRGATACAGACGATTCGGAGGGCAAAGCTGTGATCCTGGAGACGGAGCTGAGAACTGAGGAGAAAGTGGTGGGAGATGTGGAGGACCATCAGCACCAGGTCCATAACGTGGAGATTGTGGTCTTGGAGGACTAGTAGGGAAGGCGAGCATCAGTTTGGGGAAGAGTTGGGGATTTGTCTTATTTTGGGTTTTTTTGTTAAACATTTTTCCAGCCACCCCATTTGTTTCCATGGATATTTTCATTGTACAGTATATAAAATATATATATATTATATATATAATTTTTTTTTTTTTTAAACAAAAAAAGTGGAGAAACACGGGAGACCTGGAAAAGGCTCCGTCTCCGTGGAGCACTGAACAATACCGCCTGTTTGTAGGGTCAAGAAGAGACTGGATCTCTGCTGAACAACCCACAGCAGGGAGGAACGGGGCAAGGGCTCCCAACGCTGAGAGCGCACGGTGGCGCAGGCCACGTGCATGGTGCTTCTGACCCAGGCCTGCCCGCGGCCGGGACTATTTTATTTCAGAGAGACAATAACCAGTGACTGGAGTGTTGACGTGATTGTGGGAAGGGGGTGATGGCTTTGGGGTGGAACAGGTACCTCATTTGTATTTTTATTTTCCTCCGGGGAAGGAAATTCTGTTGGACTCTTCACTGTCACCTCAGCTGGGATTTTTTTTTATTATTTTTGCTTTGGGGAAGAAAACAGTAACCSTGACTTTACTGTCCATGTTCTCCTCCTCCACACAAGTTGTTTTTATATCGATTTTTTTTTGTATTTGTTTGCTCCCTTCCCTTGTCCAGATTTGCCAGATGCAAAGTGCTGGACTTGCTCTTGCTGATCTTGGGTTCCCACATCCAAATCCTGCCTCTTCCCACAGCACCTTTCCTCCTTCCCTTTCCCCACCTGGCCAGGCTCGGTGCTACAGATGCTGTTTGGAAACTCCGAGATCACTTCAGCCTTGTACATAAAGGCAAAAAAAAAAAAAACAACTCAAGCTTAAAACCGCAGCCTCCCTCTTCGCTGTTCAGCGTAGCGCTGCAGGGACCTTTGGGATGTACAAAGCATGTTGTGCTGTTGCTTTTTGGGAGAGCTGGACTCCGGATCGGGGCGCCTTCTGTTTACACTGTGTGCTGGGGCTGCTCCGTGCTTGTCGCTACTCGTTTGGTGGTTTTATTTTTGTATTTTCTTCTTTCTTCCTTTAATCTCTTTGCAGGATTAGAACTGGCACGTTGCTGAAATAACGCGGCTGCCCCTCCGTTCTCCCGCCTTCCCTCTCTCTCCGTCGGCGGGTCCCTTCGAGCGGCGCCGCGGCGGGAAGAAGGAAGGGGGAGAATCGCTGGGCGCCGCCTGAGCTGCGGAGGTTTGGGCGGGCTGGGAGGGGGGGGAGCTGCTTGGCTGGAAATATTAAGCAAAACAACAGCAAAAGGAAACAGACCTGGGGAGGGAGGGTGGGGAGGGGAGAAGGAAGATGTGTTTGGCTATTTTTTGCATTAAAAGGAAAAATCGAAGGATGCCCGAATGGTTTATTCCGTCGGTAGGTCACAGGCAGCTCCGTGATCTCCCGAGGAGCGCAGGACCAGCAGGACTCCCTTTCGGAGGCCCCTCGCGCCTCGGCCCCGGAGGGCAGCGTCCCACCCGCTGCTTAGCGGAGGGTTGGAGACGCAGAGCTGCGCCGGGCCTGACCCATCCCTGAGCCGCTTCCCGTTGCGGTGGGAGCTTGTAGCAGTTTATAGGCGCTTTGGACGGGGGCGAAGGGGTGTGCGGGGCAGGGGGAGCTATTTAGGGCACCCGCAGGTGCTCAGAAGTGGAAGCGGCTTGTATGARTTTGGGATCAGGGCAGTTCTCCCTGGGGTGCTGCTCGTCTCCCTTTTTCCCTCGGTGTCCAGGAGCCTTCGCCTCATTTCCTCTCCTGCTTGCCCTGTGCAGGCAGGTCCCTTGGTCAGGAGAGGGACGGAGGTCCGTTCTGGGACCCCCCCCCCGGATCTGGGCTTGCGGCACGTGCCGACCGCTTCTTTCCATGTTTGCTCCGCCTGGGATTTGCCAGTGCTCCGACTTCCCCCAGGGATGCACCGTGGGATATCCCCGCCAGACCGCGATCTCTTCCTCCGGCACTGCGGAAGAGCAGGGTCGGGGCAAGTTTTGCTTCATTCTCACGAGCATCTGAACCTTCAGAGCGGATCGCAGCTGCCCCCCCGGCCCGCGGGACGTGCGGGGTTGGAGCCCCGCGCGTCTGCTTGCAAGAGCAGCCCTGACAAAAGCGCCCTCAGTGTAAATCCTGTGCTGAGTTTGCAGGGGCTCTGCAGGCACCCACAAGAGCTCCTTCCCTGCCCTGCCGGACGTGGGCGCCCTGGGGCGATGCTCTGCGGTGCTGTACCAGCCGCTCGAGGCCGTGACTCGGTCAGGCGGCCCACGGGCCAGGTGGGGGCTGTGGGCCCCGTGGGCTGGCGTGTGCGCCCTGGGGGGGCTGTAAATACCCCGTCCCCGCCTGGGGGTGGCCCTGGCCGGGCAGGGACGCGGCAGGGGGGCCCCACTCCGATCTCGGCCATGAGCAAAGTGGCTCGGCCGGAGCCGGGGCAGCGCGGGGGCAGTGAGACGAGCAGCCCCGCACGCCAGCTCCGCCGGGCAGGGGGTGACGCTGCCCCGCGCGGGGCCCTGGGTGACGGCTGAGTCCCCGATCTCGGGGGGGGGGGGCTCGATGCTGCGGGCATCGCCCGACTCGAGGCTCGCGGCCACGTCCCGAGCAAGCGCCTCCGCACGGGGCAGCCCCCCGCCCTCCTAGGGGCGGCCGGGCAATGAGGGCGCCTGGCCCTTTAAGAGGCGCCCCCCCACG
>NW_020450683.1:341448-370718 GCF_003343035.1 Apteryx rowi | reverse complement strand
CCGCGGCTCCCCCTGACTCACCGCTCTCCTTCCTTCCCTCCCTCCCTCCCTCTCTCTCTCTCTCCATGCCGCGCCGCCGCGCCAGAGACCCAAGGGCCAAGGCAACAAAGGTGAGCGCCGGGGGGGCCCGGGGGCGGCGGGGCGGCGGGCGACCGCGTATCCTGCGGGGAGGCCGCGCCTGGCGGCGGGGGAAAGGCCGGGAAGGGTCTGCGCCGGCCGTTGCTGGCTGTATCCTCGGCTCGCGGTGACCGAAGCGGCCTGGAAAAAATTATGAGCTGTGAAATCGGCCGTGGTTTCTGGAGCTGGGGAAACTTTCTGGTTAGCAGGACGTTAGTCTGTGCGCTGCTGAGCGCTTCCTCTCTCCGTTGGGCGAAGCGTGGTGTATTCCAAGGCGCCGGGGTGGTGTTGTGCTATAAGGTCTGCCTTTAAGTGCTTTAAATCGATGAATGCTCACGTTTGGGTTTATTTGCAGAGTTGTTTCTAATGCTGTAACTCTCTTTCTCAGTGCAAAATGGATCTGTGCATCAGAAGGATGGGTTAAATGATGATGACTTTGAACCCTACTTGAGCCCCCAGGCCAGGCCGGTGAGTAAGAGTGCCTGCTAACGGGCAGGACGTGCCAGAAGTCCCCTGACTTCCTGCTGCTCTCTAACTAAGGCAGATTTGGCATCATTTTTGTTCCCTGTCTCCCCTAATTGCGTTTAATGTTTGCCAGCTTTCTGTAGCAATGATGGTAACATTCAGTTTATCTGTAYGTTTCTCTGGACAGAAACTACTGAACATTATTAGGTTGTGGGGTGTTAGGTGTAAATGTTTTAGTAACTTTTCTGGGTGTAAGGACTTCCTCCAGTTAGAATTCAGCTCATGTTTCAATGACAGAAATTAACAACTACCTTGAAGTTACCATTTCTGATCTTTCAGTTTTACTGTTATGACACAGCTTCCTTGCCTGTTTCTGGTTCTTTATACTGTGAGAGCAAATACACTGYATCGCATTGTGAAATTTCTTAGTAAAATGCAGTAAAGCTCTGGAGGCTTTTGGAGGATATTATCAAGGTTCTTATCTCTATCAAACTGAAAATGCACGTCATGGGGTTTTCTCTCTCTTTCACCAGAAACCCCACAGAACACAGATACGATAAATGCTGTAAAGACTTTTTTAAAACTTTAATTAAAGTTGAGCTGGAGTTTGTGATTAGCTCCTGAAAGTCCCACTTCCAGATACTTTTCCTCTTAACTTTTTATTTAAGATTAGCTCCACCGTTAACTTTTTTTTATGAGCAGTAGAAGAGTGACACATAACAGATGGAGTTCAGCTGATTAGATATTACAAGTAAGCATTATAGATAAACATCTGTAGTAAGACTGGAGCACTTAGTTCATTCTGTTGGCTCCTTTTTTTTCCCCAGTTGTGATTAGTAAAAATAAGTTGTTCTCTTTTTTTCCCTTTCTATATTCTTTTCTGTTGTATCCGTTAGTCAACATATATATTTTTGGTAGTTGTGATGCTTTTTTTTTTTGACCCCCAAGAACAGGTTTCTGTCTCGGTTTAATTTTCAACAAGTGTGCTCCTACTTTGTGCTAAAAATATAAGACTAAATATTCTTCAAGGTCCTGCCAACTCTTCTGTAATCCTCAGAATTCAGCTTGTCCATTAAGAACACTTACTACATTTATCTCCCTAAAAAGCTACAAGCCTAGATTTGAATTGCATAGAGTGAGTGAGAGTGATTTGTTTCTTAGGTCTGGAATAAAACTAGCCATTTTCCTTGCTCTACTCATTTGATGGTGTTTTTTTCTGTCCCAGAAATTAATGTCACCAATTTCTGGGCTCCTTCTGAACATGGAAATATTTCATGCAGAGTATAGTTTTATTTAAATCTTCTAAATAGAGTGAATGTTATTATAATGTTAGAAGCAAAGTGTTGTTTTACTTTTTTTATTTTGTGCATTTGATAATAACTTTTAAATATTTAGCTTCTTCTCTTTGTGTGTGTCACAAACTGGTAAAAATACTAAAGAAATAAAAAGGAAAGAAAAAAAAAAAGTGATTGGAGCATTCCCCAGGAGGTGCAGCAGGGATATTGCTCTAGAAATTCATCAAGAGTGAGGTAAAATGCTATGCTAACTTTGAACGAAACTTTAGGGTGACTTATCTCAGTTTCTCACTATGTTGTGTTACTTTTCTGCGCTCATCCATATTGTGACACTTCGTATAATAGAGAACAAAAACCCACGGTTCAGTCTTGAGGTGACCATGGTGCTGCTGAGCCAATAAGCCAGGCTCCTGATACAAAACTRTCAAAGATTACACCTCTTTTCTGTAGATGGGAGAGGGAATTACAGATGAGACTCTGAAAAATGAATTAAATRCAGCCAACTGCTGTAGAGTGATGGGAATGTTTTTGAAATTGCTTTCTGAGTTATCCACCCAAACGCTAGGTAACTAAGTCACAAGGTTTCATGGCTCTGAATTCAAGGGCTGCTATTTCAGGTGCGACTGTTACTAACTCGTCAGCTTAGTAAATTAGGTTACTGTATATTTTAAAGCTCAGATACACAGTAAGTGATTTTTAAACAGTTTAAAAAAAAAACCAAAAAACCCAGCAACAATAACTGAGCCCAAACACCAGCTCTAGTCTGAAGTGGAGAGGTGCAGAGCAATAGTGAATTTGAGGAAATAACCGTGCAAAAAGTCTTAGTCATTGGAGAGAATTAAAAGCTGGTGAAGTTTTATTTGCATGCTAATCAGTAACTGTGTCAGTTGTGCGAGTGCAGCGTAGCAGAGCGAGGTAGCACGTTAGCAAAGTGTAGTTCTAGAAACTGAGGCAGGGAGCTAAGAGCAGTGGGCCTGTCTTCAGTATGCTTTGAACTGCTGGCTCTCAACTGTTAGTTAACTGGTGTGCTCCTTCTTTATTATGGGAGTATAGCTGGCGAATGTTCTACAGGTGGTACCTTAGTGCAGTCTGTATTAAGCTGGCTCTCGAAGTTGAACATATAACAGCATAGAAGAGGATTTAGAGGTGACAAGTGACCAGATTTTCATCTGACAGTGATGTGCTTTATGCACTTTGAGGGAGAAGTCTGCAAAGAGAAAACTCTGCTTCTCTGTGTGTTAGGTTCCGGTTTGAAGTGTAGGCTGCACGTGCATATTCCGTTAAAGGCAGTTTCCAGGAGAGTGTATTCAGTTACCCTCAAAATTGATGTTATACTTTGAAGATACTTTGGCTTAACTTTTTTTTTTTTAAGCTCCTTTATTTGCATTACAAATTATCCTTTAGAGTCGATGTCACTCTTCATGCTGCCAACTTTTGAACAGATTGAGCCCTAAAGACTGTTCTGTTGGTTTGGGGTTTGCAGGACTGAGTTCCTGAATTACTAAAATTGTACCCTTGATAAGACTTAAGCTTGTTTTTTAATGTTTTTTTGCCCTTCTTATCTGGGAAAACAGAAAGGTTAGAGAGAGTGTGTCTGAGTTTTCCTGTATTGACTTACAAAGTAGCACAGAAGGCTTTTTAGTGTTTAATACAACAAAATAAACCTTGTCTCTGAAAACATTAGGTTGAATAATTCCTGTTAATTTTTGTAAATTTGGGGCTAGGTGTAACCTGTTGTTCCCACTTAACTCAGTGGGAGGTGGAGAGGCAGAACTGCTATTTCTGTAGGGTGCCAGAGCCATCTTGAGAGCCTCCATAGATTTCAATATGGCATGAAGTCCTTTGGGAGCTGCACTTGGCACATGAAAACATGATTCAACGAAAAATGGAGTAGAGYCTGCTGCAAGCCAAGCTTTTAAATGGGAACTGAACCTGACTTTCATCTCGTCTGCACTGGGTTGGCATGCAAGTCGCTATATAGCACTAGGGCTGTGCGCACACAGGTTCAAATTACTAGATGATAATGTCCATTAGTGTGGCTTTAACAACTCCCCGGAGGGAGCATTGGTTTGAATACAAAATGACAGATGTTTTTCATGTAAGAAAATCTTAGTGATGTCTGAGAGTTTCCTAATTGTAAAATTAGACATTTGTTTTCATAACCTAAAGGCTACTTGGATATTAAAAGGGAGACCAAAACGTGGAGCAGTTTTTCCCCTCCGAATCTGAAGCCTGCTTTCATGTGCTGTTGTTGCTGTGCTGTAAAAGGCTCCTATTGAAACACTATTCATTATTCCCCATTTTCCCAGTTATTTTTTAGTATGTGCTTGCAGCACTGGAGCAGTTTGTGTTTTGATGATGAGGTTTACGTCCCTGTTTGCTTGCAGGTTCTTGGAATGTTTTGAACTCTGAAATATTAAATTGTGCAGATAAAGCCATCTTCATGGATAATCAGTTTAAGGAAGTGACTTGCAATACAGGCAATTGGAGGCATTCATGGTTTTGGCAGTATACTTCCACTGGGCCTTTTTCTTGCGTATTCCACCTCCCTCTGCCTCCTTCCCCCAAAGCCTCTATCAAACAAACAGCAAAGTGAGGTTTGATACATACGTTACCCAGGCAAGAGAAACCCTCTTTTATATTAGATACTGAAAGTATGTTTTGTATGCTACATAAGATATTGATTTCGTAGCCTGAGCAGGAGCTCTGAGGCAGTTGAGCGTCCAGTCCCATATCGGGCATCAGGAACACAGTGCTTTCTCATCTTAGAGTGAGAAGCTTGTTCAGCCTTTGTGTTTAATCTTTCTGGCAATGAAACTGTTTTTAGAGTACTTCTAACAAAGGAGGCGTTTCAAGGCCAGGCCTGTTTATCTGCCCAGCCCTAAGGTAGGGAGGGGTGGGGCACGGGAAGTCTAAGATGGCTTTTATTCCTGGTCCCTTGAAATTTGTTCTGCTTATTCTAACTATTCAGTGCTTATTTTTATTTTGCAGAATAATGCATACACTGCAATGTCTGATTCCTACTTACCAAGCTACTACAGTCCATCCATTGGATTCTCCTACTCCTTAGGCGAAGCTGCCTGGTCTACGGGGGGTGATCCACCCATGCCCTACCTAACCTCTTATGGACAGCTGAGCAACGGGGAGCCTCACTTTCTCCCAGATGCGATGTTCGGGCAGCCAGGGGCCCTTGGCAGCACTCCGTTTCTCGGGCAGCATGGCTTTAACTTCTTTCCAAGTGGGATTGACTTTTCAGCTTGGGGGAATAACAGTTCTCAGGGACAATCCACTCAAAGCTCTGGATATAGTAGCAATTATGCTTATGCCCCTAGCTCGCTGGGTGGAGCCATGATTGATGGACAGTCTGCCTTTGCTAATGAGACTCTGAACAAGGCTCCTGGCATGAATACCATAGACCAAGGGATGGCAGCCCTGAAGCTGGGCAGCACAGATGTTGCAAGCAACGTCCCAAAAGTTGTTGGTTCAGCTGTTGGTAGCGGATCCATTACCAGTAATATTGTGGCATCTAACAGTTTGCCTCCGGCTACTATTGCTCCTCCGAAGCCAACGTCCTGGGCTGACATCGCTAGCAAACCGGCTAAGCAACAGCCCAAGCTGAAGACCAAGAACGGCATTGCAGGTTCAAGTCTTCCACCGCCTCCGATAAAACATAACATGGATATTGGAACTTGGGATAACAAAGGGCCGGTGGCAAAAGCCCCTTCCCAGGCCTTAGTTCAGAATATTGGTCAGCAGCCAGCCCAGGTGTCCCCCCAACCGGTGGGTCAGCAGATCAATAACAGCCCACCAGTGGCCCAGGCCTCAACCGGGCAACAGCCACAGCCACTGCCCCCACCGCCACCGCAGCCGGCCCAGCTGCCTGTGCCACAGCAGGCGGCTCAGCCCACCCGCTGGGTTGCACCTCGTAACCGTGGCAATGGGTTTGGTCAAAATGGAGTGGATGGTAATGGAGTGGGACAGTCTCAAGCTAGTTCTGGTTCTGCTCCTTCAGAACCACACCCAGTGTTGGAGAAGTTGAGATCTATCAACAACTACAATCCCAAGGATTTTGACTGGAACCCAAAACATGGCCGGGTTTTCATCATTAAGAGTTACTCTGAGGACGATATCCACCGTTCCATTAAATATAACATCTGGTGCAGTACAGAGCATGGCAACAAGAGACTGGATGCTGCCTATCGCTCCATGAACGGGAAAGGCCCCGTTTACTTACTGTTCAGTGTCAACGGTAGTGGTCACTTCTGCGGAGTAGCAGAAATGAAATCTGCTGTGGACTATAACACGTGTGCGGGTGTGTGGTCCCAGGACAAGTGGAAGGGACGTTTTGATGTCAGGTGGATTTTTGTGAAGGACGTTCCCAACAGCCAGCTGCGGCACATCCGCCTAGAGAACAACGAGAATAAACCAGTGACCAACTCCAGGGACACTCAGGAGGTGCCTCTGGAAAAGGCTAAGCAGGTGTTGAAAATCATTGCCACCTACAAGCACACCACCTCCATCTTTGATGACTTCTCACACTATGAGAAACGCCAAGAGGAGGAGGAAAATGTTAAAAAGGTAAATTGTTTGTCTGTCTTGGTGAAGTGCTGCGGGGCAGGAGCTGGAGGAGGGCTACCTTGCAATGGGCTAAATCAGTAGCCTGAAAGCAGGGGGTTGTGAACAAGCTTGGTAGGCAGCACTTTGCTTCTTGGCTGGCTGTGTGCTTCCGGGCGAGTGGGTGCTAGTGTCCCGGCAGGGCTGTGTGCGGAAGCTTGCACAGACCCTGCCTGTAATCAGCTGCCCTTCAGGTGCTGTAAATCTCAAACTTCCCCGAGTACCGTCTTCACCAGACAGATTGAAATTTATTTTTACACTGTTGTCAGCACTTGGATAAGAATGGTGCAAAGTAAGAGACTGGTGGGGGCTTTTGGGGATTTTCAGAAAACAGAGCCGGGTCTTTGAAAGGCCATTTGATCCACCCCCTACCTAAAGTGGGATCAGCATGACAGCTGCTCCGCACCACTTGTAAAACCTTCAGTGATGGCAGTTCCTGTCCCTCCCCAGGCCATCTATTCCTATGCTTAATTATCCTTCCTGTTAGAAGGCTTTGTCTAATGCCCAACCTAAATCTCCCTTGCTGCAATTTAAGTCTGTGACTACTTGTCCTCTCTCCTGTGGACACAGAGCAGGTCATTCTGTTCCTCTTGGCAGCGAGCTCTTATGTATTTGAAGCAGGTAGGCTGGACCCTCTGCTAGCGCTGCCCGGCACTGCGTAGCGCGGCGTGTGAGCTGCACCGATTGCCGTCCTGCAACTGCACTGTCTTGCCACTTGGGTCCATCAGCTCGAAGCCTGCTGTGATCATTGGTTTAACTAGAGGAGTGCAATTTTCAAAGCATTCTTTGTAGCAAATTGAAAATTCTGCCCAAACTCTGGAATTAATAAGAAATTCGGTGACCTGTGGGCCTTGAATTTTTGGGGGGATGCAGCTGTGTGCTAAATTCACCTGTAGCTGACCTTCTCCACAATAGGGATCTTGCTTGTATTCGATCAAAACAGTAATTACGAATTAGCATTAGCACAGCTTTCTGGTGGTTTGCCAAGTTTTCCGAGGGTCTCTTAAGTCTCAGCAACAGGGAATTTTCCACCCAATAGCTGAAGAACTTAATCAGGAGCTGCAGCCTGCTTACCGTGACAGTGAACACAATTTTTAATTTTTTGATATGTATCTTAGTGTTGTCTGTGTTAATGTTATCACTGGTGTACAAAGATAGTCACGTTTTGCAACTGATACTCTGGCATGTATAATGCTTGAAGAAAATGTGAAAGGGAGGCATGGAGATGAAAATTTCCTTAATTTTATGTGTAGAGCTGGCTTGATTTATTTTTTTGTGAGAACCTGAATGTTCATGTGAATTCCCATCCCAGAAGTTTTTCACTTGCTATCCAGGCTGTATTGAAGTGGTAATTGGGTAGTAATAGAGACTTCAAATACAATTAGAAATCATTATTCATTACAGGACATCTTAGGAAGTGCAACTTCTGTGCTCCATATTTGACTTGTTGGGAGCAACAGGATTTGCAGTGTGAGAAAGGGACAGATCTTGGCGCAATAGGAGTGTGCAGAGGATGGGTGAGAAAAGTTCCCAGAGGGCAAGTAGAGAGTGGGTAGAGGGAAAGAGTAATACTGGGTAAACGTAAATGGGTAGAAGGAAGAGCAGATGAGTGGGAAAGGCCAGAGGAAAAGGTGAC
The DNA here is from genome assembly GCF_003343035.1 of Apteryx rowi. Lineage (NCBI taxonomy): Eukaryota > Metazoa > Chordata > Aves > Apterygiformes > Apterygidae > Apteryx > Apteryx rowi. Next base: position 362,591 of record NW_020450683.1, on the reverse strand, counting down.
AGATGGATGGTCTCTCTCTTGCAGGGAAGCTTCCGTATTTGCAAATGTTTGTAATATCTGAAAATTGGTAAGATAGTAAAAATGTGACTTAACAATTGTCTTATATTAAAAAAAAAAGTAAAACATCTTTCCTCATTTTTCAATTGTATTTTGTAATCTCCTCCCCTGCTTTCTTCAATTTCTTTGAGATGTGTTAGCATATAAAGGTCAAAAGTAGAAATAGTAGCTGACAGACGTTTAGTGCACCAGAGCCTTCTTTCTAAATGATGTTTGAGTTGATTCAGTGTGACACTCGAGCGCCAAAGCAGTTGATTAGGAAAACATTTATTCTTTCAAAGGAAACTTAGTCATATGTCTCTGGAATTCATAGGCAAGGAAGGATTCCTGTAGATATAAAACTGATGTTTGCTTTTTACTATTGACTCAGTCTTTGTTATAATTCTGGGCCCCTGCCCTGTAACATCCGGTGTGGAGGAAGTGACTGGTCTTTCTTTCAGCAACAGCTTGACCTCTTAGACTGTGAAGATGCTTGAGGTTTCTGTAACTGCTGTTTCAGGGCTTCATTGAGAAGCGATAGTTTTTGCTCGAGGAGGGCTTTCTGGGATTTAGTCCTGCTGGGCTTTCACGGAGTGAACGCTGATGGTTACCTTGGGATTGTAATTGGCAAAAACAAGCCATGTAACGCCTGCCTTGAAGCATCTCAGTTGGTCACCTGAAAAAAATTCACAAACCAGAGTTGGGGCACCGAAAGGTTAAAATGCTGCTCTAGCAGCAGTTAATGGCGCAGGCTCCCTGCCTGTGGTCTGTCAAGCTCCTTTTATGTTGGGGAAATCCTATTGCTACAAGCTCTTTGTCTCTGCCACCAGTCTTTGGATGAGGGTGATATGTTAATGTTCTGCATTCTTGTTCCTTGAAGCTTAAATGTCTCAAGGTTTGGCTTGTTTTGAACCTCTAGCAAGCTAGGATTGTTTCATTTGGCTCCGAACTTGCCTAAACCTTTGTCTGATTTGCAGCTTTATTCCTGCTTGCTACCCGAACAGATGGACAAGCTCTTGTGAAAGTCTGGGAACTCTTGAATATTCTTTTACGCTTCTTGCTGTTAGAATCATTTCTTTAGAATTCTTTAAAATAGTTCCAAGAAATCATAGGAAAAATGCTTTGGTTAGTGTTTATGCCCTTTGGCCAGCGAAGGGAAGTTAATAGGTTCAGGTTGAAAACGTCGAAATCATGCGCTTGGTTGTCCTTTACTGTTGCCTCTGCCCTTCCACATTCTTGTCCTCAGAGGCTCATCTCCGTTTCTTGGAAGTTTCTCATTTTGCATTACTAATCTTTTAAGGTTTGGATGTTCTCTTAGCCAAAACCGATGAAGTGATTGCCAGTACAATGTTACCTGAGCTAGCTTAGATCTGTCAAAGGTTTCAAGAAGTTGCTCTTGAGGTAAAGCATGTCACCAGCTTCTTCCATGTGAAGATTGCTTTTTCTTAATTAAAAAACCAGACCATAATAGCACATCTCTATTTCTAGGAATGTTGCACTGACCTCAGTGTAAAAGTCTTAGCAGAATCTGCTCAGATCTCTATCTTGCATGTGAAAGGTAACATCTTGTGTTTTCTTTTCTGAAAAACAAAGTAGGTAAAAACTTGCACTCTAAAGGGAGCTTGTCTTGGTTCTTTCTCTCTCCCATTGCCTTGCCAGGGCTTGTGGTACTTGGCTTCTTGCAGGCCCCAGGGATTTTAGGAAGGGCTTTGCATGAAAACCAGTCCTGGCCTGTTCCTTTTTGGGGGCCAGAGCGGTCAGTGGTCATGTTTGCTTTGCGGTTGATAAGAGATACTTTGCACAGGGACTTAGGTGGGTACTGAGTCAAGATGAGCTGTGCGGGATTGATTTGCATGCTGAGGTGTACCAGCCTGAAAATAGAAATGTGTGATTTGCCAGATTGGAACTATTAGTTCCTGAAATGTGCTGCATTGTGTCTCGGTTGACGCTGTCTGCTGGTTAAAGGAGTATTAATAGTGGTAAGTGTTGCTGCCCCCTTAGAAGGTGCGATTTAAGGAAAAACAAAGTGGCGTCATATGAGCCTGTTTCAAACTAACAGGCTGTTGCATAGTCACTGTTAAAAGGGAACGATTTCTGCTGTATTTTGCGGAGTTGTGGGGTTTTGTCTTTAAAGTTTGTAGTCTCTGGGAGGAGAGAGCATACTTCTAAAGAGTGGAATAGCACTTCTTTCTTCCTCTGTTACCACCGTCCTGGCTAATGCTGCGTTTGCTTCTGGTTTTACCACATTCAGCAGGATAATGTTTCTGACTGTAGATGAAACAAAGATTTGGTTCCTGGATATTGCATCCCTAGGCAAAACCAAGCATTTCCTATGATAGTAAGGGAATAGTGCTTGCACTTGCACGGTCCCTTTCATCCAGTGATCCCAAGGCTATTTGCTCTCTTTCTGCTCCAAATACTAGCCGTAGAGAAGTTGATTGATGGACCAGGACAGAATTTCCTTGCTGTGAATACCCCTTCTGTAACACACATCTTTCAGTTTAGTTCCAGGTCTTCTAAATCGTCTATGTGTGAGTCCATGCTCATATGTTTGTCGTAGTTCGGGAATAGAGGAAACATAAACCATACTGCTTGTCCTAGTAGCTTGTTACTGGTGGTTTGATGTATGCCGTGCTTTGTGCTTAGGATACCTTTAAGCCAGCACTGTGAAGCACTTATGATGTTCATATGTATTTTTGGTTATATTCTAGCTCTGTTTAAAGGCAGTAGAAAGAGGGGGGGGGAAGGTTTAGATTTTGCTCTAATCAGTGTTTTCTGCTGCAGGGCAGGGGAGTGCATTTCCTCATCTGTAAAACAGGAGTAGCTGGAAGCCATTTCACTGCAACTAAAGTGGAAGTTGAGTGGTAAAAAAGGAAGCCCGTTCCAGTTTCTCATGGCTGAGCCTTAGCGTTAATATCTTGTTAGCAGTCTTTTCTGAATAATGTTGTTTAAAGAAGTCAACTCACTGCTTTTGAAGTTGGTCTCTAGGCGCTGTCAAGATGAGTAGTTTTAAATTTGTTTCATGAGGACTGGTAATCGGATTTGGAGCCTTTCATCTCTAGGTCACTGGGTCAAATGCAGCGCAGGCTGCAAGCGAGGAGAAGCTATTGCACCTCTTGCAGGTATGGCCCTGAGTGAAGGCAGTTTCTTTAAGGTCCTTTTCTTGTGAACTTGTTACCAACTGCCTTGCTGGCTGCTTGGTGTGGGAAAAGCTTCTTGCCCCCCTGCCGTCCGCCTTCTGCTTCAGGGTGTTATCTTCACCTTGGCTGAGCGAATGCAGCCCCAAGCTGCAGAATACCTTCATCTGATACAGATATGGTAATGCATTCATTCATCTGAAATCGTTAGTATATTCATAATGTCTTAAAAAAACAACCTTCTTCCCTTCTCTAACAATTGAGTTGGAATTGTACGTGGAGTTGGCTAATTCCCTAGAAACAACGTGGAGATCTTGGTATGCAAGAAAGGCATGCATAAGACGTCCTCGGTGATGATATTTTTAAAGTGTTACGGCTAACTTGCTGATACTGAGGTTAATAGCCACTGACAGAGGTGTTGTATTTCAGGTTATCTGAATACAGCTATTTCTCCAGGAAAAGTAATTCTCCTTTGAAGCTGAGTGGTGGTCAGCCATTTTGTTTCCCGAAAGCACAGTGCATCGGGACGTGGGTAATGCTCTGTTGCCTGGATTTTCTATCCAGTGCAGAAGTACAGCGGGTCACAAGACATGGCTTAAAGCTGATTAGGATCCTAGGAAAACTGCAGAAACGCATTGACACGCGTAGCTTGTGTTCGTGCAACTGGACAAGGACAGCTTCACGCACGATGCTCCTTGTGTGTTTTAAACCACACCGTATTTCGACAACAGCTTTTCGTCTGAAAGGCGTTGCTTTCTTTTTGTGTCTTCCTCAAAGTGTTATGTGACAGGTGTTCATCTAGGAGGCTTCTCTTTCCGTACTGGGTGATCAATTTAGCCGCAGCCGTTAGAACCCTCTCTTATTTTCCTGGATGTTGTTTGTACCTGGTAGTACTTGCACTTTCCTATGGCTTCATGAGTTAATAAACTGATTCCTCGGTGGTGCAAAACGCTGGATACTTGCCAACTAAAACAGTGCCACTCTGCTTTTACTGTAGCAAAGTTACCCAAGGAAGTCTCGGTTAACAAGGATTGTCATTATCCGAGCTGATCACTAGAATAGAGACTTGATTGTAGCTCTTTCCAGTGACTAGCTGCCCAGTGTGAGGCTTTTTAATTGACGTGTAAGTCATGTTATAGTGCATTTGAGCAGTTAATAATAAAGAATTTGGGTTCTGTAAGCTGTTCTTTGGAAGGAACTCGGAAATGAAGGTGGCATTTCTGGTTCCATACCATTAGAATTTTTTTTTATTAAAAGGACAGTGTTGAGCTGGTTTGGGTTAACTGCATAGCTATTTCTTGTAATGGAGAATCAGTGTAGAAAATTTAAGATAAAAACTGAACCTTGTCTAAGTAAACTAAAACTTTCTTGTGCTTCTAATCTTGAAATTAAAATATTATTTTAGTTTCCTTCCTTGTATTTATCTGTACAGATTGCTCCACTTTCTCAGCTCTACTACTTATGATTTGATGCCATCTCCTATAAAGTGATTTCAGAGAATTTCTTGTCATCGTTTGTAAGTCTTCAAGAAATCGTGAAGTCCTGATCGTCAACCTTATGTTCTCTTGCGAGCCATCCTGATTTTGGTTTCAGCTGATGCTCTTGAAGTGTTTAAAGAAAAAAATATATATAAAACTGTGTTCCAATGCATATTGCCACGTGTTCCCTTTCAAATATCAGTGAAATGAGGACACGCACAAAAGGCTATAGGAAATATTGTCTTTTTTACTTGAGCTTGTGGATTGAGTTCTTCTTGGTTAACAGAAGTAGGCAAATACATTCCCTCTTGTCCTTTCATTATATGGAGTATTGTGTTTTTTCTTGTGGCATAAAATACTCGTTCTGCCTTGTTTGGGGCTGAGGTAGTATTTTAGGCCTCAAACGCAAGAACATCTGCACTGGGTCAGATCATAAGTCCGCGTAGTCTAATATTGTATCTCTTGTGGCTGCTGGTGTCTGGGTGGAAGGAGGCAAACCGTGGGCCTGCACCGAAGGCAGCCTGCCCGCCCTGCGGACCAGATAGCGCGGACCATGGCTTTGATTCCAGCTTCCCCGGGCACTGAGCGCTCAGCCCTCACTCGCCGGGCCGGGGAAGGATCCGCAGTGAGAACTGCGTCTGCCTGTCTGCCTATAGCACTTGCTGCATGGTATATGAGAAGGTGAGAGTCTTCCTCTCAGATTTCAAAGTGTTTGACCTGCAGATGTGGACATCTAGAGAGGTGCTGCTCGAGCATCCTTGCTCCCTTTTCTACATTAAAAAGCTCTGTGTGCGGCGAACAAAGTGGTCAGGAGCAAAGGCCTGTAAGGACAGTGCAAGCACGTGTTTAGACATCTCTGAAGGTTTTCCTAGCCTTTAACAATTTGTAGCTTAGGAATTTCTGGACCCAAAGGAGGCATTTCTGTGTTTAACAGCTCATGATTTCCCTTCTTGTCCAATATTTTGACATCATCTTTGAGCATCCACAGGATCCTGTGGCAACGAGTTCTACAGCTTAATTATGTGCTGTGTGACGAACCATCACCTTTGGTTTGTTTTGACTCTGCCACCCGCTAGCATCATGTGATGCCCCCTGGTTCTTGTGGTTCAGGAAGGGGTGGCGAGCACTTGATTTCAATGTACTCTCTTTGCCTGCTCAGCTTGTGCATCCCTTTTCAGTCACCTCTTTTCTAGGCTTGAGAGCTGTAGGTGGTGTTTCTGCAGATGGAAACCCTTCTGTACCTTTGATCAGCCTCATTGCTCTTCTCTGACTCTTTTCCAGTTTTTCTGCATCCCTGCAGAGATGGAGAGGAGCAGAGTTACAAGATAGAGGTGCAGCCTGGGTTTGTACAAAGGCATGATGATGTTCTGTTCCAGATCGTGTTTACTTTTTTGATTGTAGGCATTTTCCTAGAATTATCCGTTGCAACCTTGAGCTCATGTTTCTGAATGTTAATGGCCAGTTTGGAGCCTGTCATCTTGTACATCAAGCTAGGACAGTGCTTTTCATGTGAGTCACTTGATTTATCTACAGTGAATTTGGTCTGCCTACTTGAATGTTCAGCTGCCTTTTCACACAAGGTCCTTCTGCATTTCTTCACAGTTGGCTGCTATTTTTGTTACCCTGAATAGCTTAGTATCATCAGTAAACTATCACTTTATTCACTCCCTTTTCTAGATCTTTTATGAATATGCTGAAACACAAATTCCAGTAAAGCTCTATAGGTCATCTGCATGCAAGAGTGTTCAGTCCTTAGCATTGCGCTTTTATGGTGTGGCAGAGACTAGAACAAATGCGTTATTAACTTTACAGCTGTGAGATTTTGAAATGTGAAAGTGGGGGTACTTCACTTTCCAAACAGTCGCGTGGTACAGGTTTTCTGGTGCTAATACTTTGTGTCTGAGCTATGATCTGTCATCTAAGAGAACCAAAGTCATAAAGCACAAGTCATGTGACGCACAGTGAGGATGAGCCCTAGTCCGTAGGGGAGGGAAGAAAAAAAAGCACCTTGCTGTATCTGGTGTAAGTCAAAACCGCGGCTCAGTGTTTGGAGGAGCCCTTGGTGAATGCTGTTAACTGTTCAGTGCTGTTCACTTCAACTTCCATGTTAACTACTCCCATTACTTTAATAATGCTGTTAGCTTTCTTTTCTGCATTATGAGGGAAAGCCAACTTCTTCCCTTACCTAACGGTGTCAAACCTGGACTGTGCAAAGGGGCTGCTGACCCCATCAGCGAGTTGGGCTGCAGAGACGAGTAGCTTTTTAGAGACTCTTGTTTCTGGGTTATGTCAGTTGTGGTGAATGGAAGAGAGCAGTCAGGTTTGCTGCTTGTACCCTTGCTTGCCCGCTGGTGAAGCTGAGTTTCTTGTAACTTTGCAGATGATTATGAGAGGAAGCTTGTAGCGAAGTCACTGAACTGGTGTTGGGAGCCTGCCTTTTTGGTTTTCGGAGCTGCAGCAAATGCCAAATATGGCAAACTACTCATCTCATCTAGTGGTAGGGAAGAATAAAGACTGGTATAAGGCAGGGAGGAATTTTTTCCTTCTCAGTGACGTGAGAAGAGACTTGTGCAATTGTACCTTGCTCGTGCACCAAAACCAGCAAGTCCAATTCCATTCCCTAGTGCGAGCCCAGTCATCCTAGCATGAAATGCCACTAGAAGTCTTCCCAGGCTGCTTTGCATTGCCCTTGGTTCTAAATATTCATAGTTGTTCTTAGCTTATTTGCTCTTCTGTTTCCTTCTCAAGTTTTACTCTACAGGACGGCGACTCTCTACAGGAGGGCAGTTATAAATGTTTGTGGGAATTGGTCTGCCTCCGTGCTATCAAATGTGATGTTTTAAGCAAGAAGATTGCATCAGTTTTGATGGTGCTTTGGAAGATTTTGGGGAACAGCAGTATGCCTACCAGTATGTGACAGCTAGGACCATCTCACTTGTGTAACAGCCACTTCAGAAAGAAAGTCCCACTACTCTCCTGACGCTGTCTGTGTCCTTCTTATCCTTAACCCCAAACTGGTGGTTCTGACGTGGAAATGCAATGTGTGATTTAAAATGAATGACCACTGTGGTGTTTATGTTCACAAATGTTAAGGCAAGTTTTGCTATGTTTTGGTTCTGCTTCAAAAATTGCGTCTTATTGTTCCTTATTTCTTCTGTCTGACTTCATCTCTCTCTGACTACATGGTGAAGCAACTGGTGTCTAGTAAAGCTGTGGTGTGCTCAGGTTTTAAGAGGAAACCAGAACTTCCTAACTGCCCAGCCATGCGTGCTCAGTGCGATGTTAGGACGTAGTCTGGTGCTTCCTTCTGCGTTCGGCGTTATTTGAGGATCCCCCTCCCTTTCTGTCCTGTCTCCCCGACTGGCAAATCTCAGTTGTGAAGTCTGCGCCTAGGCAGCCCCTGCAGTTCAGTTGTGTCCCTGTTTGGCTCGTGCTCTTATCAAATGATGCGAGTTTGCTCTTTGGGGGGCTTGCGTGGACGTTTGGTTTTGCTTCGCTAAGTTTTGATTCGGTTCTTAGTTGCAAAAGCAAGTCTTCCTTGCACTGACAAGGACTTTTTATTTGCATATCTTCTTTCTTGGTGCTAAGCTCTGTTATGCGAATGGGAGGTAGGATAAAGACTTCTAACTATAACCAGACTACTGTAACTGATGATTTTAAACAATGTGGAGCTAGTATCCCATCTCAGAGGTGGGACAGGCTGGAATGTAGCTTTTCGCTGTAGCTCTGCTGGCTTGCTAATGCTGACTGTAGGAAAACCTTGCGTTTGGTGTATAAGTCAGTTAAGACTTGAGGCTGTATGTGGAGCAGATAAGCATAACAAGAAAGCGATACTTCCTGTCCAACATTTGTGCTGACTTGTAACCATGCTTTAAGCTGATCTTGCTGGGAAAGCTGTGCTGGGTATGTTTGAGAAAACATCACTGGCAATGGACTGCTGCAACTTCTTATTTTGAAGGCAAGTCAGGAGTCTGCCTTGGACACACAGGCACATGGAAATCCTGACATGTTAGTTTGCTTTGCTAGGATTGCATCCAGCATGGAGCAGGAGTCCTCCTTGAGAGGAGGGTTCAAAAAACAAAATGCCGTATGGTTGCAGCAAGCGCCGAGGGCTGAATTGTTCTGGCGAGCGAGGGCTGCAATCTCGGTGAGAGCTGCAGGTGCATTTCTTAAGGCTGGGTGTCTCGGCCCTTTGGGGAGTGATCCTGCCGTAGCGTAGACCACGCTCTAGTGTGGTTGTCCCCTGATGCTTGGAAAGCAATGTGTTTTGCTTGTAGGCCGGGGCAGTTTGAAACCAAGACTGTACTTTGTGGCCTGCCTAGTTTTTAGGCTACTGTGCTGTGCTCCCGATGAGACTGGACCAAATAAACCCCCGCTGTAGTTTATGTTGTGCAACTGGGAGTCATGTTCCTGGTTCTTCTGCAGGCTTTGATTAGTCTTTCATTTCTCTATCTGTAGTGTGGAAATAATGTCCTTGCCTTTGCCTTAGGAGTTATTAAGGCTGAATGTTGTTTGTTAATCAAGGTAAGAGCCTCTGAACAAACCCGTGGCGTTATCACCTATTGTCATCGTTTCTAGGTACAAACTCTGAGCTCTTTGAGTCTGTTGTTGTTGTTGGCTCCCCGCAGTGCGACTAGATAAAGTAATCTCTCATCGGCCTTCTCCACTGGCTTGTTCGGTTGCTATTATCAGGACCTGGCTTGTGACATTGCTGCAACCCCCTGGGGACTGCAGTGACATGACTGAAGTGGATTAAGCAGGATGATTACAGAGGGCTTCTATTTACACAGGCCAGCCTTGTCTGAGCTTGGTGCCTCTAAACACCGTGAGCCCGGAGACATGCTTGCAGTGATGTGTGGGTGTCAACACTTGATTTGAGCAATGGTATGCTTCTTTCTAGTCATCACCGTATCACTTTGCACTTCAGCCATTTCAGTGCTGCAGTGTTCTTAGCCCTCTGGTTGCTGAGGGATTTGATAGATGGAGACAACCGTCTGAGCCTGGTGTCTTTTTTTGTGCTCCTCCCCCTTGGATCAATAAGGCATGGCCCAGGTCTAATGAAAAATGCAGCTGAAGAGAATGTAACACTTTTTGACAGGATCTCTTTGCCCTCCAGGGACTGTATGCCGGAGCAAAGCCCAAAACGCTCGCGTGTGCATGCAGATGCTAACTGCAGTGCCTTTTCCTGGCTTCCGCCTAGCTGTGTGGGCTCGAGCTTAACGCCGTCCCCGTGCCCTTGAGATCAAAGGAGGATGCACCAGGAAGGATGAGCATCTGCAACACTGTTAGCCTTTGCCATCAGTCCTGCTAGATGCATTTGCAACTGCTGTGACGTGGTGCTCACCTCTTACCCCACCAGTCCTGAGGACCAAGATGTTTTTTGTGGGATCTGCTGCAATCAGGGTGGCAGATTAGATGGTGTAAAAATCCCCTAGGCCCCGGTTTTACCCCACTTTCTTGCCCTCTAGGAGGGGGTGCAAGAGAGCAGCTGTGAAGCTGCCGACAGAAGAGCAAGCAAAGCAGTACTGAAATTGGTGGAGAGGAGGGAGCTGTTACTTCCCTCCCTTTGCCTAACGGCAGCAGTGTCCGCAGCGGGGTGCGCTAAACCGAGACCCCAGGCAGTCGGGCGGGTGCGGAGCAGAACTGCTGGCAGGCTGCCGAAACGTCTCCCGGGGTGGAGGCTCTGCCGTGTGCCATGCCCTGCTCTTGGCAGAGGGCAGGGCGGCGCTGCGTTGAAATAAACCCCTCCGGAGCCCCGAGCAGGCGATTTCATGCTGCGTTTTTCTGTGACAAACTCCTGAAGATACTATTTGAGGCGCTGATGGAGGGAAGTGGGTAGTGCTGCACTGATATCTCAAGGTTTTGTACTGAATAGCTGAAGACTTAAACAGAGCACTTGGTTGAGAAAAATTGCACTCTAATCCACCCTGAAATTAAGATGTTCACTTCAGTCATGTCTCTGATCCCCTGATAGACTTGAGGGCAGTAGCACAACTATTCTAACCTCTCTTCGGAGGTGCTGTCTTCTGTTTTGACACCTTAGGATTTTTTTGGGGGGGGGGGGGGTCATTTTTCCTGCTCCCTGCTTTTAACCATCTACTGGCCTGGGGAGCAGCTTCACCTTCACAGCAGGGGAGGGAGAAGAGCCTAATTAGGCCGGTGGCTGGGGTCCATCTGCTCAGCTAACTGGGTGAAGCGCTCAGCGGGGACTTCAGCCACCATCTGCAGGCCAGGCCAGGCCGCTCTCCGTCGCCACTGAAGGAGAAGGGGGCGGTTCGAAGGCTGCGTAGTCCTGGCAGCCGGCTCAACCCGTGTCTGCGTTTGGGAAGATGGAGGCATTAGCCCAGGCAGTTGCAGCTTCTTCCCGAAAGAATGCGTCATGTTGCCATCTGTCCTTGTTTAACGTAACATGCTGGCTGCCGAGCCAGGCAGCAGAGAGGGAACAGGGCTTGGCAACTTCGTTTTTGATTTGTGGCTTTCCCTGCAGCATTTGGTTTTCTTTATGCTCCAGACTAGTTTTGCTTTCCACCACGGTAGTTTTATTTGACTGTTGGGTGGTGGTGTTTTTTTTAGCAGCAAATGGCACCTGCAATAAATTTGGGCAGACTTAGGAGAGAGGGAGAGAATAAAATTGAATTATGTGGGGCAAATACTCTTGAAGAGAACATGTGCTTTAGGCTAATCCCCCTCCCTGGAGGGTGGTGTGTGCACTGTATCATACGGAGCTTTGTTCCCTTTTCCCTTGCGCAGAAGTGGAAGCGGAGGGTAACTAGGCACAAAGCAGTCGCCGCTTTCCAGCAACCGTTCAAGCTCGCGCGGAAGAGTCGGAGCTGAAGCGATCCTTGGGTCGTTGTATGCATGTGCCAAAGTCTGGGGGAACATATTGTTTCAAGCTGGATGCAAGGCCTCCCTTTTTGGGAAGGTTGCTAATAATAGCTGACTATACATGCTGTTAGTCCGGGATCGAAGCTTCTAGTAGACAAACTCTTGCCAGGTTTAGCAGTGGTGGCAAAGGACTCTACTTCTTCCAGGAACCCACACGCTTCCCCCTGCCAGCGAGATGCCGAGGAGGAAGGGAAGGTGCGTTGGCACCGCGCTGCCTCTGATCGCCAGCCAGCGCATCGGCGCGGGCAGGCCCCATGGTTAAGTTATCACGAGGGCTGTGACGTGGGGCAGGGAGAGGCGGGCGGGCATCTCTGCCGCTGCCCCGACGTGGGGGACGCGGCCCCGGGCAGACTTGCCGGGAAGTATCCTGAACCAATGCAGCCAGATTCGAGTTTATCAAAGCCTGACAGTAGCCCTTTTTTTTTTTTTTTTTTTTTTTTTTTTAAGTTAACTTGAGGAAAAACCCAGATTGTCTTGCAGGCACCTGGTGGAGGCACTGTTTTCCTGCGGAGGCGGGTATGGACTTGGCGTATCTCAGGGCTGCTTGTGGGTACTGACTTGGGGGATCAGCTCGCTCCAGTGCTGAGCATGTGAACCACAGCCAAAATGTTCTAGCGCGCTTCACGCAAGAGATTGCAGGGACTTGCCTGCGCTTGGAGGAGATGCAGTTAAGAGGCAGGGAGGAGCATCAGCGAGAGCCCTTTAGCTGTTGACAGGTTTTATTTTTGAGGTGGTGTCGTATGATCTGGAAACGATGCTCTCAATGTGGGCTGGGCAGCGTTTCTTAACCCTTCGGGAGAGTCTGGACCCGCTTCTGTGCAAAGCTGCTGGGTTTTGCTTGGGTTTAACAGAGAAAACACGATGCAGCGTGTGGTATTTAGCGTAGGAGATTATACAATAACCCTTGATCTCTGGGGATATTTGGTGCTGCGCTGCCTGTCAGTTTTCAGCATGGTGTAAATGCTTGTCTGGACAGTGCATCCCTGCAGATGTTGAAAGATAGATGGGATGCGAATGAATAAAGAGGATGGTTTCAGCAGTTAGGTGGGAAATCACTGTGGCGCTGGTCCCTGGGAGACCTGTGAACCTGTTGATTTTGGGGGTGAGATGCCATCAATAGGTTTCAGAGTTAGCAATGCGGTTTTGCTCCGAGGAATGGAGCTGCTGGTAGCTGTGGGCCGTTTCAGGTGCTCAGCACACTGAAGCCGACGTAACTGCTCCATAGGTTTGAACTGCAGCTTGCTTTGAGTTTGCGGGGAGCCGGCGCTCGTTTTGGTCCGGCAGGCAGCTGGAGAGAGGCAGTGCTGCGCCGAGGGCCCCCGCATCCTGCTCTCGCTTCCCCTCTCCTCCTCCTCCCCGCTCTGTATGCCCTGATCCTGCACAGCACAGGGATTCCTGCTGCAAAAGGGCCTGGTGTCACTCGCTTCTGGTTTCCAGGCCATCGGTGCGCCCGGGAGGGAGCTTGTGGGTGCCGCAGAGCAGCGCCTGGAAGTTGGGAGCCTCGTTTTGTCCCCCCGCTACTCCCAATCCTCACTGCTTGGAGCTGCAAACTGCAGCAGCGACCTAGACTAGCTTTTTTTTCCCATTTTCACCAATTCTTCCTTGGTTCATCCTTTACTTTTTTTTTTCCTTCCCTTCTGTTTATCTTTGTGCTGTTAACCTCTAGCTTGGAGAACCTCGGCGATGTCTGTTTGGGGAGACCCTGTAATGCTGATCACCCTTGGTGCCCGAAAGATGTTGCTGTGAGCGGGGTGGGGGGGGTGGAGTTGTGGTAGCAGCGGCCCTCCTGGAGGGGAAACGCGATGGGCTGCTAGACCCAAGTGACGCGGTGCAATACGTAGTCGCGTCGGCCGTAAGCGGCTGCGGCGCCTCCTTTTGCGAGCAGAAAGACCGTTTCTCAGACTTGCCTTGCTCACGTGGGACGGGCCTTCTGTCCCGGACTCCGCGTGTTGAAATACTGATGCGCGAAACGGGTGAATACAATTGCATTGCCGCTTGGCTGGGGTAGTTTTGCAAGAGCTGCTCTAAGCTAACGTGGTGTTCTTTGTTTTGTTTTGTTTTTTCTTTTGCAGGAACGCCAAGGCCGTGTCAAGTAAAAGGCCATCCCTCCCACAGAGACTGCAGCAGAGATTGCATCCCAGCTATCTTTCAGAGAGCGAGAGAGAGAGAGAAAGAAAGAGAGAAAGAAAAGCAAAAATATCCCAGAGAGAATTAGGACTTTTTTTTTCTTAATTTCATTGACTTCAAAAAGACTCTTACAAACTTGCAGTTTAAAAAAAAAAAAGTATTGGAATTTCACAAAAGACATAGGACTTAAAATAAAAAAAAATACAAAAACAACAAAAAAAATCCCTTCTAGATAGAGTATAGGTAAAAACTGTCCCCTTTCTTTTGGCTTTGGTTGTGATTTCAGAGCATACGCTTTGTTTTTTGTCTTTTTACTATGTTTTTTCGGATTTTAAAGTCCGTAAGTGGCATATGCCTTTTTTTCTCTAATTTTTAAACCCCGCCGCTTCCCTTCCTTCCACCCCCTTGCGCCTCCTTCCCCTGGTTTTGACATTTGCACTTGGAACACCGAGTTGTAACATCCACCACAGAAAGTGGAGTAACTATTTTCTTTTTTTTCTTCCCCCTGGACTGGAAGAAGAGGAATTCTACGAGGAATATGGGGTTTTGGCCTAAGAAGAATTGAACAGGAATTGTCCACAAGGTTGTGTCTAAAGGTGGTTCGTTTTTCTCTGACCCTTTGTTACTCAAAAGTCAAGTACTAGGAGTCCTAAGAAATGTTCTGTTCTTGTGCATTATACGGATTACAGATTAAGTCTGGATTAATTTGGTTTGAAAGCTGAGAACAGCGGTAAAAACTTGTTTTGTTTACAGGAAAATGAATTCTGGGCAAAAAGAAATATTGTAAAATGTGTAGTGAATATGTTTCTTCAGTTTCTTGTTAAGCCAATGAGGAATGGGCGTTGCCTTTCTTTTCACCATTAATCACTTCTCAATAATAAACGTGAGATCCTGTTGAGCATCACTGGTGTCTGCCGCTCGGTTTTGGGTGCTCTCGCTTAGAGTAGCACGGGGTGGGGGGGGGACGACAGCAGCTTGGGGCAGCCGTCCCGGCCTCTGCTTGCGTCCCTGTTTGCTCTGGGAGATGTCCGGCGCCGGGGGCGGCTTCGCTTGGGAGACGGAGCCCTGGACTCTGAGCATCCTGCCTCGGCGCGGTGGCTGTAGCGAACTGTCATAGCAGGAGACCTGGCGTCCGGCATGGGATAACCTTGGTCCCGGGAAGGTATTTTTCTTCCCTGATAGGTTTCCAAAAGGCAGCGTGCCGGTCTCCCGGGGGTGAGCCAGGGCGAGGAGCGAGGGCTGCAGCTAGTGCGGGCGCATCACCGTGCGCCTGGGGCTGCGGATCGGGGCGAAGCGCCGTCGCGGCTGCGCCGATGCCTCCGTTCTCGCGTGCTCTCTGCCTGCCTGCGGCTCCGCTGGCGCGAGATGGGCCGCATCCAGCTCGTCTTGCTATTTAGGATTTGTTCCCATGTCATGGGTAAATTGGAGATTAACCAGCAGCTTTTCAGGGTGCATGAAATAGACACCCACTTGCAGATCTCTCCTTGGGAAATAGCTCGAGGTCAAGAAGTCAAAAATCCAGTTTTCTCGTGTTTGACAGTTCAGAGGGAATAAAAGAGCCACAACCGCATCTACTGCCTGAGCCAGTACCGGTGCTTTAGCTGTCGTTACCTGGTGGGATGTCAGCAAGGAAAATTGTGATACATTGAAATTATCCCAATTATTAAATCAGTCAGGAAACACCTGTAATCAGCCCGCTGACTTGTCTGCTCTTCTCACCGTGGGCTGGAAAATTGGTCTCCTTAGCCCCGCTTTCCAGTTGCCTCGTTCTAGCACTATACGCAGGTTGCCTTGAAGGGGGACAGGACAGCAAATACTGGCAAATCTGGTACGTGCTCACTGAAAAGCATCGATTTTTTTTGTTGTTGGAATAAATCTTGTTTTTAAAAAGGAAAAAAAAAAAAAACCAAAAAGCCTCCAAATATCCCCGTCACACCTGTTCTCTGCTCTCCTTGCAGCTCTACTCGTTGCCTGATGGCTGCGGTGGGTAAGTACCGGGGCCGCTCACCGGCGGCGGTTTGGGCTGGTGTTTCCGCAGGGGCCAAAAGCGTTTCGGTGGGATTCCTCACTCGTTTCCTCCAGAGCAACTTCTCTCCGTTCTTTGACTGCTTTGTCCTCCCTGTTTGCCTCTGCTCAACCGGCTTGAAAACGCAAATTGCTTGAAGGTGCCCGCGCTTTTCAGCGGGAGCATAAAACCCGCCTTGTTTGCAAAGCGCCGGGAAAAGGCGAAAACAGCGGAAGAAAAACCTGACTTTAGCAGAGGCCCGGCTGAAGCAATTTGTCTTTTGAGGGAATCTCGCTACCGTAGCGAGTGAAAAAGCCCCGGGCGGTTGGTGTCGTGCCCATCGCAGCGCCGGCAGGTGTTTTGCGCGGTTGGTTTCGCTGTTGCTCAGATGCTGCTAGTTCCCCCTTTTTGGGCTTCAAGCAACAAGCAGAGAGAGACGGGTGAGGAACAGGAAGACGCGATTTGAAACCCGCGATCCTTCACAAGCAGGTGCCGGGGTAGTACCTGCAATTATTTTTACTTAGGAAAAACAACTGCCCAATCACTTTAATCGCCCCGCTGCTGCGGTGGGGACATCTGCTTCCTTCGGCGTGGAACGGCCCCGCGCTGGGATCGCTGGCTGATTCCTGTTTGCCGTTCCGTTTTTCTCCTCACATGCAGCTAAACACAAGGAAAGAGCGCCCGTGTTCCCAGCAGGATTTATTCGGCAATGCCTTCAACCTTGCAATCCCTTCCATGGAAACCGGCCTCCTCYGCCCGCAGCAGGGCTTCGCGTGGGTGCAAGAGTCCCGCAGCCCGGGGCGACTTCAGGACCAGCCCACGTCTACCCCAAGTCGGAGAGAGGAGAGAAGAAACACGGGCACGTGGCCCACCAGCGCACGGAGTCGGGAGACGCGGCTTCCTTCTCGGCTGCTCCGATTTATGACCGGGCGAGTTGGGTTTGGTCTGTTTTCTTCATCGTTTAGGAAAAATAGGTCATTTTGAATGCGCCGCCTGGCCGGGCTCTACCATCCTCGCCGCTTGGGAGACCTGCTGGCCTTCTGGAGGGGAACAGAAAAGGTAACACCAAAACCGGCCCCGACGTTAAACCTCGCAAGTATTTTTGAATAGGAAGAGGCCAAACGAGTGTCCGTGAGGGTAGAAATAGTCCCGGGCAAGAAGGGGGAGCTCCAACGGGGAGTAAAGGCGTTAGTGCCTCCGAGGTGTTAGTAAGTCTTAAACTTTGGGGGATGCTGTTGAACGTTTGTCCGGCTCGAGAAGGCGACCGACAGCCGCTGCTGCGCAGACAGCAAGGAGCCACCTCGACCTGCTTCACTCTGCAGGCAAACGCCCCAAAACGGGGGAAAAAAATGCTTTTTGAGTCCGGGGAACCAACCTTCCTTAATTATTACTGAAGACCACCATGGCCTGAAATGCAGTTTCCGCCTGAGCGCGGCACGGGTAAGAACGCAGAGGTGTTCACCGCTTTCATTTCTTTGCAAAGGCAAAATATTCCCGGTCCCCCAGGCTGGTTTTTCCGTGCTGCTCTCTCCCATTTAAAGCTGCGGTTGGCTGCGAGCGGGGGAAATCAGGGAGTGCGAGAACCTGGTTTATGTGCTTTGAGAAAGGAAACTCCTAGATCTTTCTGCAGTGGAGAAAAGGTGGAAGACGAGTCCTAAAGGCTTGAAATCCAGAAGGCAAATGTAAAAAAGAAAAAAAAAAGCCCTGCAGCTGGTGCAACCGGCAGTGATCGGAGGAGCTTTCCGCCTTCCTCCCCAGGCAGGATGCCGAGGCGCTGCCGTACAGCGGGCAACCCTTCGGCACGCTGTCCGGCGGCGTGTGCAAGGAGTCGAGCGCCGGAGCTGGATCTGACAGTCGCCAGGCGAGGGCTCCTGTGTGCTGCTGTGTGTGCGTCTGTGTGCGACTGTGCGCGGCTGTGCACGATTGTGCATGGCTGCGTGCAGCTCTCCCCGCCTTTCCAGGAGCCCTCGGACCAGGGGCAGGAGGAGCTGGAGGAAGCGGGAGGCTGCTCAGCCGATCGGGAGGAGCGGCCGCCTCGCGCTCGGCCGTCCCGGGGTGCAGCGTGGTGGTGGGGAGCTGAGAGACGGCCGCATTTGCAGGGAAGGACGGAGCTGGCGAGGGCTTCCCCACCTTCGGGGGCCGTTTGCCCTTCTCCTCCCATTTCCCTGTTGTCCCAGTCCGCGGTGTCCCCGTCCCCTGCGTCCCCATCAGCCCTGCCTCCTCCCTCGGTGCTGGCCGCGCTCCGGGAGCTCCCGTGGGGCGCGGGAGATGCGGGATGCCCTCCTTGCGTGTCCCGTGCCGGCGGCTTGGTGTCCCCCCGCCTAGGAAAACCCCGCTGGGCCGAGCCTCTGGCCGCCCCCCCGCAGCGTCCCCGCGTGTGGCAGCACTGCGGTGGCAGCCGGGGAGCCCTGAGGTCGTCCTGCCCGGCTGGGACACGGGGACCCTGCAGGGACCCCGCCGCAGCCCCCCGCTCCCCCCGGGTACGAGCAGGAGGTCCGAGCGCCCAGATCCCCCTTGGGCGATGCTCAACGCGTCGCTGGGCTGGAGCCCGGGTCCTTCCCAAAAGGAGGGCGGTGGTGCTGCGCGTGCCCGGCCGGAGCAGGGGACGGAGGCGGGGGGACGTGGGGACCCCTCCCCAAGGCTGCGGGCTGGCAGGAGGGGACGGGCCAGCCCGGGGCACAACGAGCTCGGCCCCGTCTCCATCCGCATGTCTGGGGGCAGCATCCTTGCAGGACGCGGGAGCACCCGGGGGGGGGGGGGTTAGCGCTGCTCCCGGAGCAGGATTTGGGCACGGCGTGTCCCCAGGGCCACGGCAGCAGCAGGGCTACATGCGTTTACGGGTGACATCCTTTATTGACAGACCAGCGTCCCTTCCCCTCCCGGCCGCCCCGGGCTGCTCGCAGCTGTCCGGCTGCTGTCAGAGACGAGCTGGGACACCGGCTGATCCTGATCCCGATCCCGACCCCATGCAAGGAGCTCCGGGCTGGCGAGGGGCCGAGACGCTGGCAGCCGCAAGCAGACAGCGGAGACACCGACACCAGCGAATCTTCGGCAACGAAGCTCTGGTCATCGGCCGGTTGCCTCCAGGGAAGACCAGAACGTGGGGAAAAGCAACGGGAAAGTCTCCTAGGGCTTCACGGGCAGGAAATCACAGGGAAGGCAGCAAAAAGCATCCTAGGAAGGAGCGAGCGTCATCTCTGGTTCAGCCTTGGGTGACGAGTGGGACATTCCCGCGTTGGACCTTGGGAGCTGCGGTCCCGAGAGCGCCGGGAGCATCTCCTGGCCGGGCCAAGCCGGGAGCGAGCAGAAACGCCACATGGGATGGGCTGAGCCGGTGGGCTGAGCGCCAGGGCTGCGGCGGGAGACGCCTCCAGCCGGCACGTGGCCTCCGGGAACCGCTCGGGGCCTCAGGAGAGACCCATGGGTGTAAGTGAGAGGCCGGCTGGAAATACAGGAAAAATACATCAAGTCGGGGCGACGCCGGCAGTGGGGAGCTGCGAAAGCCTTGGGGCAGAAAACAAGGCTGGTGCCGGCGGGGAGCTTTGCAGAGGAGGCAGCAGAAGTCCGGACGCCCCGAGCAAAGCCTCCAATGCTTCCCGGGAGTGGAGAAGAGCGGAGCCCCGGCCAGGTGGTGGGATGGGGCCATCGCCTCCCATCCAGCCCTTTGCCGCTGGATCTCTTCCCCTTCGCCGGGCCCGGATTTTGGCGCTGGAGACCGACAGCAGCTCTTGCTCTTGCCCTGTGTCCGGGCCGTGGCTCCGGCCCCCACGGAGAGCGGAGGAGCGATAATCCAATTGCTTCTGACTCGCTAGGAAAATAAGGGTATTAATAGCAGACGTGCCTCCAGATCGGAGCAGGGGGTGTGCAGACGAGAGCGCGAGCGCCAATTAAAGCAGAAATCGAGTCTCTCTTCTTTTCAGGGGCCTCGCTCTCCTCCTCCTCCCCTAATGAAGGCTCTTCCTCATTAAGGGCTTTTGCCTGCTGCCTTCCTCTAAAATGTCCTCTATCCGTATTCCCTCTTTCCGCTTCATTAGCTCCTTGCTCCAGTGCCTCTGAAGCCAGCTGCATACCCTCCTGAAGGAGCAGGAGAGGGAAAAACCCACCCTGGGCCACGGACGGATGCGAAACGTTGGATTAAGGGCTTGGGGGAGGGAGAAAAAAAAACCCCGGCGTGCAAATCGGTTTGCAAATCGGTGCAATCTCCTGCGAGTGGAAATCAAAAAACCCAGACCCCAGAAAGGAGCTGCCAGCGGCCGGGGGCAGCGGCGGCGGGGGGATCTCGCAGGGCCCCGGCTTCCTCCACCGCCAGGGTCGATACAAGCCCAGCAGCAGCACAGCACCATCGGCGGTACCGAATCCGCCCCGACGTCTCGCCGTCACCCCCTTGAAGCCCCTCCGCAAGCCCCACGGATGGGGCCGGGGACCCCGGGTGCCCCCTCCGAGCTGGGGACCGAGGCCCTTCCTCCGGGAATGCCTTAACGGCTCCCTGGCAAATTAGCCCCTTATCAACAAAAATGCCCGTTCAGGCTTATAATGAGCTGCCGCTCCATCCTGGGGGAATGCAAACAGCCCGACGAGGCCTCGCTGTTTTATTATAATGAATTTCTCCAGCAGTGGGAGAAAAAAACCATATTCCTGTGGCGTCCCTTAGCAATTGAGATCAGCCGCGGGGATATTTGATGCCAGCTCAGGAGGGAGGCCGGGGGGGACGCAGCTCCTTCGGCCCGCGTCACTCCCCAGCGGAGCCGGGGGTCTTGCAGGGCCCGAAACGCGGCCCGAAGGGGTTTTGCACGCAGGGGACGGCTGGATGGGGCCGTGCGGAGCCTCTCGGGGAGCTGCCACGGGGATTTTGGCATCGCCAGGGAGGCGGCAAGCTGAGGACGTTTAGAAAGGCTGCGAAGGCAAAATTGCAGCATCACCGACAGAGTCAGCAGGGTCCCCGCGAGGTTTAATCCGAACCGCCGCGGCCGGCCGGCCTGCAGGCTACCGGCCAGGCAGATCCCGCGGATGGTCCCTCCGTTGTCCCCGCGTCAGGCCGGCATCGCCCCGGCCCTCCTGGCCACGGGACGCGTCCAGTGCGATCGGGCCCCGACAGCCCGAGCTGCCTTTGCACCTGCGTTCGGCAACGGGGCCTTTGGGCTTAAACCCGGCGGAGGTTTAATCCGAGTGTGGTTTGCCAGGGATCGGCTTCGGAGCAGCCCTGCCTGGAGCTGGGGGATTTAACCCTCGGCTCCGGGGAGCGCGGGGTCATTTCTGAGCGCCCCAGTCCTCCCTTCGCGCACATGCATCTCTCCAGCGTCGCCTTTTCGGGGCGAGGAGCCAGAGGCTAAAGCCCGGAGCTTGCCGGAGGGGGAGACGGGGAGCCCACGCTGTCAACCCGGGGTTTGGCTAAAGGGCTCGGGGGCAAAACCAGGGTGTCTGTGAGTGGCTCCTTGGGGTGACTCTGTCCTGGGCTGCGTGGGGGTGTAGGGGGGT
>NW_020450683.1:338515-341108 GCF_003343035.1 Apteryx rowi | reverse complement strand
GGCATCCCGAGGGGTAGGGGGCTGCTCCGGGGCCCCCGTCTGCCCCGACGACCTCAGGTAGGACTGGACGGGGGGKGGGTCGGGGGCAGCCGATCTGGCTGCAGAAATGGCCTTTCCAAGGCCCGTGGAAATACCCCCCCGTGGGGGCTTTCTTGGGGCTGGGAGCCCAGGCAGGGCTGCAGGGCCTGGGGGGAGACACGGAGGAGGCCCAAGGGATTTGGGGCATCCCAGGGGGGATCCGGGGATGTTGGCTCCGGTCCCCGGCCCGTTCATCCTTGCGGGAAGCCGTGGCGGCGCATTTCCTTACCGGCCCGTCGCGATGGTGTTTTCAGCATCTCCGCGCGGCTCCTGGCTGCGGCGGCGGTGAGCGCGGCCGCCCCGCTGCCCCCCAGCCCAGGCCGGCCCCCCCTTTGGCATTCACCGCGTGCCTTAATTGTGTGACATTAAATCAAGGTCCGCGGTGAACACGAAACGCTGGGGCCGATGGCTGAGGGTGCGCAGCGGGGTCCCTGCTCAGTCCCCCCCCCCCCCAGCTGTCCCTGATGTAGGGCGGTGCGTGATAGCCGGGGGGCAGCCATGGGGACAGGGTGACCCCCCCATGCCGGGGGGCCTCCTCGCCTCCCCAGGGCAGGGAGGGCAGGTGGAGACCCCTCCTCTCTGAGCTGGGGACCCCCAGGGGTGCGAATCGCCCCGTCTGTCCTTCCTGGCTCCTCGGCAGCGTTAGGGCCAGGATCAGTGCCAGTGCCGGGGCTGCGGGGAGGGCACGGGCCCCGCTCTCCGCGGCGCTGGGGGGGGAGCGGGGTTTAGCGCCGCGGGAAGGGCCGATCGTCCCTGGGGCTGGCACTGGGCAGACGGCAGAGCAGAGATTAGGGACGGGTGGGCTCCCCTCACCTCTTGTCCCTATAGATAGATCAGACACATCCGACCCCCCCCCCCCCAACCCCATCCTTAGGGATTACCATAGGAGCCCTGCAAGAGCCTCCTTTCTCCTCTCTGAATTCCTGCACAGACTCCCAAGAGCCCCCCCCTCTTCTCCACCCCAGAGCTCAGCCCCACAGAGAACAGCCACGGGGCCGGGGATGGGACTGGGGGCAGCAGGGGCTGCAGGGAGCCGCGATGCCGATGCACCCCCAGATCCGGCCCCATCCGGCATCCTTCAGGCCTGGCTCCGAGGCTGCTGCTCGATCCCGAGCAGAGGACCCGTCCCATAGCGCCAGGGCAGCTATTTTTGAATGAGATAATAAGCAAATCCCTGCATTCCCCCCCCCCCCCGGCTGTCCTCGCCTCCCCCGGCTTTCGTCAAGCAATCCGCAACCTCAGAGCCATGGAAACCCGGGGGGGGGGGGGGAGCATCTTCCTACCAGCTTAAACTCTCCAGTGGATCAATCTGGGAGGGATTGGGGGGGGGGATTTGGGGGCTGCTTCGTAGTAGTGGGATGGGGTGGTCCTACACTTCAAGCATTTTTTGAAAGTCGGGTCCTAGAGGGGTAGGAAATGGGACGGGGGGGGAAGCCCCCCTGCGTGGGTCTCTGCAGCAGCCTCCCCCGATAAAACCCCACCCGCTCTGTTTCCACAATGAATTAAACGTCGGAATAGTCAAAATGGCAGAAATCACCTCAAATTCCCCTCCTGTAGCTTGGACCCCCTCGCCCCCACCTTCCTGGCCGGGACTTGTTTGTGGACAGGAACAGATGCATAAGGGCCAGCGGAGGCCATACAAACTCACTGCAGGTAATTCCCACTCCGGCCCCCCGCTTCCCTGCTGCCGGACCTGCCCTGCCCCATCCCCTCCTGGGAGGGAGCTGCACCTCACTGGGTGCAGGAGAGGTGCGGGGGCTCGCACACTCACACTCACACTCACACTCGCACGCCAGGCCACGCACCGGTGGGAGATGCGCTCCCTTTCCCGGGTGCGGGGGTCGGTGCAGCCCCGTGTTCCCCCCCCCCCCCGCTGCAGCCGGTGCCCGCGGCTCTCCCGGGCTCTCGCCGCAAGGGACACCCCGAGCGGGCCCCGGTCCCGGCCCCGGCCCCGGCCCGGCTCAGCGACGCTCTCCGCCGGCGCGTTTAGGGGGCAGAAAGAGTCGCTCCAGGCCCGGGGCCGCCGCGGGGCCTGTGGCCGTGCCGAGGGGCGGGGGGCCTGAAGGGGCAAAACCGTCGCGCTGAAGATGTCAATAGTCACCGGCCTGGGGGCAATTTTATAGGGGGAAAAAATGCCGTTTCCTTAGCGGTGCGCCCGCCCCATTTCCCGGCAGAGTGTGATGCCTCGCTGACCCCCAGGGATTCCTCCCTCTCTTTCATCCCCTTGGCGTTTTGTCTTATTTTTATTTTATTTTCCCCCCATTTGGGATTGCACAGCCGCTTCCCGGCTCCTCTGCAGGAGTGCGGACAAGCCTCATCTGCCAGCTCCCAGCGCCCGGCGGCTTAAATCCCGAAAGGACGGGCTATTTCGGGTACCGCTTCCCGCGGAGGACTCGGTGCAGCTGCACTGCGCTGCTCGGGCTCGCTGTACGTGCCGGCACAGAGGGCTGCGCCCCCCCCCAATCCCTCCCCCCAGCCCCGGAGAGGGGGAGCAAACCCCTTCCCGGGGAGCACC
>NW_020450683.1:331687-337674 GCF_003343035.1 Apteryx rowi | reverse complement strand
TCCCGTCTGCAGGTCTCCCCATGCTTCTTCCCCAGGAGGGAGCGGAGGAAGAGGAGGAGGAAGGGAGGAGGAGGAGGAGGAAGAGGAAGGGCGCATGCAGGCAGATAAAGCCCGAGAAGGAGCACGGTGGCAGCGGCGAGCTGCTGGGTGACGGGCCCCGTGGCGTTGTTGCCTTCCCAGCGAGAATGAGGCCACAGCCGGGCTGGTCCCCCCTTGCCGTGTGTGCGTGTGTGCGCGCGTGTGAGCGTGTGTATGTGTGTGTGTATTTAACCCTTCCCTGCTCAGCCCACAGCACGCAGGATCTTTGATTCCCTGCCCAGGCTGCGATGTGATACAGGCCCCAAGGAGACCGGGGACGGGGCCGGAGCAGGGATGCAGGTGATGGAAAGAGCCTGCTGCGAGCGTTTCCCCAGGGAGCTGATGCTGGCTAATTTGTCTGTGCGGAGGAGGGGGACGGAGCTGTGGGCTGCGCGTGGCGGGGGGCGTTCGGAAGGGGCTGGCTCCCTGCAGCAAGGGCAGCACCCGGCTCCTGCGTAACCCCAGGGTGCTGCATCTCTTGGGTTAGTTCGAGGCACAGGCTCCACGGCGTGAGGGGCAAAACGGCAGCAGATGCTCCCACGGTGCTGCTCTGGGGGGGGCTCCGCAAAGCCAGGCAGCAACGGCCCCGATTCTCAGCTTCTCTGCAAGGACCAGCACGTCGGGGCTGCGATCTGGCCGGATCAGGCCCTGCTGGGGAGGTTGCAGGGGTCTGTTCTTTGGCATATGCTCAGACCGGGGTTAAACCAAGGAGTTTTGGGAACAGCTACGAATTCCTCACGTGGGCGGGTGATCCGATGGGCCCTTTGTTCCCGGAGCCCTCAAAGCCGGCCTGGCAGACACATCTCCCGCGTCTCCCCGCACGTCCCCGCCTCGCGGCCCGCGCGTGCCTCCCGCCGCTGCGACACGGCTGGAGGCGCGTGAGCTGGGCACTGCCTGGCCCCGTGCCCACCCTGCAGGGCTGCCTGGAGGACGGGCCGCCCCCGGCCCCTCGCCTCCTCCTCCTTGGCTTTGGTTTGACTCCCGCAGAGCAGGCGAGCGAGGGCTGCTCCTGATTTTCTTTTCCTCTCTCTTTTCCCCTTCCCCTCTCTTTCCCGGGGGCAGGAAGCTGGCTGCATGTGGGTCTGGATCAGGCCCACATGAGAAACCCTCGGGCATCCTGGCAGGATCTCCACAACCCCAGCAAGGCGGAGCAGATGGGTCCCTGCACCCAGCCACCACCAGTGGCCCCGGGGTGCCCGGTGCTGCCCGAGGACCCAGCGCAGCCCAGCCACAGGCATTGCCGGAGGCATTGGGACCCACGGGTGGCTGGGAAGAGTTTTGCCGTGGGGTGAAGGTTGGCTGTGTGCACGGAGGGTTGGAAGGGGCCGGGGCCGTAGGGAAGGGGTTGAGGGAAGGTTGGATCCAGCCTGGGAGTGAACTTGGGCCCTGGGAGGGCACCGCCAGCTGCACACGCGTTAATGATTGACGGATGGGGGTGGAGGTGCCGGGACTCTGTCCTCGTCCTGCTTGACGGCCCGGGGAAGGGCAGGATCAGCCTCTTGGTTGATCAGCTCCCCCCTGCCCTGGGCACCCTTCACCAGCCCCTCTCTGGCGTTCATTCCCCCAGGCCTCGCCAGCTTGGATTCTCTGATGTCTAATAGGGGCTGTGCTCACGGAGCAGCCCTGTGCCCACAGTTACCAGGCTGCTGTGTGTCTTCCCTCTTCTCCCCAGCTTGCTGCTTAAATGAAACAGGCAATAAAACCCTGTTCTCCCTGCAGGGAGAGAGCTGTAAAGGCAGAAAATGAGGCCCAGCCAGAAGGAAAAAGCATGCGGGCTAAGAGCGAACCAGCAGGGGAGAGCCCAGGTGTCCTGGTGCCATCCCCCTCCCACCTCTCCGCAGCTGCATATTGCGAAATTGGACCCACCCGTGTGCCCACAGCCTCAAAAGCAGCCCAGCCCCAGGCCCTGGGTGCTCCCTGCCCCCCTGCCTTGTCCCACCCCACGGCGCCCCAGCGCAGCGGCTGCCGTCGGGGTCTCCATCCCGCAGCAGCTGGCGCAGGGCCGTTTGCTGGGGCCCATCTGCTCCTTCCTCCATCTCAGCTCCTAATCCGGCTTGTGCCCTCAGCCGCAGAGACCTCGATGTCACCGCCGGGGCGTCTGATGGCCTCGGGCAGCCTCGGCGCCTTGCCCAGCCATGGACCCTGTCTGGCCTCCTCCTGCTCCCGGGATGCRCGGTAACATCCAGCCGGACCCCGGAGGGAGCGTGGGCCCCCGGGATGGGGACGCCAGGCTCTCCAGCGGCGCACTGGCTCCCTCCCAGCATTGCCCAGCGCCCCTCCCAGCAGGTCCCTCCTCCCAGTCCAAAGTTGCAGCCAGCTCAGCCGGGACGGCTCACGTCCCAGCGGGGACGATGCCGGGGCACACGGTGCTGCCCAGCCCCGCGGAGGCTCTGCCGGGCAGAGCAGAGCGGCTGCCGGTGGCAGGTATCCCGGGCTGCCGGTGCGACGAGCCAGCCGGGCGGCGGGGGGCTCCCTGGGGACGGGGAGGGGGCTGACACCCGGTTGAGCCCTACTCGGTTTTGGGGGGCTGCTCCGGTGGCGTCTGCGCTGGGGGGGGGGGTGGCAGCGGCCCCGGAGCCTGGTGGGAGGGTGAAGTCCAGGGCAGGGAGCCGCAGTGTCCCTGGCACCGTGGCTGCCGCAGGGTCGGGGTGTTCCTATCCAGGCATTTCCCCCTCCCAGGCTGGTCACTGTCACCTGGACATGCCTGGGGGGGGGCAGGGGGGGGGCCAGGCTCCTCTGGCCCCACAGGGATGCAACAAACCTCTGGTTTGCTGATGGGGACAACTGCACCTCCAGCGAGGCCTCACTGGGGACAGTGGGGGACACAGAGGGCTGGGGGGGGTCCCTGGACTCCCCAGAAGTGGGGAGCACGGAAKAGGGCAGGGACAGGGGGATGTTAGTGCTCCACCAGTGTCACAAGYGGCCAGGTCTCAGCTTCCCTTTGCTGCTGGCCAGGCACCCCGTGGCAAAGCGCTGATGGGAGCCGGTGTGTCACCAAACGCGGCCGGGCCTGACACCTCCTGGCTTTGGAGGGGCCTCGGCAGCAACGAGGGCTCCGGTCACGCACCGGGATGCCCCGTGCCGGCATGGGAGGCCGGTGCCCGAGGCGCAGGCCCAGCCTCGTGCCTGCCGGAGCAAAGTCAGCGGTGCACTGAGTTAYTCCTCCTGGATGCCCGCAGCCCGCGGGGGAAAAGGGGCATCCCAGCCCCTGGAGCATCCCACCGCCCCGAGGGCCAGGGAGGCCAGCGGGACCCCTGGGCGCAGCCACGGCCGGGGCCCTGCCGCAGGACGAGCCCCTGCCGGGATCGCGGCTGGCCGGGTGGGATGGGGATGCGGATGGGGGACGTGTTTGCCATGGCAACGGAGGGGGTTGCTAGGAGACGCAGCCCGGAGGAGGGGAGGGATGCCCAGCAGCCTCCCTCCCTCCCTCCCTCCTTCCCATCCCGCCGGCCCCGTCCCCCCAGGACAGCCCGCTCCCAGGCCCGAGTCCCCCACCGCGGCCCCGCGGGGAGCCAGAGCGTCCCCCCAGCAGGCTGCAGCCCCCCGTGACCCCCCCCCGCTGGGTCAGGGTCAAGATCAGGGTCTGGATGAGGGGGACGTGCAGGAGCCAGGCGGGACGGGGAGCTGGAGGGGACGTGGATGGCCCCGCTCAGTGCCTGCTGCTGGGGGGGGGGGAAGCGGGATCGCGGAGCAGAGGCTGCTGCCGTTTTGCACCGGTTTCCTCCTAGCGGTGCCCCATTCCCGGCTCCCCRGCTCCCCGGGGACACAAGCAGCAGACGGAGCTGCACGGCCCCGCGGTGGGGGGATGAGCCTTGCTCCCCCGGCACCGGCGAGATCCCGCTGGTCCCTCTTCCGCCTCTGAGACTGAGGGATGGTGGATGGGTTTTCCTCGGCTTTCCGGTGCCCAGACCCCAGGCCCTGCATCGAGCAGGGGCTGCGATCGGCGGCCCACGGCCGTGTCGGAGCTGCGAGCAGAGGGGACGCGGCCGGGTGCTTCCGAAACGGGCTGGGGGGGGGCCTGACCCCGCGTGTCCCCCCCTTCCAGCCACGCATGCTGTCAACGGGAACCCCACGCTCCCGCCGTTCCCCGCCGAGATGCAGGTGGCGATTTTCGGTGAGTGATTTCCCCCGCTGCCGGGGAGGGGGGGGGGATCCTGGCAGCAGCGGGGATCCCGAGCATCCAGGCCTGGGCGCCCGGGGGGGAGGCAACTCCCTCGGAGCCGTTCCCTGTGCTCTCCCGGCCGGGGGGAGCCCTCGGGGCGGTGGGGGGGCCGCCCCGACGTGAGCCACGGTGATGGGCGCCCGGCTGGGACCGCCCAGCCGCCCTCTCCTCGCTGCCGTCTCCGTGCCGCAGGCATGGGGTGCTTCTGGGGAGCGGAGCGGCTCTTCTGGAAGACGCCGGGGGTCTTCTCCACCCAGGTGGGCTACGCCGGAGGCTTCACCCCCAACCCCACCTACAAAGAGGTCCGCTCAGGTAGCCGTCGGCGCCGTCGGGGCAGGCGGGGCGATTCCGGCTGGGCTTCCTGCGCCCCCGCGGGTCCCGCTCGGCTCCGCGGGTCCCGGCGCTGGGTTCCCCCCTCCTCACCCCGGGGCCGGGCCTTGGGTTTGCTTCCCGGGATGCGGGCAGCCCCCCCCATCCCAGCCCCCCCAAATCTCCCCCCAGCCTGGGCAGACGGCTGCCTGGCTTATGCGGAGAAACRTCTTGCGGCGGGCACTGCGGAGGATTATCCGTCTGCAAGAAATATTATCCGCGGCTGCCGTCTCCGGCYGGGGATTTAACACAACGCGGAGGGGGAGCGGGCAGAGGGGAAGGGGARTGGGAGCTCCCGGGGTGCCGGAGCCCCTCCGGGAGACGTCGGGCACCCTCAGTGCAACCTTAGCCGACACTCCCAGTTTGCACGAGTTTGACGAATTGGCCAGTTCTCAGCTCCCAGCAGGCGGGCGCGTTGGCTGCCCTCCCCGGGGGGGTTCACCACCGGGTCTCCCAGCTCCTGGGGCTGCGGGAGGCTGCACGGAGCTCGCAGCAGGGGATAAGGAGCACGTGGGGGGGGGCTCTGCCCCCACAGCCCCCCTCCTGGCCCCCAGGCAAGCGGAGCCGGGGGCCCGGCGGGACGGGGGTGCAGGGCTCGCTCTCGCCCCGCAGGGCTGACYGGGCACGCCGAGGTGGTGAGGGTCGTCTTCGACCCCCAGAAGATCAGCTACGAGGACCTTCTCAAGCTCTTCTGGGAGAACCACGACCCCACGCAAGGTAGGGCCGAACCGTGGGGCCGGACGGCGGCGCCGGGCCCCGGTTCGGCCCTGGGGGCTGCCCCCAAACCAGCTCCGAGGAGGGGGCTTTGCATCTCCGTCCCTTGGTGCTCTGTGCGGGGGGCGTAGAGACCCAGGGCTTCTTATCCCCCCTGGTCCCCCAGTCCCGGCTCCCTGCAAGCCATGAAGGGCAGGATGGGGAAACCGAGGCACGGAGAAGGGCCCAGCCCTGGGGCTGGGGGGGGGGTGCAGAGCCGAGGCAGGATTAAGCCCCAGATGTCACAGCGTGCTGCACCCACCATCACGCTGCCCCTTCCCGGGGTCGCCTCTGCAGCTGTGCCCCCCCCCCCGTGCCTCAGTTTCCCCATCCGCCGAAGGGTGGGTGCTGCCTCCCGGTGGGATGGGGCTCGGCGGGTGCCCCGTAACCCCCTGCCGGGTGCTTTCCCACCCCCCCCCAGGCATGAGGCAGCAGGAGGACGTGGGCACCCAGTACCGCTCCGTCATCTACACCCTGGGCCCCGAGCAGGGCGAAGCCGCCCGCCGGAGCATGGCAGCTTACCAGGAGGTAGGGGGGGGCACGGGCCCTGATTTTGGGGCAGAAAGACCCTCCCTGGGGCTTTTTTCTGGGGGGAGGGGAGCAGGTTCTGCTCTGGCCCAGTTGG
>NW_020450683.1:326931-329432 GCF_003343035.1 Apteryx rowi | reverse complement strand
GGGGCGGCTGCCGGGGGAGGAAACGGCGCGGGGGCCCGGGCCAGCCGGCAGCAGGGTGCTGGCTCCGACGGCGCGCGGCTCCCCGGGGTGGGGGCTCGGGGTGCTGCCTCGGTTTCGGGGGACCGAGGGGAGCCGTGCCGGGCGCAGAGGGGCGCGAGGGCTGAGCCCGGGGTGCCCGAATCCCCAGCACGTGGAGAAGGGGACGGTGCCTGCCCCAAAAGCTCTTCCCCTGAGGGGGTCCCCCATCCCTCTGCCCACGGGGGACGGGTTGGGACCCCCCCCCCCGGTGCCACGACCCCTCTGCACGGCCCCGGCACACTGGAGAAGGCTGGGCCCCCCCGTGGGGTGCGCCCCGAATAACCCCCCGCTGTCCCGGCACCCCGAGAGATTCATCCCGTGTCCGCAGCAGCCGGCATCTCCCCGGCTCCGGGCTGCGGGACCCCCCCGCTGCTGCGGCTCTCTGCACCCCGGCCTGCCCCATAGCTACTGGGGCCACTGGGCTGCACTGGGACGAACTGGCYGACAGCTCCCGGAGGGCAAAGGGGGGGGTCCCGGGTTGCACACCCCACGTTTCTCCCTATATCTCCTTCTCCCAGCTGCTACAGCAACAGGCCCAAGCGGTGACGGACAGACGCCGTGACGTGCTGGGGGGCAGCGTGTCCCCCCACGCCGGCCACCGAAGGGTTAACGGCCCCCCGCTAGCCCCATCCGAGCTGCAAGTGGCCCCAGGTGCACGATGGGGAGGTGTTAAGGGGGGGGGGAGCACCCAGGAGGGCCCGGCTGGTGGGGACGGAGGTGGCGGGGGTCTGCACCCGTCCTGGCGCGGGTAGGTTGCTCCTGGGGACCCAAGATGCCTCTTTCCTGGAGCTGGGTGTCTGCTGGCTCCCATCCCTGGGGATCCCCCTGGAGCCGGGGTGTCCCAATCCCCCCCCATTCCCAGCAGCTGGGGGTCCCCACCGTGTCCCATGGAGAGGGGCTTTGCTGGGGCGGAGGGGCAGGGGGCCACCCGGACCGGAGCGGAAACCGTGCGCGGCCGGGACCCAGGAGTCCTGGGCCGGGTCCGGCTGCGGGAAACCTCAGCATCCCTCGGGATGGGGGGGGGGGACACCCACGGCACTGCGGCTGGAAACGCCGCCCGCAACGGGGGGCACCGAGCCGCCCGYGACGTTCTGGGATGCCTTGAGGTGTCCCCACGTCCCCCCATGTGCTGGGGGGGGGTGTCTCGGCCTCCCGACACCCTTTCGCTCCTCTCGCCCAGGGGGATCCGGGGGCTGGTTTTGTGGCCCCGGTTTTAAAGCAACAAGGAGGGCGAGAAATGAAAACGAAGCTGAAAGCCCCCCCCAACCCCCCCCCCCAACCAGGTCAGCGAGGGCGAGCGAAAGCGGAAAAGTGAGAAGGCAGCTTTTGGGTTGGGGGGGGGGGAAGCACCCGCCGGGGTCCATCTGGGCCCAGGGAGGGGTGACAAGCCGGTCCCACGGGGTCCCTTGGGCGCCCGCAGGCGCCGCGCGCCGGGGGGTGACGTCGTCCCCCCCCCCGCTGCCCTTCCTCGCCGCCGCCAGCCTTCGGGGCAGGTTTTCGGCCCCATCCGGGGGCTGTGTGTCCGCAGGCTCCGGACGGACAGACGGACGGAGCCCCAGGAGATGCCAACCTGGGCGCAAGCACACGCCGTGTCCCCGTGGGCACGGCGTGGGGCCCTTCTGGCGGCTCGTCCCCAAACCTGGGAGGGGACAGCACCTCTTTAGAAAGTGAAGGTACCCGGGGGAACYGAAGGAGAAAAAAAGAAAGAAAGAAAGAAAAAAAAAAAGCCCGGAGAAAGCGAGCGGCAGGTCGGCTTCCGGCGCCCGCGCGTGCTCTCGGCACCTGGCCCTGCAGCTGCGGCGGCACCGCTTGTTTTTTGAAGAAGGAGTTAAAGAAGAACGAAAGCCGCGGCCGGCGCAGCGGCCCGGACCAGCGGGCTTGAGCCTGGCTCCGGAGGGATCCGCCTGGCTCCGCGGGATCCTCCCGGCCCTGGCGGCGGGATGGCCCCGTACGGCTGCGTTTCTCGGCCCCGGCGCGACGCTGTCGCGGGGCTTTGGGTTTTTTGCACCGGGACAGGGTGGGAGGTTTTTATTATTATTATTATTTTTGCATCYGGGAATCTGCAGGGAGGAATCGTGGGCACATTCCCAAAAGCTTGGGATGCACGTGGGGTTTTTTTCCCCCCCCCAGTCCCCAGCTGCTGGAGGCCAGGATGMCAGATTCCCGGCACGCTGGGGAAGGGAGATGGCGCAGGAGGGGACGGTGGGGATCTGCCGGGGATTTCCTCATTCATCACGGCTCGGAGGATGGATATTTAAGCTGGGAGCCCCGGGGTGTCCGTGGGGGCCGGATCCTGCCCCCAGGGTTCCCGTCTGAGAGCGCGCGGGAGCCTGGCCGGCCTCGAGCGGGTTCCGCAGCCGGGACGGTGCCGAACGTTTTGCTCCCAGAGACTGGGCGCTGCGGCTCTCCTAAACCCTGGCACC
>NW_020450683.1:321279-325801 GCF_003343035.1 Apteryx rowi | reverse complement strand
GGGTTGGGGGCGTGTGATGATTTTTAACGGTCTTTCTCGCTGTAACGAGGCAGCCTGGCAAAGCCACATCCTCCTGCAGCTCGGCAGGACCCGGGGGTGGGGGGGGGGAGGAATTTGGGGTGCCGAGAAAGGGAGGAGACCTGCCCTCAGCCACCAGCCAGGCTGGGGCCGGGAGGGGGGAACATCCCACGCCGCGAAGCCCGGGCCGAAGGGCTCCTCGCCTTCCCCGCGCCCGGGGGCAGACGCGGGGCTCTCCGCAGGCGCCGTGCCTCAGTTTCCCCTCCGCGGACCGTCCTGGGGATGCGGCACCCTGCTGCTTAAGTGCCCCCCCCACCCCGGCTCCCCGCGGGGCGCCCGCCGCCCCCTCCTGCCGCCGCCGCCGCCGCCGCCGCGGGAGGATATCGTGGGAGGCGGCAGGCGCTTGCTCGCTCGCGGCGCCCGTGGCAGCGGGGCCCGGGCTCCTCTGAGTCACCAGTGTCCCTGCACCTGCGCCGGGCCCCGGCTGGGAGCTGCAAATAGAGCTGCTCCCACCTGCGGCGCCCTTCGTCCCCTCCTCCTCCTCCTCCTCCTCCCTTCTCCTCGGCAGGGGAGGCGATGGGGGCAAGGGAAAGGAGCGGGGAGGAATCAAGCGGATGAAGGGAAAAGGGAGCAGGGCGAAGTGGGGAGGGACGGGAGAAGCACCCTGGGGTGCTGCAGGCGCTGGGGGGAGGCATCCGGGGTGCTGCTGCAGCCATCGGGGCATTTTAAGAGCGATGCACTGGGAGAAAGGAGAGGAAAAGGGATGGAGCCGGCTCCTCGGGGGGTCCCTTAGCTCCGGAGGGACTCGGGGCGTCCTTGGGGGGAGGCCGTGAGAAAGGAGGCTGGCGCCCGGCGTGCCAGCGCAGGAAGCGGCGGGAGGGGGGGGCCGGTCCCGGCTCCCCCAGATGAGCCCGTGAGATACCGGCAGCAGGAAGCAGCTGTCGGGGAATCCCGAGCGCCGGCTCTGGGAACGGCGGCTGCCAGCTGTTAGCGCTGGCCTGGCTGCTCCCGGCCTGCTCCCGCCCTTCCCGGCCGGCCGAGGAAGGGCCGCGGGGGGCCCGGAGCCGGGCGCTGCCTCCCGTGGACCCCCGGCTTCCGGGTGCCGCTGCCCACCGGAGGGGCAGCTCCGCGCGAGGATGCTGTGAGTCAGCCGGCAGGCGCCCGCCTGCTGCCGTCCTGTCCCCGCGGGTCCTYGGGGAGGGATGTTTCGGATGCCCGGGATTTGGCCTGGAAAAGCTCTGCTCCTTCCTTTGAGGAAGCCGCGGGTCCCTCTCGCCCTCTCCTTCCCGGCGCCGCGAGGCGACAGGCTGCGACGGAGGCGGCGGAGCGGCAGCCRGGAGCCTGCTCCCAGGCAGGCCCTGAGGCTCTGGGGAAACTGAGGCACGGAGCRGGGCTGCGCCGCTCCTGGGACCGGGGGGGGTGGCTGGGAGCGGTGGGGCACAGAGCCCCGCTGGGCAGCCCGGGTGACCCCTCCGTGCCCCCGTCCCCYTTTCCTTACGTGACAAAGTGACATCCTCTCCCGCGTTTCTGCTGGACGGGGCTGGTGACTAATGACCACGCTGGGCAGCTAGCCAAAGACGGAGCTGCTAGTCCCCCTGGAGGGAGGGAGAAGGGAGGCGTGTGCTCATCTCCCTCTTCAGGGGACTGCGCAAGAAAGTAACGCCACCCCTCGTTCACTCTGAACCCTAATGATGGYGTGTGYCYTTCAGCMYGCTGTTGCTTTGCGCTGCCTGYGGGCTCAGGCAGCTGGGGCTGGCTCTCCTTCGGCGATGGGATGGGGGGAGCTGAAGAACCCCTAATTTTAGAGGCCCTGGGGGCAAATGGCAAGTGCCGTCGCATTGAGGCAACGAGGACGGATGAGGTTCTCCAGGCCTGTGGCCGAGGTTCCCCCCAGGGCAGTTCCCCAGGCCGTGCCTCAGTTTCCCTTGAGCTGGGGGGGGACACCCCATCTCTTCCGTGTCCTCCAGCCGCCTCCGAGCTGGGGGAGCGACACCCCCCCATTTCCCTTTGCTCCCTGCTCCATCCCCCTGGGGCAGTGAACCCTGTGCTGCTCCATGCGTCCCCACCTTTTCCTAGCCCCCCCACCCCGTCACACACCATTAAACACATCCCCGGTCCCCTCGCCGCTCTCGGGATGGGCGAAGCCACCCGGCCGGCTCCGCGGAGCCACGAGGAGCCGGGGGGCCGGCACAGCCGGGGAGCGGAGCCGGGCAGACTCTCCGATGCCAGGCGGCACGGTGCTCCCGTGCCTGTGCCGTGGCCTTGCCCGGGGACAGGGCGGGGGACGGGGACGCGCGGTCTTGCCCTGCGCGGGGTGGGCGGCGTGCGGAGGCCGCCGTGCCAGGCGCCGCACGAGCCGGGGCACCGCGATTCGGAGCGCTCGTGCTCTAGAGCTGCGGAGGGCACTGGGGAAACTGAGGCACAGAAAAGCCGGGGTTGAGGGAGGGAGCTCCGACCGGCTCCAAGCTGGGATGCTCCATCCCTGCCTCGGGCTCTGCCGTGGGTGCCGGGGGGGGCTAATCCCCTGGCCAAACAGCGTTGGGGACGGACTCTCGCATTCCCCGGGGCCGGGCCGGGTCTCCTAGTGACGGGCTGGCGCGGGGCTGCACTCCGGCAGCGCCGGGCTCTTGCTTCCCTCCTCACCGYGGGAGCCGGGAACGGCCTCGGCGAGCACCCAGCGGCGCCCGGAGATGCTCTGCCGGGGGGGCCGGGGCCGTCCCGCTCCTCGGCCCCGCTGGGGTGTCCCCATGCGCAGCGCCGCTCTCGTGCCACCGCGACCTCGGTGTGCCGCGGCCGGGAATGCCGGGAGATCGACCGGCACCGGAGCTGCTTCCCGCTCCGCTGCTGCTGGCAAAGGCTATTTCCAGCCTCGTGTTGCTGATTTAATGAGTTCCTCCAGGTCTGGGCTCCCGTTCGTGATCCCAGCTTGTCCCGAAACGCCTGCAGGCAGCCCGGCTCCACAGGGAGAGGAGGGATCCGTCCCTCTTCCAGCGAGACGAAGGGACTTCGGGGCTTTGACTCAGGGCCCGGCGAGCTTTGCTGCCCGAGGTCCCCCCGTCCCGCGCTCTCCTCGCTCGCGTTTCGATCCCGAATAAGGGACAGTTACAAAGGGCCTCCGAAGCTCACGGCACGATGGGATTCATACCCCGTCCTCATCCCGAAAGTGAATCCAGATGACCACCGGGGAGGAATTCCTCCCTTTGTAGTCCGCTCAGGCGTTCGCCACGTCTCCGTCCCTCTCCGCCGCTGGCCAAGCCGCTTTCCCGGAGCCGGGGCTCCCGGGCATCCTCTGGCTTGCAGAACGGGAGGATTTGCTCCAAAGCACCGGCGCTGCCCCCCCCCCACCCCGAGCTCGGGACTCATCGCCCCGCTCGCCTCCTGCCCCCCGGGCGGCCGCGGCGCGTGCTGCGCTTGGACGTTTCCCCTCTGTTTTATGTCCTTCACATCCTGCCACCTGTATGGACTTATTTAAGGAGGAGGGGAGGGGGGACAAATAAAAAAAAAATAGGGATTTGACGCAAACCCTCGCGGGCGCCGTTTGTGAAACACCCCGAGCGTGGCGAGCCACGGAAAAGTCCGCGGAAATGCAGCGGGGAGGCCAATTGCGCGGGATTAGCAACCAGTTCCCGGGAAAAGGGCCCGGGGGGGAAAGGTGGCAGGGAGACGGGGCGCTCGCAGCGAAACTGCCACGAGGATGAGGACGAGGAGGCTGCTCGGGGTGGGGGGGGAGCCCTTCACGGCCGCCCCCCGTGGCGAAGCTGCCGGCCTGGGGGCTGGCGGAGGCGAGTTCGCGCGTGGGGCAGATCCCAGTTGCCGCCTGCTGCTTCTTCGRCCTTTTTAATTTTTTATTTTTTTTAATAAAGSACKCAGTGTGGGCCCTTTTCAACATGAAATCATTGCACTCTGGAGCATTCTCGCTCCCTTTTCGCCTCCCCTCTCCCTCCCTCTTTCTCTCTCCTCAGCGCCAAGAAATCTGCCTTCCCGGCTGGCCCGGAGTGAGAATATCCCGATTCAGGGCCGGCGGGAGGAATCGGCACAAAAAAAACCCAAAAATAGGAAAACAAAACCGGCGTAGGGTCGGGACTGAGAGCTTGGCTCATCCCGATGGAGTTCGGCCTGGCGGGGTGAAAAGCAAAAGCGGGGGGCCGGGCGCGCCAGCGAGCGAGCGAGCGAGGCGACGTCCCCGCGCTGCCAGCTCGCTCGCGCGCCGCCCCGCGCGCCGGCGCTCATTGGCGGGCGCGGCGCGCGCCGTGGCCATGGCGGCGGGGAGGTTGCCTTGGCCACGCATCCCTGTGTGAATGCATGACGTGCGCAGGGCTGGCGCCAGGCTGTCTGGGGCCGGGAGTTAGATCAACACAGCTGGAGGGCCCGGGCCACAGCTGGGCAAAGGCAGCGGGTCCCGCCGCCCGGGCCGGGCCTGTGGGAACGGGCCGCCAACAAAACCCCCTGCAAACAAAAGCCCCCGGCGCAGCCTCGCGGCCCCCCCACCCTGGGAAACGGGGCT
>NW_020450683.1:314748-320244 GCF_003343035.1 Apteryx rowi | reverse complement strand
GGGGGGGGGACTCTCCCGGCGGGTCGCCGGTTCAGCTGGGTGGGTTTTGCCCTCCCGTTGGGTCGCTGCCCTCCCCTCCCCGTCGTTCCGGCTGCAATAAGCCCCGTGCCTATAAATCTCCGCTCCCCCCCGCTCCGAAGAAAAATGCAGCCCGCTCGTAGGAGCGCAGTCGCTGACCTAAATCTGGTTTCTCCATCGTAACCTCAGCTTTACCGCAATTAATTTTTTTCTTCTGGTCACAAGATAATTCCTGACGCCAGAAAGTCTGGAGGTCATATGAGAAGCGAATTGAGGAACAGGGCGGCACTAATTTCCTACGAGATCTCCCTGGAAAGGGGAAAAAAAACATCGCCCTCCCCAAAACTCGGAAAAGAAACCTCCGCGATGGGGGGGGGGACGGCCCGGGGGGGATCGGGGTGGGCGGCAGCCAGGCCAGACCCCCCAGGGGGGATTTGGGGGTCCGGCCCCGGGGACGGTGCTGTGGGGTGGCGATGGGCCATCTACCCCCAACCCCGTGGGGCCACCACGGCCACCAAGGGTCATTGGGGGGGCGTGGCCTATGTGCTCGCTTGCACGGGAGGGCGGGGCTTGTCGCCTCATTTGCATGCGGGGGGCGGGGCCCCGCGGGCTGCCTATATAAAGGGCAGCCCAGCACTGCCCCCTCTTTAGTGCGCCAGTGAGGTCCCAGGGGTTGGAGGTCCAAGAGGTTGGTGGTCCAAGGGGTTTGGTGGCTCCGAGGTCCCAGCAGCGGGGCGAGCAGAGCCGCAGCGGTCGCGGCGCCCACGGACGCGGCAAGGCAGCCCTCCGACGTGTCCCCCCCTCCTCCGGCCAAGCCAGCCCCACCATGAAAGCCATCAGCCCGGTGCGGTCCGTGAGGAGCTGCTACGAGGCCGTGTGCTGCCTCTCGGACCAGAGCCTGGCCATCGCCCGGGGCAGCAACAACAAGAGCCCGGCGCTGGAGGAGCCCATGAACCTGCTCTACGACATGAACGACTGCTACTCCAAGCTGCGGGAGCTGGTGCCGGGCATCCCGCAAGGCACCAAGATGACCCAGGTGGAGATCCTCCAGCACGTCATCGACTACATCTTCGACCTGCAGATCGTGCTGGAGGAGGAGGCCAAGGGCCGCGACCCTTCCTCCGAGGCCACCCTGCTCTCCCTCAAGGTAAGGGCTGCTTCGGGCCGGGGAGGGGGGGGGGTGGATGTGCCCGTCCGGGTGTGCGCGGCTAGGGCGCTGCCTGCTCTGGGCCGCTTTGGGGTGTCGGGGAAGGTGGGGTGGGGGGAAGGGGACCCCCCCTCCCGCTGCCGAGGCGGCCCTGACCCCGCTGCCCGCTCTCCGCAGGCAGCCGAGCTCGCCTCTGAACTCTGCTCCAAAGACGAGAGAAGTTTGTGTCACTAACGCCTCCTCCACCAGGTGAGTAGCCGCCGCGTGCCCCGACCCCCTCTCCCTCCTCTTCCTCCCCCCCCGGCCCTCGGGGCCGCCCCGGCGGGGCTCGGAGCTCGGCCGGGCCCCGGCGGCGTCGCGGCTTCGCCGGCGCGGACGAGCCCGTCTGTCCCGCCGCCCTCCGAGCCTCCCCCCTCCCTGACCCGGGGGGGAACCTCAGCCCCATCTGCACGGAGTTAACACAGAGCTTTCCCCCCCCCCCTTTCTTTTCTTTTCTTTCTTTCTTTCTCCTCTTGGTGCCAATTAGCAAACACGCAGCGAGTGTCGGTTCCTGATTCGTTATCAGCCGGAGGTAAATAGCAGCTTCCTCTGCGGCGCCAGCCTGTCTGCGGACCTGCCTCTGATGTGCCGGCGGAGTGACAGGGCCCTTTCTGTCCCCGTGTCCCCCCCCCGCCGCCGCCACCCGGCCGCCCGCAGGTGCGGACCGGCCCCCCGCGGCCCGGGGGGGCCCCCGCAAGCGCCCGGCGGGGGCGAGTCGGGCTCGGCCGCCCGGTTGCCACCGTCCTCGGGCTCCTCCGCTCCGCCGAGGCTCCGGTTTTACCTCCCGAGGAGCTGCCGCCTGCGCTGCCTGCGAGACGGGGGGGCCGCTCGCCGCCTCCCTCATCCGAGCGCCGAGTTCTGAGCGTCGCTAGTAAAATCCCGGCTTTTTTTAGGACTTAAAACCAGAACGAATATAAGCGAGACACTTTTTTTTTTAAACGATAGACTGGTGAAGATGCAGTTGTCTGTATATTTTTGGATTATAGTGATCGAGTTCTTTTTTTTTAAAGGTGTTTAACGGGAGGGGAGGGGGTCGTGGGGAGGGGGGGCCACTCTCGAATACAAACCAAACTCTCTGGGGCCGCGGCCTCGTGTATTGTGGAGCTCTATACTAGAGTATAACGTTTGTACCTTTTGCAGGAAGGTGAATTTCTGCCGACATGCCTTGTACTTGCTTTATAAACTTTTTATAAAAGTTAAATTTTTACATAATAAAACAAAGGTCGTTTCGAATGGCTTCGCCCTCCTTCTCTCCGCATCCTCGCTGAACCCAGGAGGAGCGGAGTAGCGTGGCCGGGGGTAAAGCCGTGCCGAGCTGCCGGGGTTGAGCCATGGGACGCGGGGAGAAGAGCAGCAACCCYGGGGCAGGGGCTGCCTCGCTGCCATCGCGCCTCAACTGTAACTTCTAGGGTTACGTTAGGAATCTCATTAATTGTTTAATAGCTTTGAAATGTCAGCTAAGGTATGGCAGGAATTAACCCTAGGCTGCAGTCTCCCGGCAGAGGTGTCTGCCAGCTATTTTGGGCGCYGCTCTCCTTATCTGATATGGAAGGAGCGAAGACGCTATCTCTCTTCCTCCCCTTCCCCTCGCGCTGCTGCAGAGCCCGCTGATGCCAGGCGGCCCCGGGGACCCGGCGCTGGGGTGCAGCCAGGGTGCCAGCGGCGGGGGGAGATGCTCTTTCCCGGGTTTAACMCCGGGAGTGGCTCCCTGCTGGGGGTGGCTGTGGTAGGGGCTGCCCCCCCCTGCCCCCTGGGGCACTGTGGAGCTGCTCCCAGGCTGTTTTCCCTGGGAAGGGGYGAGGGCCAGCTGGGATAGCCCAAGGGGATGGGGCATTGCTGGGCGCTGCCTGCCTTGGCTCTGAATGGGGCTGCTCRGAGCCTTGCTGTCCCGGGGGGGGGGATCCTGCATCGTGGCCCCCCCACCTTCCTGCCCCACAGCTGGGCTTGGGGCCCCTGGGTGCAGAAAGGTGAAGGCAGGGGAGGCAGGAATCCCTCTCCTCCCCCTGGATTGCGGGGGGGAGGTTGCCTGGCTCAGCTGCGGAGCCCTGCGGCTGCCGGCGCAGCTGGGCCGGATCCTGCTCCCCAGGGAAGGCTCTTGCCTGCCTGCAATTAGAGGCGGGTCGGGGGCCTCCTGCCTGCTCCGGGCTCCCGGCCCCCACTTGGAGCACCGGCTCCTCCCTGGTGAGGGGCTCTCGCTTTGGGTCGGCTGGGCCAAATCCTCTCGCCCCGAGGCCGGGCAGGGTGCTGGCGCTCGGCTTCGGGGTGAGCCCGTGTCCCCAGTGGCTCTGCGGATCTGCAGGTGAGTGGGGCTGGAGGCTGGGAGAAGTGAGTGGGTCARGCTGGAGGAGGAAGAGGAGGAGGAAGGAGCCAGGAGGTGCCGTGCAGCACGGGCTGGGGCAGCCAAGCGAACCTTTCCCCTCCGGCTTCATCCCCGATCGCCGCGAGCCGAAATGCGGGCTGGAGGCCAAGCTGTCGCCCGCCGAGCCCCTCTTGCCCGGGGCAGGGGGCAGTTCCCRGGGTCCCTCCAGCAGCACCCGGGGGGCGAGGAGCGCCGGGGCAGCGCTCAGCACCCAAAAAGCGGCAGCCGGCCCCGTGGCCAGCCGATCGCAGGGACCTTCCCGCCCCATCCCCGCACCCTGACGGCTCCTGGGAGAGACGGGGGCTCCCACAGGATCCTGCGCCGGGTCCTGCTGACCTCCAGCTAAGTAGGAAGCAGGTGATGGTGTTCGGCCGAAAACGGCCGCTTCTGGGAACTGAGTTGGCCGTACGCTAATGACTAAAAATAGGCGCTAAATGTCCTTTGCCGTTTCCATTCGCTTTTCGTTTTGGCGGAGCGAGGGCGCGTGGCGACGGGGGGCTCGGGCGAACCTCGCCGCACTCGCCCCGGCGTCGCCTCCCCTCCGTGCCGGCCAGTGGGTGCCCAGGACCGGGGCTGCAGAGCCGCGCCGGTGCTGCTCCGGGCTGCTTGGGTTTGAATCCGGGGCCAAAATGGCTTTAGCTGGGATGGGTGGGAAAAGCCACCCTGTAAATCAGCCATGGGGCTGGGGGCTGTTCCCGCAGTCGGTGCCTCGGCTCTCGCGTGGCTGAAAAACCGGGCTCCTTCCAGGGGTCTTGACATCCCGACTGGCTCGAGACAGTCCCCGGGAGCAGAGCCGGGCCGCAAAGGTGTTCGTACAGCGCCGAGCGTGGAGGAGCTCGGCCCTGAATCCCGTCTCCTTGGGCTGCCGCGGCCTCTGCCCTCCCGCCGCCCCGCCTGGCATCGGAGCAGCTCCAACGCGAGGCCTCACTTCAACCCGCGCCACTTGGAGGTGAATTCCTGGCGTGGGCAGTAATCACTGATAATTAATAATAGCAATTAATGACGCTGCCCTGCTGTTTTCGCCCGTCGAGCGGCCGTGCTCCCCCCAGCCCCAGGCCGGCTGCGTGTCCGGGCTGGGCGAAGCAAAAACCCCACGAGCCGTCCCCGTTCCCCGCAGCGAGGCGGGATGCTGCGGCCCCGGGGGCCCCGGCTCCCTAGGGGCTCCCAGTTTTTGGCAGCGGGAATGTTTGGTGGGAGCTCCCGGGAAGCCTCGCAGGGCCGTCACCTCCTCCTCCGCGGCAGGCGGATCCCAGCGCGGTTCCTGGAAGAGGCGCGCGGCGGTTCCCAGGCCTCTGCCCCGGCGGTGGGAACGGTGAGGGGGAGGGAGGAACCCGGCGCCCGGACCCCCGCCCCGGCTCGCGTTCCTGCCCAGTATTTCAATGCTGATGATTTCTTTGGAAACCCTGATAAAAAGAAAAAAAAAAACCCACACTGCTAAAAATAGATGCCTTTGCCTCGCCGGGCCTGGGATTTCCCGCGCGGGGCAGCTTTATTGCAATAAATCCCTCCGTGCCACCCCACGCCGTGCTCCTCCGTGCCGGGCTGGCGAAACCTTTTGCTCCGAACCCTTTTCCCGGGGCGGTTTCTTTTGTCTTCGAAGGGCCGTTTTTGTCTGGGGAGGGKGAGAAGAAAGACTAAGAATAGCGAAAAAAAGGAGGGGGGTCGATGCAAAGCGAGCGGCGCGGAGGGCTGCCGCTGGCCGGCCCGGCCGCCTCGCTCGCCTCGGCGCCTCTTGGCAGGGCGGCGAGTCTGATGCAATCGGCTGCGCTGACGGAGGCCGCGCCGGCGGTTCCCCACCTGTATTTGCCATTGTGTGCCCGGAGCTGTTTGCAGGTGTTTGCTGGCGCCGCGCTGTCTGAGCCGCACTTCCCTCCTCCTCCTCCCGCTGCCTTCCCCGGCCAAGGCCTGCCTCCCCCCGCCGCGCGCCGGCCCG
>NW_020450683.1:299004-314628 GCF_003343035.1 Apteryx rowi | reverse complement strand
CGCGCACGCGGGCGCTCGTGCACGGGGACACGGGTGGGCACGCGTGTGCACGCAGATGTGCACATGGAGCCGCGCGTGCACTTGCGTGTGAGCACACGCGCTTATACACGTGCACACACGCATGCCTTTACGCGCACGCACGGCTTGCATGCACATGCATGGACTTGCGCACACACAGGGG
Organism: Apteryx rowi; assembly: GCF_003343035.1. NCBI lineage: Eukaryota > Metazoa > Chordata > Aves > Apterygiformes > Apterygidae > Apteryx > Apteryx rowi. Next base: position 314,447 of record NW_020450683.1, on the reverse strand, counting down.
CACGCACGTGCACGCGCTTGCACAAACGCCTGGGTGGACACACATGCACACGCACACACATGCGGATTTGCTCATGCATCCCACCAGGGACGCGCACACGCACGCACGCATGCACGCTGCCCCTACCAGAGCCACGTGTGCACACACGTGCGTGCACCAACGCGCACCCGCTGCAGCCGGGCTGCAACGCGTGCACCCCCCTCCCGGCAGCGCCACACATGCACACTCACACGTATGCACACGTGCGTCTAGCGCCACACATGCACACTCACACGTATGCACACGTGCGTCTGCCAGCGGCGTGCACGCGTGTGCGCGCTCACAGACGTGCAAGGACACAGGCGCACGCAAACCCCTTCCCCGCCACGATCTACGCACACACATGCACACGCAATCCCCCCCCCCTCAAGTATCGCCCCCCCCCCTTCCCCAGCCCTGCGAATGTCCTGGGCCGTCCCCCACCCCGGGCATCCCCGCGCCCTTGGCTTCCTCCCAGCTTGGCGAAATATCCGTCCCCCGGGGCCCTGCGGCATTTTCGGCTCAAGCGACGGCTCTTCCTGTCCTAACTCACGGCGTGGAGCGGCCGGAGCACGGCCACGCCACCCGGCCTCGCTCCGGGGGGGTGATGAGTCAGGGACACTGGGGGATTTTGGCTGGGGGGGGGGGTGTTCCCAATCTGCCCCAGCTCAGCTCTCGGCACTGCTAACGCGCCTCCCCGCTGCGGGTCGGAGCAGGGAAACTGAGGCACGGTTGCGGTTTCGAGTGGGAGGAAGGGGTGCATAAACCCCCATCCTCCCCTCTCCCTCCTCCTGGGGGTATCCCCCAAATCCCCCCGGGGGGATCCCGAGGGGGTAGCGGCTCCTGAGAGCCTAAGGAGGGTCTCGGCCACGGGAGCACCCCCCCCCGCACCATTCCCACCGCGCCGGCACCCTGCCCCGTCCCCACAGCCGTGGCCCTTCCCGCGCACCCACCCCGCACGCACAGACCCCCCCGAATCCGGCTCCTGCAGCTGCCTGATACATCCCGGTTGATTTTTTGGGGGAGGCTGGACACATGCCGAGGTCCCTGGAGCAGCCTGGGGTTGCTCCGGGTTTGCCGGGGTGTGTGTGTTGGGGGGGGGCAGGGTGCAGCGCGCGGGAATTTGCAGCGGATCCGTGATGGGCTGGCGCTGGAAAGGGATTCCCCCGGCTTCAGGTGGTCTTGTTGCTTAAAAGCCCCCCCGGCTCCGGCCTGGGGCTGAATCCCCATGCCGGGGGGCTAATCCTGCCATGCGGGGCTCAGCACCCCCCTGGATGGGGCCCCTTGCAGCTCCGAGGGGTGGCAGGGGGTCTATTGCCGCCCCTTTCCCACGCCGTGGCCTGGCTCCGCGCCCCCCCCCCCTTCGGCCCTCTGGGGTCCCCCCCCCCCCCGCTTTACAGGTGGGGAGAGCGAAGGGCCTTCGCCTCCCCGCGGCGCTGGGGACCACCCGGCAGCGCTGGCAGCGCCGGGAAGGGGACCCAGGCGTCCTGGCAGGCAGCCCTGGTGCTCCAGCCAGCCCTTGGGCTTCCGCTTTCCCACGGGTGATGTCAGGGTCCCCGGCCCGCGGAGGGAACGATATTTCCCGTTTTCCCGAACGCAGCCCCGAAATCGCCGGGTTAGCCGGGGGCTCCCAGCCTCAGCCGTGCCCCCCGAGCCCCCCCGGCCTCCAAAAGGGGGGGGGGGATTGGTACCCTCCCATGATGCCGGTGCAGGGCTGGAGCCCAGTGGGAGCCGGATCCAAGTGCCGGAGGGGTTTTGCCCACGGCAGACGTGGGCTCAGCAACCGGGGGGGGGGGTTGCTCCTGCACCCCATCACGGCACAAGCGCCAGTTTGGGGTGGCGATGGCGCACGGGGACAGGCCGGTCCCACCTGCACCCGGCCCCGCGTTTGGCATCGCACGAGGAAAATCCCAGGCTCGTATTCGTGCCGGGGGTCCCTGCCAGGCCRCGGCCGGCTGCTCTCACCTGCCACCAGGCGCCAGGTGACGTCCCCACCCAGGGGGAGCTGCCATGTCTCGACGCTGCTAGTTCTCTGCRCCGCCACGGGCCTGGAGGAGAAGCACAGGCGGGACGGCAGAGGGGACCGGGTGTCCACCGGGACGGGACGGCAGGAAGGGGAAGGGCGCAGCCGGCTCGCGGGGGGCGAAGCGGCTCGGTGCYGGCTGGTGGAGGTGGCTGCAGGCCCCACGGGGGTTCGGTGGGCAGAGTTGGGGGGCTGGACGGGGAGAGAAACCCACTTCCCCGTCCACCAGGAGGGACCCAGAAAACCAGGGCCAGGGGGTCCACGAAGGGTTTGGGGTACCTGATCTCCATCCGTGCCTCAGTTTCCCCATCTGGGGGGGGGGGCCGGTGGTAGCCGCCTCCGGTTGCACCCATCTCAGGGGACCTTGCGCTGTTTGATTCTTCTCTCCCAGGAAGCAAACYGGGACAGAGGAAGGCACCGCTGGGAGAACTGGTAACAGTCCCACCATGCTACTGGTCCAGACTGGGTCCAGAAGAGCCGGGCACGTGTCCTGCTGTCCCTCCTCCTTTCCGCTGGCAGCATCGGGGTGCCGAAACCACCGGTGGCCCCCGGTTTCCAAGTGGATCCAGACCAGTTTCTGGGACGGGGTGCCAGCTGCCGCCAAGTTTCCCCCAGCCCTCCCCAACGCTCCTCCCGGCCCTTCTTCCCTCCCTCCCGCTGGGCTCCCCCGGGGGAGGGAAGCGATGATGTCACAGGGCGCGGAAGGGTGCCGTCACACGTTCCGGTGGCTTGGAATGCTGAGGTCACGGTGCCGCAGGCGATGCCCAGCGGTGCCAAGATGGCCTCTCCGTTGAAGAGCATGCGGGTGAGGGGGGTCCCCGGCCGGGGGGTCCCCGTGGGACGGGGCTTCGCCAGGGGCAGCGGGTGGTGGAACGTGGCCGGGGTGGGGGGGGGATGTTTGGAGGGGTCAGACGTGGCGCAGGGCCTCCAGGACCCATCTGACAGCCTCATCCTCCCACCAGCATGACCAGGACACGGACGTGGAGTTGCAGTGTTCGCCCGTCCACTACAGAGACGTGGTGTGCGGCGAGGTAGAGCCACCCCGGGGCCACTCCGGGCGCCACGGGAGCCCCCGGCACCGCTCTCACCCCGCTTCCCCCCCCCCACCAGGACCTCTGGGACCACGAGGAATACCTTTCCAAGGTGTGCATGGGCCGCTTCCTCGCCCACCCGGCCTTCAAGTTCACCGTGGCCGGGCTCGTCGTCACCAACGCGGTGGTGATCGCCAGCCAGGCGATACCGCGGTTCAAGGGGGTGAGTGGCCGGCAGCCCCCGGCAGCCCCCGCACTCAGCRCTGAGCGTGTTGGACCTCCCCTCGCCTGCTGCGCTTTCCCCCTCCCTTTCGCCGCATCCGGACCTGGGCAGCCTTTGCTGTACATCTGTGAGCCCCTCCAAGCACCTTGACCTGGTGGAGAGATGCCCCAGTGCTGCTCCTTCCCTGGGAGATTCATGCCTGGGGAGGAGGGAGCGAGCTGGGGGGATCCCTGTGGACAGAGCCTGGGGGGGGGGAGGTGACTCCATCCATACTAGGCACCAGAGAATCCACAGAGTTTGCCTTCGCTGGGTGTCTCCCGTGGGGGACGTCTCCTTTTGGCATCCACCACCCCCTGCATCAGGGTAATTTGCATTAGAAAAGATCTGCTGAGCTTCCTCCACCTGGGAGGGCAACGTCTGGGTCCTCGAAGCATCGCTCGAGGGAGAGGAAGGGGAGGAAGAGGCGAGACCCCTCCGCTGGTGCCGTTTGTCCTCAATTGCCGGTGGCGTTTTTAACCCCCCACAGGCTGCAAACCCCAATGGGAGCAGCTAGAAATGGCAAAACTGTGCTCCTGGACCCACTTTGGGTGGGGAAATCAGGGGGTTTGGGGGGGATGAGAGTTTGTATTTTGCACCCCACGTCGGCCGTCCACGAGAAGCTGTGAGCACGCAGCACAGCTCGTCCCCTCACCGGCAGGCAAGTGACACGTGTCCACCCCTCCTGCCTCTCCCCGGACCAGGACCGGGGCGCCGGCGATGCTCTTCAGCGCTCGTCTCTGTCCTYTCCCCAGATCTACTCCTCGCTGAGCACTGCCATAGACAACATCGTGCTGATCGTCCTCTTCTTCGAGGTCCTGCTCAACTGGTACAAAGGTTTCTGGCTGTACTGGAAGGTGAGCGAGCCCGGCCGGGGACCCTCAGCATCTCTGTTTTCCTGTGTCCCTGCATCCGTGTCCCTGCATCCCTGTGTCCCTGCATCCCTGCGTCCCGCGGTCGCTCGTCCGCCCCCTCCTCGCCGCGGTCATCCTCGCGTCCATCCGGCCCGAGTGGGCTCCCTCCTCTGCGGCGGGTCTCCGGGAGCCCTCGCCGCTGCGTGGGAGGACGGGGAAACTGAGGCAGGGCGAGGGGGCAGGGGTGCGGCGCGGGCGCTGAGCCGGGCTCCGCCGGGCGCGGCTCGATGCTGCCGTCTGCAGGGCAAGAGGGGGAAGAGGCCGCCTGGAACGGCCGGTTCTGCCGCCGCCCGCGCGAAGCGTCGCCCGCTTTTGTCGCCGTTAACGCGGCGAAAAGCCGGACTCCTGGGCCCCCTTCTCACGCCCCTGTGCTGTCCGGGGGGCCGGTGACATCCCCTCCGGGGCTTGTCCTCCCTGGGAGAAACCAGGACCTTCTGCAGGGCCCCCAGCGCAGGTGGGGCGATGCTTGGCTGCTGGACCGCTGCAGCTGATGGCTAGTAGCCCTGCTCGCCCCATGGCCCCCGCGGCCCCGGCTCGCACTCGTTGGGTGCCCCCCCCCCCCCCCGGGCCATGGGGCAGACCCACCGGGGGCAAATTCACTATTTGCAGCCCCCTCTCTGCTGATCCCTGCTGTGGATATTGCCAGAGGGGGAGGCTGAACCGTGGGGGAGGGAAGGGGGAGTCATTTGGGGGGGTCCCGCTGCTGCTCCCCTGGGCATTTTTGAGGGGTCCCTGGGGCGATTCAGACCCACCTGCCCTGCACGCATGGTGCTGCACAACCACGGAGTTCAGCCCCTCTTCCTCTCCCTGCAGGATGGCTGGAACATCTTCAACTTTTTCATCGTGGTCTACCTGCTCGTCGGCCCCCTGATCCCCCAGCTCAACGACCCGAAGATTTTCCACATCCTGAGGTGAGCGAGGGAAGGRGGTGGCCTCCCCGAAAGCCTCCAGCTTCCCCGGTTTGGTCTGAACGGACACTTTGCTTCCCCGAGACAGGGTGCCCCCTCCTGTTCACTGCTGTGCCAGATCCTGGGTGTGCACTGAGGGGAAGCAAGGTCCCTTCTCCTTGGGCAGCCGGAGGGGAGTGGGGAAACTGAGGCACGGGGGAGGGATTTGCCCAAAGCCAGCAACGAGCCAAGGAAACCCCACAACTTCTAAACTTCCTCGTTCAGACAYGCAACATCAGCTGTGACACCCCTTCTCCACTGAGGCTGCAAGCTGGAGATGCTGAGGAGCCCAAGCTCTTTTCATCTCTTGCTCTTCACTGTCACTTTTTTGAGCTGGTTTGGGGAGTCCCACTGACAGTGCAGAGCCTCCCCCAAACCCTCGCAGGAGAGGCAGGGAGGGAACCCAGGCATCCTGGCTCTTTCCTCCCCCCACCATCAGCGAGGCGACGGGAGCTCTCACCTTGCCCCAGGGTGATGAGGCTGCTGCAGGTCTGCATGCTGGTCAAGGGGCTGGCGAGGATGATCCGAGTGATCTTCAAGGCCATCCCCAACCTGCTCAACATCATGTTCCTGCTCTTTATCCTCATGCTGGTAAGCCACCCACTTCCCCAAGGAAATGCCCACCCAGCAGTGGGTCTGGGAGCAGGCAAGAGAGCATTAGCCCAGGGCCCTCCAGGAAACACCTTGGCCTTGGTCAGTGGGATCCAGCGTTGGCCACAGTTATCAGAAGCAGAGATGGTTTCTGAGCTCCCAGCCCCATGACTGGGGTGCTTGGTAGGACCCTGCTCACGTCAGGCTAGCCAAGCAGTATAACTGCCTTCCCTTGTCTCACCCCGGGCTGTGTTGGAAGATGCTGAGCATCCTTCCTGGCACAGCCTGGGGAGGGGATGGTGAAGGTGGCACACCACCATCGCTCTCTCTGTGCAGGTCTTCTCGATGCTTGGCGTCATCCTCTTCAGCAACATCATCCCAGCCCAYTTCGGCAACCTGGGGAAGGCCTTGTATTCGCTCTTCGTCTGCGTCACACAGGATGGCTGGCTGAACATCTACCAGGCCTTTGAGTGAGTGAGCGAGTCCTAGTCCTTTTGCAGGGCTCTGACCCACCAGAGCCACTGCAGGGGGTGACAGGGCTTGGGAAGCCCTGGACATGGGCTCTGGGCTGGGGCTGAGCTGGGGTCCYCCCTTGCCCTGGGGAAAGAGGGAAGACTGGGTGGGATGTGGGTGTGTGGGGGAAACATGGGGGCTCCTTTTCCATGGCTGCTGAGAGAGACTCCATGCTTGGACAGTTGCCACCACCAACTGTGAACCAGATTGTCCCTGTGCCCGGCAGGAAAGAAGGGCATGCTGTGAAAATAGGGGGTGCCATTTACTTCCTAATCTTCCTCACGGGCGGGACCTTCATCTGCGCCAACCTGCTGGTGGCCGTGGTGATGTCGAGTCTGAAGGAATCTTTGATCACCCATGAAAAGAAGGAGCACAAAAAGGAGCAGGGCACCAGCCTGTCTGCTCAGACCAGCCTGGAGGTAAGCTGGCCATGKGGCCAGGCGYCCAGGGCAGGCCAGCTCTGTGGGCATCCCGAGCCAAGGATGGGGCTACTATGGGCTGAAAACATGCAGCAAAACCATCCTGGAAGGACCATGTTTTGGTGGTTCCCTATAAACAGATCTCCCTGGGCAGACAAACTAGAGAGCTGTAGTYGGGGTTGCCTCCCGTGCCCAATCTCTCCCTAAGGGGAGCTCCTCCACCCARCTGTCCCCATCCTGYTCTTCTTGTCTTCTCCAAGAGCAGRGACTGTGGGAACATCCTGGGCACCACTTTGCAGCACATGATCTTTTATTCTGGAGTCTCTGGGGGCTGAGGGGAAATTCCTCCTGCTCAAAAGGATCTTTGATCCCCCCCCAGGGGCTAGTTTAGAGGCACATCCAGCCCCAACATGATTTCTCGTTTGTCAGAGGGCTCGTGTCACCCAGGACCCTTGTTCTGCAACACATGGGTCCCTAGAGGGTGGTAGTGGGGATTTGGGGTTGATGCCCCCCTCTCTGGGGGACACCGACCTCCCAAGGTGAGATGTGTGGCTTGGGAAGAAGGAAGGTGCTTTGTCAGGTGGAGACGTGGTCCTTCAGGGAGCTGAGGTGTCCTGAGAGGAGAAGGCTCCGGACTGCAGTTCCCATGGGGCTSTGCCCCAGGAGGAGAAATGCTCTTGGGTGTTGAACTCACTGCCCTGGGGGAGCAGCTGATGGAGCAAAGCTTCTGGGACCAGAGAGATTGCACTTCTGTCTTACCATCATTGGTTCAATTTTTCCTCCCGAGCCAAAAATCAGGACAATTTTGGTAAAATGGAGGCTTTTTATGGAAAACGTCAATGGGAAGAGAGGAGAAGGGGGAAAACTGTTTTTTTTTTTCAAAACAGTTTGCAGCTGGCTTTAGTTGTAACTGCACTTTGCACCTACCATCAGCATGTGAAGGCCTGGATTTTTGTCTCCATTGTGCTGGACTCCAGGCTTGGGTTRTTTGACAACAGAGGGAGGGTTGGTCCTTGCATGCAGCCCACCAGGTGTGTAAGGACCTCCTGGGTGCTTCCGCTGGCGAAGGTGAGCAGACRTGGCTGCATTGTCGTGTTTAACCCTTTCAGCTGGTCAGCAAGGATGTTGACATGGACCCTGAGCTCAGCCTGATGTACTTGAAGGAAGTCATGTGGGACAAGGCCTCCATGCACAACCTCCAGGAGCCTTTCACCTAYGACAACCTGGCCAACCTGACCAAGGACACCTTTAATGATTTCTGCCTCCTCTTGCATTCCATTCAGGAGAACCTCAGACAATACAAGGAGATCCGTGAAGAGCTAAACATGTGAGGCCAACTACAAAACTCCTTCCTCTTTGCTTGCTTGGTCATAGGCTGGATTTGGTGGAATCAGCCCATTTATACACATCCAAGGCAAAATAACCCCCTCTCCAGGGAGATCTGTCCCAGAGAGGCTTTCTTTTCAGTTGTGGGTGGAAGCYGATGGCTGCCACCCATCTGGAGACATCAGTGTGACAGGGAGATACCACCCCATGGGTTCTGGCACTGGAGAGGACTTTACTGATGGAAAGCCTTGGCTGTAAAGCCTGGAGAAGGCCTGTTGAGCAGGTATTAGGTAATATAGCTCTTGTCTAGAAAGAGAGAACTGGAGASAGGTTGTCCTCTTGGATGAAATCCATGGCCTTGCTGTCTGTCTAGGTGGGCAGTAGCCAGAGACATCATTTCTGCTAGGAAACCTAAGACTACCYTGAGTCTCCCATTGGGTGAAACCACCCACCAGCCTCCATGCTTGGTGGTTATTTTGGACACTTCTCCGTTGATGGAGACCTCCTAGCTCCTGTCATGCACCTGTCACTGGTTACCAGACTTTCTCTCCTGTTGCTAARCTGGTTTCACATCTCCATTGCTGCCACACTGAGTGATTTATGGGATGTGGCCATTCTGTGGAGGAAAGCTGTAGGCTGGAGGGCGGAGGAGCAGAGCTTCTGGGCCAGTGGATCTTGGGGGCTGTAGCATGAACAGGAAAAGCAAGGGATGCCCCCTCCTCTTATGGTGGCATTTCAAAGGGCAGATCCCTCCAGCCAAGGGAAAATCTTTCCCCCATGAATTTCTGTGGGGTCAGGCTTCAGACCTTTGCTGGCTGCAACATCATCTGTGTCCACACTGTGGGCTCAAACATGCCTCACCACACACATCTGCCAGCCACATGAGCATGGCYGCAGCACAGGCCAAGTGCTACTGTTAGCAGTTGAGCTGCACCTGGTTGCCTGGGCAGTAGCACACTCCGTCCTGCAGACTTCACCAGAGTCCTTCACCCTGGGCTAAGACTCAGAGCATCCTGGTACTGYYSTCTTCCCAGCCTGGCCTGGGCTGGYTTCTTGTCAAGCTGGCTGYRATGATCTCATACCTCCCTGGGAAGGCCCTCATCCTTCCTGGGGAGGAYTGGCTTGCAGGGAAGAGAGCATTGGATGGCAGGACTGATGGGTAGGAGGTGATGGGCTGTGGCAGGGGCAGAAGGTGGATGTGGTCACTGGGGGAAGCTCGGTCCTAACTCCTCCCTTGGTTGTGCCTCCCAGGATAGTCGAGGAGGTGAGGTCCATTGAGTTCAACCAGGCAAAAGAGAAAGAGCTGATTCTGCGGAAYCTCCTGAACAACTCGGACAACCCTCACTCCAGCGATCGGTGAGGGATGGGGACGTCCTCTCCATCCTGTCACGCTGGAGGAGGTAGGGGCACAGTCTGCCGTCTGCAGCCCCCAGAGGCTGGGCCCTCCCTGCTCTCAACCAGCCCCGTCCCTGGGCGGGGGGGGGTCACCCCGCTGAAGGCGGCCAAAGGCAGTGAGACGACACTGATTTATCCACCCCGCGGGGCGCTGCGTTGTCTCTGTGCGTTAAAATGGAGACAGCAGTCGCCTTCTCCCCGTAGGTGGAACATAAAGGTCTGTTGCGGACTGAGCTGCCAAGCGCAGCCGAGCTCCTGGCATCCGGACACGGCGCCCAGCTGGGCCCGCAGGGTTCGCTGCTGGTGCTGGGCTGTGCTACAAGGCTTTTCATTCGGCCTCAGCCCCCCTGCCCCTGCTCGAGAGCCGGGGGACGCGAGGCACGGCTCGGTGCTGACGTTGTAGGAAGAGGAAAAGCCTTTGCACAGTTAGAGGCAAAAATTTGCCTTGGGTTGGAGGCCACTGGCAAATTTTGGGGTGTCTCCCAAACCGAGTTAAGGTCTGGAAGCCCATCTGGTCTAGTCCCCATGTCCCCTCCCCAGGCACCTTGCACATCAGAAGCCATGGTGCTGGCGTGTGTGCCTGTCTGTCCGTGTGTCCGTCTTCCAGGGGGTCTCTTTACAGCAAACTCCATCTCCACACCCAGACGCCCCTCGTCCCCAGCCTGGACGTGACCCAGTCTTGTGCTGGAGTGGGGCAAACTGGAAGGGGACCAACTGCTCCAGCTCAAAGACCTCACCAGGATTAAACTGTGGCTCAGCCCAAGGGTTGTGGAGGCCTTGTACTGGTCCCAGTAGGTCCCTTGAGCTCCCCTTGCCCAGGGATTTGCCACTGCCTCGGTGCTTTCTGCCACCGCTGCGTCCCAACACACCCCAGCAGCCACAGCGGGCATCCTGCACACTCGCACCCTTTCTCCCTTTCCTTCTCCAGGCAAACGTGATTGACCCCGAGGACATGCAGGACACGCTGCACCGCAAAGGGGCCGTGAAGCCAGCCTTGCCGAGAGCCCTGCGCCGGGCGTACCAGCCCGCAGCCTTCCCGCCGTAGCCGCCCCGAGCTGCCGGGGGTGCGCGGCACAGCCGTGTCCCCAGGCCTGAGCGCACAGCCCGGAGGACGGGACGTGATGGTGTAGGAAAGGAGAAGAGGTGCCCGGCTCCGAGGGCAGCGTGTCCTGTCCCAGGTGCCCCGTGTGAGATGCCAGGAYGGACGGAGGATGCGGGTCCTGACAGTAACCCCGCAGTTCTCCGCAACCTACCGGACATCGGATAAATTTGGGAGGGGGGGGTATTTGGGAGGGGGGGGATCTGCAGCCCACAGGCTGCAGCTGTGGGGCTTTCCTTGCAAAAAATAAACCCAAATTGCAGTCGCAGTGACCACCAGCAATGCCCCAGCCCCAGCCGGGGGGGGGGAGAGGGTCCAAGCTTGTCCCCCCTCCCCCYGTCCCGCTTTAGCAGGAGCAGGTGGCGCCAAGGAGGCCCCGCCCCCTGATTTGCATGCGTGGACCCGCCCCGCGGCGCGGCGGGCGCGGCGCGGCGCGCTGCCCCTTTAACCCCCCCCCCGCACAGTGTATCCAGCGGGGCGGGCGGATGCGGCGGCGGCCAATCAGCGCGCGGCGTTTTCCGCGGGAAATCCGAATTTCGCGGCACGTCGTTTGGCGCTTAAAAAAAAAAAAAAAAGAGCGAGCGAAAGAGAAAGGAAGGGAAGGAAGGGGAGAAAGAAAGAAAGAAAGAAAGAAACAAGGAAAAGAAAGACGCGACCGAGGAGGGGAAAGAGCCGGAGCCGCCGGCGGGTCCCAGGCCGGGCCGGACCGGGCCGCCCCGGCCTCCATCCAGTTCGAGCGCGAGCGGCCACCGGGGGCGACTTTTAGGGCGAAACGCGCTTTTTTAGCAGGGCTTTGCAGGCTGTGCCCCCCCCCCCCTTCCCGGTGTTGTTGCCGCAGCTGCAGCTTTTAAGCGTTTTCTTAGTGTTTTTTGGAGTTCCGGCTGCTGTCAGGGCCTTGCGGATCCCTCTGGCGGCTGCAGGCGGGCAGCTCCCCCTAATCTCCCCCCCCCCCAAAAAAAAAAACCAAACAAACCCAAAATGCTGTCCCTGGGCTTGTGACCTCCCCGGCGCTGCAAAGCCGAGCTGCGTTTCGGCCCCCTCCCCCGGGCCAGCTGGGCTTCTCGGAAAGGACTTTGCAATGCTGCGACTCCCCAGGGGAGTGTCCCCCGGCGCGGGGAGGGGGGGCGCCGCCCTCCCGCCCCACCAGCAGCAGCAGCACCAGCAGCAGCAGAAGGCCATGTCGGTGATGGGCTCCATCGAGCGGGTGGCTTCCAGCCTGGGCAGCCCCCCGGTGCCCTCTGTCCCCGCCGGCTACTTCACCCAGGTCTACTCGCAGGCGGCTGTCAGCGCCCCCGCGCCCCGGGGCGGCTGCCTCTACGCCACCCCGCAGGGCCCCSAGCTCAGGAGCATCCGATCGGCCTCTGCGGGAAGGCTGCCGGTAAGGTGTCTCATCCCCCCCCCTCGCTCCCCAATCCTGGCTTTGCACCCGCTTTTGGGGGGTCTGGGGTCTCGGGGCCGCGCTGGCCCTTTGCAGGGAGGGGAGCTGGCGGGGAGGCGCGGGGCTGCGTGAGCTCAAGGCTCGCAGCCGCCCCCGGCTCCGCAGCCCCGGCTGGGGTCTGCACCCCGAAAGATGTTGCTGCGCTACGCTGGCTGCGCGTGGGGGAGGGTAAGGGCCGAAATCAGAAGTCTCAGAGAAATGGCTCAAGGTTTCTCAACTTCCCTCAGCCCCTGTGTGCCCGCAAAGCTGGCTCTGCTCTTCCTCTTTTCTTATTTTTCTTTCTTTCTCTCTCTTTTTTCTGTCTCTTGCTCGCAAACCATTTGGGTTGTGCCTCAAGCTCCGGCTGCGGAGCCGAGGCCCTTGCAAACTCCTTTTCGCGTTAAGGAAGTGAAGGCTGAGTGCCGGCACGGTTCCTGCCCTGCGTTGGAGGGGGGCACCTTCGCTGCCCCGCTGGCACCCCTGCTTCAGGCTGTGACCCCCGAGGTGGCCTGGCCCCCACGGGGGCCGCTGGCAGGGGACGAGGGACCAGGGCTGTTCAGCTTCGCTGCCCGGGCTTGGTTCCTGCCTGGGCAGGGTTGTGATATCAGGTCTTGGGGGTCACAGTGGGGGCTTGAAACGCGTTTGCTGGGGGTGAGATTGAACTGGAAAGGATCCCCTTCCCCTCTGGGATGCTCCGTGGCTTTGCATGAGGGACCCTGATATGTGGGAAGAGCGAGCTGGGCTGGGGGGGAGATGTGTGGTTTGGGGGGGGTGGGGCAAGGGATTGCTGACAGCTGAATTTGGCCGTGCCCGTGTCRCTGTGATGCTGGTGAGGTTTGGGGCGAGGGCTGCGCTTGCAAAGCCTCCGAGCCCACCGGTCTAAGGAGAAAACTGGGAAACTGCAGCGCAGCCAACTTGCCCGGGGTGCGGGCTGGGGCTGTCTCATGGGAGCCGTACCGCTTTCCCGGCACACGGATGTGATCCGAGCAGAAGGGCGATGCTGCCCGGACCGAGGGGGAGCAGCTGAACGCTGTCGATCCCGGAGCTGAGCGGGTCGGATGCCGGCCTGTGCCCTTTGCCAAGCGTCGCGGCTCTTCCCGGACTGGACYCTCCTTCTGGAGGGCCCCCGCTGAGCCAGGCAGCCCTGCTGGCAGCTGGGGCTGGCATTTAATTCCTGCCTGCCCCGCGCCTGGGCACGTGTCCAGCCCTCACTGTGAGCCTCTGTTCTCCCCAGGTCCTGGGAGGCATCCCAGCGCGCCTGCAACTTCGATTTGGTTTTTAAAGGCTCGATTGATTTATTTATGCACCCTTCCCGCGGCTGCTCGCGCTTCGTGCCAGGTGGGGACGTCGCCGGGGCCAGGGAGCGGCGGTCTCTCCGCTCGCCCGTGCCGGGGGCAGCGCGGGCTGGCCGGGATGTTGCGCTCCGCGTGACCCTGTCCCGTGAGGGCTCCRGGGCCACCTGTCCCCTCCTGGGCCTGGCAAGCTGCTTCGAGCCGTCTTTTGTCTTCGAGCCGCATGAGCCGCTGCGTCCCGTGCTGCTGGGGACCATCGTGTAAGGAAAGATCTGTGCTGCTACCCCTTCCCGCAAAACAGCCCCCCAAATCCCGACAAACACCCCTCCCCTTTTCTGAGCGTGGTGGCAGAGCTCGTTTGAGGCTCTGATSTTGCAAACATAGGGATTTTCTGTGCTATTGGTGGCTGAACCGTTACAGCCCCTCCGGAGGTCCCGTCTCGCCCTCCCAGCTGGAGCCTTCAGGGCTCTTCATTTTCCAGTCCCCAATGGCTCCACAGGCGCCAGGATGGGTCCCCGGGGATGATCCCGGGAGCTGTGGCCAACTGCCCCCTCCCCGGCAGCCCGGGATGTCAAGGYTGCCGAAGGCTGGCGCCTGTGGAGCTGGGTGACCCGCGACGGGGGCCTTCGCAGGAGCCCGTCACCTCGGCATCCTGGCGCTGGGGATGGCGCGTGCCRGCTCCGCTCGCCGCTTTACCGCTTGGAGCGGCGCCCTGGGTCCCCGTGTGCCAGCGCGGCCTTTGTGCGCGGAGCTGGGGCAATCAGATAATGAGCGTTTCCTCCCCATTCCCGCGCAGGGCAATTGGGCAATTGCGGCCGCTCCCACGGGATTCATGCCACGTGAGGTGGCAGGAGAAGGTCACAGCGAACCCGGGCTCACTTGCTCCGGCTGCCTGGCGGGAGAGGGCCCATTCCCGGCACACCATTCTTCATGTCCCGCTGCGGAAAAGCGGGACGGGTTGTCTGGCTTAGCGCAGCTGGGCCTTGGCTTTCCCTTAGCCTCGAACTCGGAGATCCCGGAGAGGATAAACGCATCTCTTGCACGAACACATGTATTTCAGAGCTATTTTAGCCAGTGCCAGACCCATCCTGAATATTTGTCCTGCTTGTGGCCACCTGGGATCTCCATAGGGGAGCAAGGGGGCCCTGGAAAGAGCGTCGGCTTTGCTGGGGGGTCCCGGCTCTCCCGGTTTTCTCCACCCTGGGCAGAGAGCGTCAGGAGTCTGTCGGCAGAGCAGTCGGGATCGGCGCTTGCAGGGCTGCCCTCCCTGTGCGGAGATGCTCGGTGCAGCGAGCGGGCGGCCGCCCCGGCGCTTCTCCTGCGGGCAAAGGCTCTGCGGCAGGGCCCGTTCCCGACGCGGTAACCCRGGATGATCCCGACCCCCGACAGGGAACCATTGAGGGGTTTTCCACATGGGTGATTTTGGGGGGCTGTTGTGGGCACAGCTTTTCCGGGGTACCCGTCAGGATGGGTGCGGAGGTGGCGTCTATCCCATCACCTCCCCGCGTCCTCCCTGCAATTAGGACGCCTGCGGGGGCCAGGGCCCTTTCTGGCTCTGTCTTTTATAGCCTCCCACATCTGTGCCTTGGGGAAAGGAGGATCAGAAGGTGGATCATGATCAGGCCTTCATCGGTCTGTGCTGCAGCTTGGGGTTTTGGGGTCTTTCCGGAGGGGAGGCAGATGCCAGCCACGTCGGAAGCAAGATGGGGAGAGCAGTACCAGCAGGGAGGGATGCTGCATTTCCTCCCCGTCAGGAATTTTTCCCATTTCTGCAGCCTAGGATCAGGGCTGGAGTCAAACCCTCCCCATGGCGGGGCTGGAAGCCTCCTCCAACCCCCCCAAAACCCGGCTTTGCTCTGCAGGCATCCTGCACGACTGTGGGTTGCTGCCTCTCGCGTTGGCGCGATGCTGTGGTGCCCTGAGTCACGGCGGGTGCGATAACCGGGTGCTGCGTTCCCACGCCCTGGGAGCGCGGAGGGGCTTGCGTGGAGGGAGGGGGAATGGGACAGGAGAGGCGGGCATGGCCCGGGCAAGCCCGGAGAAACCGGCGGGCGCTGTTGAAACGCGGCGTTGGCAGGCGGAGCGCCCGGCGGCCCCCGCGGGAGAGGGTTGCTCTGATGCTTGGGCTGGGCGCAGGGTGTAGCCCCTGGCGCCAGGGCTGCTTGGCAGGCAGAGCTGGCGGGGCACCCAGCCCCCGCT
>NW_020450683.1:273634-298779 GCF_003343035.1 Apteryx rowi | reverse complement strand
CCCGTCTGCTCTGCTTCGTGCCCCTTTCCCCCCCCCCCCCGGGGTGCTGGGAGCCCTGCGCGGTGCCCGGCTCAGCTGTCGCCTGCCTAATCCTGCCCGCCCGGGGCCCGGCAGCTGGGACCGCGCCGCCGCCTTGTCCATTGTGCGCCGCCGCCCCGCGCCAGCCCGGGGGGGACCCTCCCGCGCCCCCAAACCTCGCGTGGGGAAGGGAGGGGGGGGCCCCGTTTGGCCCCTCTGCATAACACCCTTATCCTGCCTCCTCGTGCAGCCCCCCCGCGGTTATAACCGGGGGGGGGGGCCCTCCTGTGCGTGGGGAAAGGGGAGGGGGATGAACCCTCGGGCTGCAGGGTGACGGGGACACGCGGGGACGATCCCAGCCTGGGTCCCGGCAGGACGGGGGCGTGTTGTCCCCCCGCGCCGCTTCCCCAGGGCTGGCGGTGCCGGGTGCGGGAGGGGGGGGGGAGCCGTAGGATGCCCCCCCTCTCCCCCCCCGCCCCGTCTCCGGGCCGGATCGGCGTGGGGCTGGCGGAGGCGCCGGGGTCTGACGCGGGGCAGGTGTTTCCCACGGGGCAGGTGTTTCCCACGCGCCCGGCGCTCGCTGCTGGGGCGCCGGCAGCTCCGGGCCAGAGCCGGGGGCGGCGGGGCCACCTTCTCCAGGGAAAACCTGCTCGGGGAAGGGAGGGGAGGGAGCCGATTCCCACAGGAGCTAAGCACCAACCCGGCTCCCTAGCGCGGTGGTGGTGGGGGGGGGGGGTGGAAAACAGCCGCCGGCACCTTTCCCGCCTGCCCCCTCGGATGCCGCCACCCGCGGAGGCACCTAAAAGCTCCCCGAGGAGCTGGGTGCTGCCGGCGAGAGCGGAGCCGCGCCGGCCCCGGGCGCCATGAGGGACGCGCCGGGGGGGACCCTGTGGCACGGCCCGGCCTGGGGGCAGGTACCGAGGGGGGGGGGCTGGGGGGCTGCTCTCTACGGCTGAGCCCAAATCCCCTGGGTTTCGTCGCCTGCTTTTTGGGGGGGGCTCCTGAGGGATTTGCACCGCGTGGGGGGGGGATTTGGGAGCCCTCCGGCAGCTCCTCTGGGCTGTGACCACCCGCCCTGCACGTCCCTTTTCCCCCCTGCGATGCTGGGGGGGGTCCCTGGGGGCACTTCCCCACGGCAGGCGCTGTTCCCGGGGCGAGGGGAAACCCCTGCGGCTGCGGCAGCGGGGTGCCGGTGGCCGCGGGAAGCACTCGGGYGAGCGATAAGCGGGCGCCGGGGTGGGCTGGGAGGAAGCGGGCAGGAAGCGATCGGGGTGCCGGGGCCCCCGGGTGGCCCCTCTCCTCCCCACCCGCCGGGACACGGCCCCGGGGGCTGCTCTACCCGCTAGGGCTGCGGGAAGGAGAGAGGGGGAAGGTCCCTCCGTCGCATTCCTTTCCCCTGGCCCATTGCCCCCCGACATTGGGGGACCCCCTGGGCTGCCCCTGCTCCCAGCCACCTTCATCCCCGTCCTCCCCGGGATGTCGCGGATGGCAGTGTGGGGACCGGCCTTGGGGCCGGGGCTGGCAGCTGGCTCTTCCCTAACTTGGGCTTTGGGTTTTTTTTCTTCTCCTGCTCCAGGCCAAGCGGAAGCTGGACCTGGAGGGTGCCGGCCAGCCGTGCCGCCCCGAGTTTCGCACGCCCAAGGGCAAGGGCAGGACCCTGGCCCAGGTCCCCAGCCCGAGGAGTAAGTGGTGCAGGGCTGAGATGGGGAGGGGGGTTTGGGAGGGGGGTTCGGGAGGGGGGCAGACCCCATTTCTCTCCCCTGTAGAGCTGCTGGTCTCTGCAATATGCCCTCTAGCGCTCCCCAAAATGACCCAAACTGATCCACCCTCTTCAGAGCTGAGGGCGCCATGCCCAGTCCTTGGCCCTTCATTTTGGCTGCTTTTGAGCTGATTCAGCTCCCTGAACGGGCAGAAAACTCCCCGGGTGTTTTTATTCCCGAGGATTATACGAGGTTTGATTGCCACTGTGCATCTGGCCTCGTGTCCCAGCTGCAGCGCTGGCCTCCCCATCCCGAGCCGGCAGGTCACCTCCGTCCCGTGGCCCAGCCTGAAGCAGAGGGTGGCGGGGTCTCTCGTTTCCCCGCAGCCCCCAAGTCCCCCGGCGAGAAGACGCGCTATGACACCTCGCTGGGGCTGCTCACCAAGAAGTTCATCCACCTGCTGAGCGAGTCGGCCGACGGCGTCCTGGACCTCAACCGCGCCGCCGAGGTGCTCGAAGTGCAGAAGCGGCGCATCTACGACATCACCAACGTGCTGGAGGGCATCCAGCTCATCCGCAAGAAGTCCAAGAACCACATCCAGTGGATGTAGGTGATGCCGGTGGGGAACGGGGCGAGCTAGAGATGTTCATCCATGGAGAGAGCTGGCTCTCAGGGGTGGGCAGCAAGCAGCAAGCCAGGAAGGATGGGGAGAGGTGGCTTGGGGACAGGGGGTGTCCCACCGGGACGTGGTGACGGGCGGGGGGAGCCAGATCTCTCCCCGCGGAGGTCGATGGCTCCTCAGGCGCCGTCTCCGCTGCGCAGGGGGACGGGGATCTTTGAGGACACGTCRGTGACGGCGAAGCAGCAGGTGCTGCGCGAGGAGCTGGCCGAGCTGGCCAAGACGGAGAGGACACTGGACCAGCTCCTCCAGGACTGCACCCTGCAGCTAAAGCAGCTGACGGACGATGAAGCCAACCAGAGATATCCTTGTCGGGAGAGAGCCGCGCGCAGCGACGTGGCCTCAGGAGCAGGGTCTTGGGTGCCCCACGCCTTCCCTTGGAGTCCCTTTTCCTCCCTTTGGTCTCTTCCCGGGTGGATAACCCCACCTCCCGGGCTGGGGAGGACATTTGGAGCCCAGTATTAGGTAACGGCATTGCCGGGCCGGGGGGAATTGAGGCGTCTCCCTCGTAGCATCGCTTTTTCCTATACCTCCTCCCCGCCCACGCTCGCCTACGTCACCTACCAGGACCTCCGCGCCATCAGCAACTTCCAGGAGCAGACGGTGATCGCCGTGAAGGCTCCGCCGGAGACGCGGCTGGAGGTGCCGGACTTCAACGAGGTGCGCGGGGGGCTGGCAGCGGGGCGGGAGCCGTGTTCGGCGGGGCCGGCACTCGGTGTGCCGGGTGCTGTACGCCCGCCCGCGCCGGAGCAGCTGAACGGCTTTGCCTGGGACATCTTGGGGTTCCTCTGCAGCCCGGGGGGGTTTGAGGCGTCTCTGTGCATCCCACGGGGCTGTTTGTCCCTTTAGGGGCTGTGGGAGCGGGGAGACGCCCCGTGTGCCCCGAGAGGCACCCTGAGCCCCCCTCTCCCCCCGGCCAGGACAAACTGCAGCTCCATCTGAGGAGCACCAACGGCCCCATCGAGGTGTACCTGTGCCCGGAGGAGATCCCGGAGGACAGTCCTGCCAAGGACACCGACATCTCCTCCACCACGTCCCTACGGGACCGCGCCACCCCCTCCCYGGAGAAAGGTACCCCGGGGGCCGAGACCTCCGGCCACGAGGGCGATGCTGGCGCAGGGTGGCCACGGGGCTGGGTCACCACCACGGGTGGCCCCTGCTCACCCCYGTCTCCGCCTCTCGCCGCCCCAGCGGAGCCCCCCCGGCCGGTGCTGGTGGAGGTGGAGGAAGGGCTGCTGGGCTCGCCCCAGCACCTCCTGCAGCAGACGGAGGACCAGCTGCCCTGCGCCCCGTCCTACCTCGACTCGGGGCCCTTCGTCGCCTTCTCGCCGCCCCTCGACCAGGATGACTACCTCTGGGGGCTGGAGGGCGGCGAGGGCGTCAGCGACCTCTTCGAGGCTTACGACTTGGGCGACCTGCTGAAGAACTGACCTCCCTCTCTTCCCCGTCGCCTCCCTCCTCTTCCCAAGCCCCGCTATGGTGCTAACAGCCTCCACGGGCCTTCGGCCTCTTCCTCTCCCTCGGTCGCCTTGGTGCAGCGAAGGACCCCGTGGTTAAACCRCTGGGGTTTCCCGGGGTGGTGGTGGTGGGGCGTCTTCTATGAAGAACGGGTCTGCGGGGCTTGGGGCCGGCTGCGGGTAGAGCCGAGCCCCCCGGGGCGTCTGGCACCCTCGGTGGCCTTTCCTCCCTCCTCCGCCTGGTTGTCACCGAGGGGCTTTGGGTGCTGGGTTTGGCTCCTCGCCGGGCTGCGGGAACGCCCGGCATGGGTGCAGGCTCCCATCAAAGATCCAGGCAGATCCCATCCGATCACTGGCTATAAAAAAAGGAAAAAAAAAAAATCAAGCAACTCCCCCCCCCAAGATGACACCGTCTTCGTGGTGTCCCGGGGCTGCCGGCAGACTGGGGTGCACTTGGGTGCAAAGGGGTTTCGGGGTGCAAAGGGGTTTCGGGGTGCAAAGGCGTTTAGGGGTGCCCGTTCCCCTGGGCCATGCTGAAACCTGTGCATGGAGGGGCTGCTTGTCGTGGGGGGGGATCTCGTCTTGGGGTCCTTCCCCATGCTCCCCGGTTAGGCCAGTTCTTTAGGGTCAGGACTGGTTGTTTAGGGTCATTTTGGGCAGGCGAGACCCATACGGATCATGTGCGTGTTGAGCTCTGTGATTCCTCATTCCCTGCTCGGTCCCGACCCTTTTCCCACGGCCCCGTAAGGAGGAACAGCTCAGCACTCGTCTGCTGGGTTTCAGCTGATCAGAGCTGGTTTTTTTTCCCCAAAGTAGCTGCAATAACCTTAAAAAAAAAAAAGTCAACAAAGATCAAGTCACTTCTGGTTAGAGAGAGAAGGAAGCTCGAGCACGAGCATTTTACCCGGGACCCCTCAGTGATGTACCTAGAAATAGCGGCTCGGGAAACGCCTTGCCGGGAGGTGGAGCATCCGCCGCAGTATTTTTTAGGAGGATGCGGCCCCTCTCCCTTCCATCTGTGTTAGTTCACCTCAGCATCTTAAAGCTACTTGTACTGGGGATGTTTAAACTGGAGCTGGGGAGGAGGGACGATATTTGTGACTTCGGTAAATCATCTCTCCGCCTTGAAAACAAGCGGGAAGGGTTTTGTCCGAGAGCTCCCCCGCGGCCCCATCCCCTTCTTCCCCCTCCCCGAATCCCCCTGGCCCAGTCCAGCACGCGCCGGGCATCTCCGAGCTGCAAACTGCCCCCCCGCGGGGCTGCTCCGGGCAGAGCAGCACCTTCCCTTCGCTTGGGTGAACCTCTTCTCCCAGCAAAAGAGAAATAAGCTTTTCCTTTATTTTACTTGTTTTCACCCTCCTTGCGGGGAGGGGGGCAGCTGCGCAGGCTGGAGCGCGGTTGGGCAGCCAGCTGCCCCGCCCCCGTAGCCTGGTCCCCTGCGGGCATCAGTCCTGACCCGGCTTCCCAAGCCGAGCTTTCCCGCGGGATCCCAGGTGCTGGTCTGGATGCAGCCGCTCAGGTTTTATTCTCAGTCTTACCAAGGTGGGCGCCGCAAGGCCTTTCCCGCTGGGGACGGCGTCCCGCAACGAGGGAACGCCGGAGCCGGTCCCTTGCGGAGACGAAAGTCCCCAGAGAAGTCCCTGCCGTCACCTTGCATCTTCGAGCCCTTTCCCTTGGGAATTTGCGATGAAATCGGTCCAAGAGGGGTTGCTTTTAGTTCCAGCCATTGCAAAATGTACATAATTATTGCACTGTATTTATATGGGACCCACCTTTCGACACCGCGGTGTTGAGGGTTTGTTTGGTATTTTGGTTTTTAAGTGAGTGTATTTAAGTTGTCCTCCCTAGAGTTTGTTCTCCTGCAGTTTGGCTTGGACTTGTTGTGGGTGAGAATGTGTTTTATTGTGAAAAACTTGTGGCACTTGTTTTCTGCCCAGGAAGGGATGAAATGAAATAAAAATTTTGAGTCGGAGAGGGGTGTTTTCCTCTGATGACAACAAGCTCGTGCTGTTTGCAGGGTTTTTGAGGGGGAGGGAAGTGTTGGGCTGGTTTCGCTCCTTGTGAAGACACACGCCTTGGGTCTACACCAGCGAGCGCGGGAAAAGCCCCGGGGCGAGGAGGCTCAGGTCTCCGCAGGGCGCCGGGGCCGAGATGGGCTCGTGCATCTTGGAGACCAGATTTTGGAGACCAGAGAGCGAGGAACTTTTTTGGGGTCGGCCCCAAGGAGGGTCCTTCTCCCGGGTGCTGCCCCAGCAGCACCGGACCCTCCCCCGGGCTGGCAGCATCGAGAGCCGGTGACATCCCATGGTAGCCGGTGATGTCCCGTGGGACCTGGTGACATCCCACGGCACTCAGTGACATCCCGTGGTACCTGGTGCCATGACTACCACCCACCATCTCTCGTCCGATGGTATCTGGCCGGGTGGAGGAGGAGGAGGAAAGGCCAGGGCAAGGGAAGCCGAGTGAGGGGCACAGATTGAGGGGGCAGAGGCCTGTTCCGTGTCCCCAGCCCCTGTCCCCGGGGGGGCTGCGGGTCCCAGAGCAGCTCGGCGGGGTGGGGGGATGGAGGTGCCACCAGCCCGGCTGGCAGTCCCCACGCTGGCCAGGAGGTGGCRGGGCCACCCTAGGAAAGACAGCCCGTGCCCCAGCCCCTGCTCCTGCCTGGAGGGACCCGCTCTTGCCCCTGGGGGGGGAGGAGAGAAGAGGGCTGGGTTTGGGGGGGTCTCCTCCACCGCGGGGTGGGAGCGGCAGGGTTGAGGGTGGGCTCTGAAATCCAGCTGCTGCTGCTCTACATCCGTCGTGGGCTGCTCCTAACGGCACTTTGCTGGGGCCAGGCCCCCTCCTTGCCAAAGGAGGTTCCTGGGGTGCCCGACTGGAGCAGGGGCTCACACAGTGCCAGAACCCCCAAATTCCTCCCGTTGCCCCCCAGCACCACCCATGTAAATACAGCTATGAAGCATCAGAGGATGCAGAGGGGCAGCGACGGGGTTTATTTTGCTTGTATGTCCTTCCYGTGCTGCGACGTGACGTGGCCAGATCCCCCTTTTCCGATTTGGGGCCGTTTCTCTCTCTACATCCCCTTTCCCTCCTGCTGGTCCTTGCTGTTCCCAGAACAACGGCCTGGGTGGAAACACTGCCCTGGCCTGTGCCCCTTCCCCATTTCCCAGCCCCAAGGCGGGTGCCAGGTTCCCGGGAAGGCGCCAGCTCAGGGAGAGCCACGACGGACTGCGCGTGGCGTGTCCACCCCGGCCATCCCCGAACGGCAGAGCGGGGGGCCGTGAGCCAGAGCACCCCGGCGCTCACCGGGCCTCAGCAAGGTATTTCTTCCCGACGGCCGGGTGTATTTTGTCTCCGTGAGCTGCCGGCGATGGGCCCCTTGGCTGGGAACTCGTGACTTGAATTGTTCCCGGAGACAGGGGAGCTGGGAGGCTCCAGACGTAGCGAGGGAAAGGAGCCGTCGGGTTGCAGATGGGCGGCTTAGGGGGTCTGCACGCTCCGGCGGCGCTGGATTTGGCTGGAGGCTCGGCCCAGCTCTGTCTGGTTGGACGCAAAGCTGCAGTTTCCTGGCCCCTTCCCCAGGCAAGAGGAGAAAAGAAGGGAGGAAAAGGAAAGGGAGGAAAGGGAATCGGGAATCTGGCACCCCGAGAGCTCTGGAGAGTCTCCTGCGGAGACACGACCCCAGCCCTCTTCTCTGCTTCTCTTTCCTGTTATTTGTGAGCAGCTCTTTCTTCTCCTTTTTCCTTCCCCTAGAAATCTCCCTTCTGTTATTCCCAGTCCTTCTTAAATGTCACTTCTCTTCGGGGCTTTTCGGAGCRAAGCCGCGGCGCAGCGTGAGAAACGCAGGGCAGGGAGCCGCACTGGGCTCGACCCTCCACGGGCGCCCTGCGCCRACGGACGAGGGGCGGCGGGCGAGATTTCCCCTGGACAGAGCCAGCGGCCGCTTAGCTCACAGCCAGAAGCCAGGACGAGGCGGCTTGCAGTTAAACTAGGGCTTTGGGAGGCTGGATTTGACTCCAAGCCCTTCCCCGGGTTCCTGGTGTGCCCAAGCTGGGCTTTGGGTGCAGCCTTGGTCCTAATCCTTCCCTGCTGGCCTCGAGCTCCAGGTGGTGCCCAGAGGGACCCGTGGCCACCGCGTCCCCCGTGCTGCTGGACAGACCCGCGTGCTGCCCTTTCCGCCCGGTGCTTTGCCACCGGTTGCCAGGGTGGCAATCGCTTCCCAGTGGGTGCTGGATCCCACGGGGGACTCGGGATGTCAGGGTGCTGCTGCCAGGCTCCAGCAAACCCTGTGGAGGGCAGAGTGGGGGCTGTGACACGAGGCTCAGGGAGCCCCGGGCCCCACCGGAGCAAGAGGTGACAGTGGCGAGGCCGAAGGGTTTTGTYTTCCTCGCCGCTCTGCCCCCCGGTAACCCGGGCAGGGGGGGTGGCTGGAGGGGCCCCCCGTGCCTCGCCACTGCCGGGGCTCCCGGTGCAGCRGGCCGGCCCCGGGGAGGGGGAAGGGGCCCGGCGGCGCTTCGCCTTTAACGGGCCGGCGGCCAAGCGGCGGCGCCTGCCCACGTGACGGCGGCGGGGAGGGAGCGAGCGAGCGAGCGGGCGGGCAGAGGGAGAAACTCCCCGGCGCAGCCCGGCGGGCCTGCCGCGCTGCGGGCATGGGGCGCTGAGCGGCACCGGCACCGGCACCGGGACCCGCACCGACACGTCGAGCCGAGCCGTCCGCAGCGCCCGCCCGGCGCCTCCCAGCTCGCAGCCCCCGGCGCAGCCCCCGGCGGCGGCCGCACCATGCCGGAGCAGATGAGCGTGGCGGAGTTCCTGGCCGTGACCGGCGAGGACCTGAGCTCCCCGGCCGCCGCCGCCGCCTTCGCCTCCAAGATGCCCAAGTGCCGGGGGGCGGTGGGGGCGCTGGAGGAGGTGAGCGGGGCCGCGGGGCAGGGGGGGCCGGGGCTGCGCTCCCCACCTGGGAAACACCCCCCCCCACACACACACCCTTTCTGCCGGGGGTGCCTCTGCCACCCATAGGTGCTCTTCCTGCAGCGACCGCCTTCCCCGCCCTCTCCGGCGGGTCACCTTGCTCCCTCCCTCTGCTTATTGGGGTCCCCCCTCTGCGCTCTGCTCGGGGACCCCCCCCCCCCGGGAGGGGCCCGGCGCGGCCGAGCGGTGCCTGGCTCGTTTCGAGCCCTGCTCGGCGGCGAGTTTGTGTCACTCGCTGCAAATCACTGCATTTTTCGTTTTCGCTTCATTTTGGCGAAAGAGCTTGTCCGGGTGCCGCGGGGCCGGGCTGGCGGGGGGCTGCCAGCGCCGCGGCCGCATCGCCTCCCTCGTCGTCCCTGCAAATGCCATCACGACAAAGCTGGTACTGGAAAATTTTGGGGGGGAGGCTGGTGCTGTTTGCGCTGCCCTGGGTGGGCTGGGGAAGGGGACGGGTGCGGGCGGCGTGGTGCCGGGAACGCCCCGATGCTGCGTCCCATGGGACAGCCCGCGCATTGGAGGCTCCATCCCCCAGAAGCGCTTGTGTCGGCTTTCGGTTTAAGCCGGYGATTGGGGATCCCCGAGCCCGAGGCGGCCGCTTGCATCCTCGGAGCAGCCCCTTGCGTCTGCTTTCACGGGGCCAAGGCCTGCGGGGCCAGATGAAACGTTTCCTTTAACTGGTTTCGCTTCCAGCCCCAAGTGCTGCCGGTCGCCCTGCCTGGCACCGGCGGTTTTCCTCGGAGTTGGGAAGAGCATCAGCCCGGAGGCTCTGGCTCTGTAGTTTGGGGGGAAAAACTTGCCGGTATCAAGTTGCAGCGCTGGAGCCAGTCCTGATGAGCTGTGGTATCYGCCGTCCCCCCGTGATTAAAAAGCCGAGAGTGTTTTAAGCCCCGGCAGCGTTTGCGGGAAGGGCAGGGGTCCAGCCGGGCCGGGGCGAAGGCGGCGCCGGGGCTCCTTCCCCCTCTCCCTGCTCTCGCCTTTAATCGAGGCGCTTTCCAGCTGGTCCCGCGTCCTTTGCCAACTCCTCTTAGCGAAGGAATGGCTTTGAAGGAGAGCCAGGCCACGCTGGGAGAGCGGGGCCAGGTGCTGGAGCCAGCGGCCCCCGCTCGACCCCCCGGCTCCGGGGGTCCGTCCTCCGAGCTGGAAGATGGGACGGCGGGAAGCAGCCCAGCGCTGCCGGCACGTGTGCCCGCCACCGTCCCTCGTCCTGGGAGCGGGAGGCAGCTCTCTTCCCTCCTTTCCCTGCCGGCCCCAGGCAGGAGGAAGCGGTGGGAATTTTGTCCGGCTCCTTGGTGTCCTCGGGGAAGGCGGAGGTTTAGGAGACGGTGACGGGGGCCAAGGCAGCACGGGGTCTCCAGGAGCRTTGTGCGGGAAGGCTGCGGGAAGCGTGGCTGAGAGCCGAGCCGCTCGAGGGGGCCGCAGGGAAACCTCGCGGGGGCTCAGCTGCAGCCTGGCCTTCGGCAGCGCAAAGCTCCGGCGAAAGGGGAAGAGCGAACGGATGACACCCCAGCCCCGAYGTCTGGTTGCTGCCGGGCCGATGGCATCAGTCCCAGCGGCTCRTTTGGGGACAGGGAAGCCGGGGCAGGCTGGGGGCGCGGGAGAGACGAGCCCGCCGGCAGGGTCCCGGCCACCCCGGCTGATGCATTTGCGGATTCRCTCTCCGCCAGCGGTGCTCCCTGCCTGGCCGCTGCACGTGGAGTCGGGGAGGGAAAGCTGCCTCCGAGCTGGGCCCTGCTCTGCCCCATCGCCACCCTAAAGCCTCTCCGGTGTTTTGGGAAGCTGGGGAGAGCGATTTCTCCGTTTCTGCAAGCGGCGCACCCGAACGCGAGGCCGGGGGGTTTGCAGCGGCGTCTCCTGCCCCGCCGGCGTTCGCGGGAGGTCGAYGCTGACGGAGCCGCCGGTGGCTGCGCTTTGGGTTCTCCCTCCGACGGGACGGACCCGCGGCCCTGCGTTTCGCACGGCCACCAGCGGCTCCGTCAACGCCTCTGGCCGATGCGCATCGATCCACTGTGCGGGCGGTTTAGCTGGGAAATGGCCTGGGTCGCTTTTGGCCCCGCTCAGGTCCCAGCGAGGGTGGGAGCGTTTAGCTGTGGGTTTGGGGTTGTTTTCCTGGATTTGATGAAGATCCCACGGTCTTGTTCAGCTTGGTCATGCTGATGTTGCGTGAAGGTGTGCCGTGCCTCAGTTTCCCTCCTGGGATGAAAAGGGATTTTTTTCCCCTCCTTGGGGGGTTTCAGGGGTCTCGGATCTGCGACGGAGGCGCAAGTCGCATCCCGCTGAGGTTACGGCGGGGGGGGGATCTGCTGCGTGCGCTCGGGGAGGGGAAACCGAGGCCCAGATGGGATGTGACTTGGCCCGGAGCCTGGGGAGAGCTCGGGGCAGGGCTGGGCTTTGGAATTGAATTTTCCCATGAACTGATGAGCTTTTGGGCTGCAAATCAGGCCTTGAATCCCCCCCTCCCCACTCCTCCTCCTCCCCTCTGCGCTGCATCAGCCATCCTCCCTCCGGTCACTGCGGCCAGCCCGGCGGGGGGGTTTCTATCAGCCTCTTGCGAGTCTGGCGGAGCAAAGCAGCTCCCTGGGGTCTGAATTGGCTCTGGTCCCTCTCCCRTCTCCATCTGCTGAGCAATTGGGAGGGAAGGGGAAAGATGGGGATGGTCCTTGTTCCCTCCGCAGCAAGCAGCTGGATGCTGGGACACGCTGAGCCCTGATTTCAGCCTCTCTGGAGCAGGCTAAAAGGTCTGGCTTGCACCCAGTGCCGTGCGGTGTCAGATGGTGCTGGGCGCTGCTTGCACGAGAAGTGTCGTGCAGGCACCGAGCACCTCCGGATCCAGGTGGGAAAAGTGTTTCCCCATTCGGGCTCCAGGCAAAATGCCATGACAGAGGTCACGGATGGTCGCGGTGGCAGAGCTGGGGGCCGGTTTATCCGATTGCCTCGTCGCCGTGCAGCTCGCCTGGCATCCGCGCCGCTGTCCCTCGTGTCCCTGGGGACAGGAGGACGGCTCGGCATCCTGCCTCCCGCCCCGGCCCCTGGTACCCGCGGCGGCTCCCGCGCTGGGCGGCACGAGCCGGCGGTGGGAGGGGGAGGCAGAAGAAAGGTCCCCATTGAGCATCCGCCAGGGAAGCCCGCGCGGCCCCAGCTGGCGGAATGACAGGAGGTTTCTCCTCCCGGAGCTGGGCACGGGGAAGCCGGCGTGCCGGGATCCCCTGCCGGCAGGAGAGGACCGTGCCGTGATTTCCCATGGGAGTCTGCTCTGTTTCCTGACCCGGCAGCCAGTCCCCAGCTCTGCCGGCCCCTTCCCGACTGCTCGAAACCCCCAAACCTGCCGTGTCCTTCCCCGACCGGCTCTCCCTGCTCCTCGCCAGCCCTGGGCTTCGCCTCCTCYGGCCGCGAGTTCAAGCCAGGGTGACCTGCCCTGTCCTCGTGGGACACGGGGCAGTTCCTTCCCCCTGTTGCATGGTGCCTTCAGGCAGCCGAAGTTCCTAATCCTGCCTCAGTTTCCTCTTCCCCAGGCTAAGCCAGGCCTCCTTTTGCAGGCCGGTTTTCCAGCCTGGGACCGCTCTTGGCAGCGATGCCATGACCTCCCTGGAGCAGAGCCGTGCCGGAGGGGTTGGGCCTCTCCGAGGCGTTTGCTTCCGCCTCCGAGGCAAGTGGATGCCTCTGTCCCAGGAGAGCCCAGGGGCGCTGGGCTTGGGTGCAGTGAGGGGCTGTGGGTGGCTTTTTGGGGCCCCCAGTGGCCTCCCCTCGTGCTCCTTGCGGCTGGTACGGCGTGGCGACGTGTCCCAGGGCCGCGGGCTCCGGGCTCGGCTCTGGCGGGGCCGGGAGATGGGTGTCAAGCCCCGGAGCTCGCCCCAAGGGCGCTCGGCTCGGCCGTCCCAGGGAGCGTGGCGGGGGACGTGGCCGTCGAAGGCGTTTCTCCGCGGCCCCCTCCGTGCTGGCCGGGACGCCGGGGATGGGGGAGCCGCGTTCCGCCTCTCCCTCGGCTCCGATCCCCTCCCAGCCCGCGCCGGCGCGTCCCTGCCGAAACCCGTCTGCAGCCCGCCAGCCGGCACGGAGGCCTCCGAGGAGAGGAGCGCCGGAGCCGGGCTGACCTCGCTGTCAGGAAATCAGCCTTGACATCAGCCCGAAAACCTCCGGCGAGCGAGAGAGAGGCTCTTTATTGTAATTCCTCCGCGGTTTCATCCCTCGCCCTTCTTGCCGTTCACGCCCTCCGAATATTTCTAGCCTGTTATCATGCCTCTGGTACCTGCGGCGCAGCCAAGCCGGCTTTAACTCTTTCCTGATGGCGCCGGCCGCCTCCGGTGCGTGTTTTGCCGGCGCTTGGCGGGGGCGAACGTGCCCCACGTTTGGGGGATCGCGGCTCCGTGGGTCCCTCATTTCTCCCGCGGGTCGGATGCATCCCGCGGGTGGGATGCGCGGGGCCAGGAGCGAATGAAGGGGCTGGGGCTGGGGTTGGGGAGCGCTCGCCCTTCTTCTTCCTAACCAGGGTCCGGCTGGCGGAGGGGGCTGCGGGATGGAGCTGGGCACCGGGAAGCTGGTTTGTGCTGACGGTCCGGCTGGGCATGAAGGGAGCCAACTGCGTGTGGAAGATCTCCGGGATGGGACGGAGCAGGGGGTCGCCGCAGCCCTGCACGTCTGCGGATGGCAGCATCCCCTCCCCCCGGGATTTGCTGCCCGTGTGGTTTAAGCCCTTGTCGGGCATCGGAAAGATGTGTGGAGCCCCGGACTTTCCCGTGCCTTCCCGCCGTGCCTGACTCCGGAATGTAGGGATTTGTGGTGGGGACGGGCTGGCATGTTCACATTACACGATGGAGATGCCCTGGTGCCGCCTTCATCCTTTCCCTGGTTAACAAACCCCCCCCCCCACCCCCGCTGTGAGTGCCCTGGAGGCATTTTCCACAGTTACTGGAAGCTGCGTGGGTCCAAACAGATGCTGCCCCCCTGCTGCAGCCGCAAAGCATCCGGGCTCACCGCTGGCCGGGGACGCTGGCTGAGCCCGTCACCCCGCGCTACCGTCTTGCTCGCACGCGGCCTCGGCGGGAGCAGCCAAAGCCCTGCCTGGCAGCGCGAAGGCCGCGGGACCCGCTGGCCTGGCAGAGGATGGGCTGGATGCCGGGGCTCCGGTATCCCCGGGCCCGTGCCTCCGCGGGCTGGGATCCCTCGGGCTCTTTTCCCAGCGCCGGGAGCTTGGCTGCTGCCCCGCACATCTGTGTGGCAGAGAAAGCGCCTCTCCAAAGGCCCCTGTGTGGCCAGCTGGGGTTGGGGGGGGGGGAGTCATCCGTGCTTGGCGAGGCGAAGGATCTCATTTTGTTCTGTTCCTGGGCTTTCGCAGAGCCTGGATGGGGACCAAGCCATACTCCAGAGGATAAGGAAATATGTGAAAGCCATTCACGTCTCCGGGCTCAGTAAGTTGCGCTCCGAGAGGCRCTGGGCATCGCCGTCCCCAGGCGGGGCCCGTGGCGGTCCCGTGCTCCCCGAGCAGCGTCCGTGCCCGTCCGCGGGTCCGCAAGCTTAAAAAAGGGGGTGGGAAAGGGAAATCGCGAGCCTTGGGGAAGTTGGTTGGGGCGCATCCCTGGTGTCCTGCGGCCGGACGAACACCGCTCTGCTCGCGGGGAATGGGGACATGGGTAACGGTGGCAGGAGGGACCTCGTGATCTGAGCATCTCCCGGGGAAGGGGTGCCGTGGGGCCACCTCGGGCGACCCGGTGGCCGGAGGGCTCTCGGCACGGCCATCCCGGCCTCACCGGAGCCTCCGCCGCGCAGCCCACGTGGAGAACGAGGAGCAGTACAGCGAAGCCCTGGAGACCTTCGGCAACAACCACCTCTCCCAGAACAACCACGAGCTCTCCACCGGCTTCCTCAACCTGGCCGTCTTCACCCGCGAGGTCACCGCGCTCTTCAAGAACCTGGTAAGGCGCCCGGCCCCGCCGGGGAGAGTGTCCGGGTGCCTCCGGTCCACGTGGGTTTGGAAAGACCGCCCCGGGCGCCGCCGGACCCAGGCAGGCAGTCCCCGGCGCTCCGAGGACATCCGATACCCCCTTGGCTGCGGTTTGCAGCTGGTTCCCAGCTCTGCCGGGGCGGCGAAGGCKGCGATTTGCCGTGCGGTCGGGGCTGCGCTCCCCGTTTATTTATTTATATATATATTTTTCCCCTCCTCGCATCGGTTGCATCTCTGATCTCGTTTGCCAGGAAAGTAAATCAAAGCCAGGCGGAGCCGCGCGGGCGGGAGGGGGCCGCGCGCCTCCCGGCCTCTCGCTTTTCTCCGGAGGCAGCTCCTTGTTTCGTTTTTTTCCTGGGGTAGCGGCTTGTAGGCTCAACTTGCAGGGCTGCCGGAGGGTCGCCCAGGCCCAGACGGGATCCGAAAAAGTCCGGCTTGGGAAATGGGTTGCCGGCGGGAGCCGGGTGCGTGCACACCCCGAGGCGAAGCCCTGGGGCAGCCCGTGCTGGCTTCCCGCTGGCCTCCGCRCTCCCTGCCGGAGCCCCGCAAAGGGGCATCGCTGGCCTCCGGCTCCGCTCGCCGGAGCGAGCCAAGAAGCACAAACTGCTTTCGCTGCAGTTCAGGGGCTCTTCTGGCCTCCTCCTCTCCCAGTTACCCCAGTCCGGGCCTCCCTGCTTCTCGCCTTCCCTCCTCCCGCTTATCCCAGCCCGGCCGGAGCCCCCGTGCGCTCTCCTGGGGCTTTTTGGGGAACCGTCGCGGCAAAGGAGTCGAACCGGTTCCTCGGGCGAGGGAAGCGCCAGCGCCGCGCTTGCCCCTGCGCCGCGCGCTGGAGGCGTGGGAACAGGCAACCGGAGCCTCCCGGCCGCTGCCTTCCCCCCTTGGCACCGGAGCTTCCCCCTCCCCGGAGCAGCCGCTGCCTCCGGCTCGGTGTCACCCTGCGAGGAGGACGCGGCTCGTCCCGGGCTTCGCGCCGAGCCCCGGCTGCGGCAGGGTGCTGGTTGTAAGGGCGCTAAAATTGGGTGCTGCCCCGGGGGGGGTCGCGTGGGACCTCCCGGCACGGAGGGGCTGGCGGTGGGGTTTTGCGGCAGTGGCTGGCCGGGTGCCCCCTCTCCATCCTCCTCCTTGAGGCCGAAGGCCTTCGAATTCCCGGCGCGGCCCCGTCCCCGCAGCAAGGGCTGCCGCCGCCTCCCCGCCGCGTGCCGTAAATCCCGGCACGGGGTTTGGGAAGCCCTTGCGGACACTGGGAGGCCTCTCTGCATCAAGGGGCTGGCGGGTGCCCGCCGGGATGGCTCCGCCGGGCCGGGGGGAGCAGCTATTTTCCTGGCAGCCTCGGCGCCCGTGCGGTTTGTGGGAAGGGCCCCGYGTCCCGCAGCTCGCAGGCAGCTCCGGCAAGCCGCAGCCTGCCCCGGTGCCTGCAGCCGGCCCCGTTTCCAGCCTCCTTAACCCTTCGCGGGGCAGCGACGCGGCCGGCGGCCCCCAGCGCCAGCGAGGCCCCGCGGCTCCGGCTCTGCCGCCGTCCCCGCCGGGTGACCCCGTCGCCCTCTCTGCCCTTTTTGCAGGTGCAGAACCTGAATAACATCGTCTCCTTCCCGCTGGACAGCCTGCTCAAGGGGCAGCTGAAGGACGGGCGCCTGGTGAGTCCCCGCCGGGCACCGCGCGGAGGTGCCTCTCCGGGAGGGAAGCGGCAGCCGGGGAGGGACGGAGCAGCCGGGGAAAGCGGGATCCATCCCCCGTGCGGACTTACGGCAGCGAGACCTGCTCTAGGTGCCCTCTTGGTTGTGGCCAAGAGAAGGAAGGAGCAAGCGGCCGAACCAGCGGCGGGTGCTGGAAAGGGGCATCGAGGGCTGCGAATGGATGGAGCTGGGGGGGGGATATCCCCATCCCCATCCCTGTCCCCGTCCCCAGCAAGGCTGGGCAGCCGGGAYGGCGATGCATGGCGGGGACCCCGTCCCGGCGGAGCTGCCGGCTGCTGCTCCGGCGCTGCGGGGTCTCGGCGCTGCCCTCACTGCTGCCCATCCTGCTCTCCTCCTGCCGCAGGACTCCAAGAAGCAGATCGAGAAGGCCTGGAAGGATTACGAGACCAAAGTGTAAGTCTCCCGCTGCCTCCGGCAGAACCCGGCCTAATCCCACCGCACAAAGGGGTTTTGTCCCGGGGCTGCAGCCGGGCAGCGGCCGGTGCCGGTTTCCCATGAGGTTTGTATTTAAGCCGAGCGGGAACCCCCTTGTCCCCGGTCCTGCTTCTCCCCGCTGGAAGGACCCGAGCCTGGAGGTATTTTTCCCTAGTCCTTCCCCGCTAGCGCGACCCGCTGCCCCATCCGCTGCCCTCCCCATCCCCGCGGAGGAGCCCCTCTCCGCGGCAGGGCCGTTCCCCACCTCTCGCCTCCCGCCCGGCAGAGGGAAGATGGAGAAGGAGAAGGAGCGAGCCCGCCTGGCGGGACTCATCCAGGCCGAGCCGGCTGCGGCGGAGGTGGCTGAGGACATGCAGAAGGAGCGGCGCCTCTTCCAGCTCCACATGTGCGAGGTAGGGGCCGTGCCGGGGGGGTCGGAGCTGCGCGGCGATGCCGGAGCCTGATCCAGCCCTGCCTGGCCGTGGTGCAAGGCACGCTGAGCTCGGCCGTCCCCTCCCCATCCCACCTGCCCGGTCCCCTCCTGTCCTCTTCTGCAAAACCAGAGGCTGGTGTTTTGGGGCAGAAAGTGGGTCTTTTGGATAAAACCCCCGGAGGCTGCCGTTTTGCTTTGTGGCTTTGCCGTATTTGCAAAAACGCCCGAAGAAGCGCTTGTTTTCGCTAGGGAGCAAAACCCCCAAGCGGCCCCAGATCCCCCAGGGTGCCCGGGGGRACCGTGGGCACAAGGCGACCTCCGAAAAGGCGAAGGACGGAGACCTGACCTCAGACCCCCTCCATCAAGGAGGGGACCCAGGCGTCCGGGCTCAGCATCCCGTCCCCCCATTTAGCTACCGCTAAGGAAGAAATCCCGGCAGCCCATAGCCAGCTTGGGAGGGATGCGGGGAACGGGACGAGTGCCCAGGGTCCCCCGCGTCCCATGTAGGGCTGTGACACCCCTCTCGCCGCCCGGGGCACCCGTTGGGCAGCGCGCGGGGCCGGAGCAAAGGGCAGCGGAGGAGGCCGGGGCCGGCGAGCGGCTGCTGCAGCGGGGTCGGGGCTCGGCTCGGCGCGGGGCTGGCGGGCTGGGGCTCGGCCAGATGAGTCATTCCTTTGAATAGCACCACTGTTAAATAAATAACAGCACATGGAAACGCCGCCGCTGCCGCCGCCGCCGCCGCCGCAGCCCGGCYGGGGAGGGGCCCCGCTTCCAGGCAGCCCTGCAAAAGGAGGCTGCGTGCACGTGTGCGTGCGTGCATGCACCGTAGCTGCTCCCTTCTCGGGGATCCTGCCTGGAAATGGGGGTGCAGCTCTCCCAGGGGCTGGCGTTTGCGTGCGTTGTGTGCATGCACACGTTGATGCGTATCCGCACACGGTATTCGCCGCTCCTTTTGGCTCCCGGTGTGAGGGCACGGTCCGATTTCTGCCTAAGGTTGATATTGAGGGGGATGGAGGTGGCCGGACCTCAATCCGCTGCAGTGCTGGGGGTATCCGCCTGCTCCAGCTGGGATGTGCAAGAGCTGGGACTCTCTTCTGTCACTTCCACCTCCCTTGGGCCCTGCCATAGTTTTGGCAGCAGGGAAGGGAAGTCCCGCGGGAGCCCGGCGTCCGCAGTCCTTTCCGGCTGGGACTTTGTTCAGGGTTTGTCCAAGCCTCAGGTCTCCGGGTTGGAAGTCACTCTGGCTTTGCAGCTTCTGGTTGCATGGAGCAGTTTAATCAACCCCTCCAGCCCAGAAGGCTCCCAGCTGTGTCCGGTTGGGGGAAACTGAGGCCCCGAGCGGTGACGTGGCCAAATCGCACGCCCCTCCCAAGGAGTCAGACTTGGAGCCCGGACAGGGACCCAGGAGTCCTGCCCCATCTCTGGCCGCGCAACAGCGGGAACTCCCTGCCTGAGCGTTATTCCTGCTGCTTCTCCCCTTCCTGCTTCGCAGCCCGGCTTGGCGCATCCCCCCGTGCTGGGCTGCCCTTTCTCCCGGCTCTCGGCACGTTTATCCAGCTTCTCGGCACGTTTATCCAGCTGTGCTGCTGGCAAAGAAGGAGAAATCCAGAAATCCTCTCCTTTCCCTGCCGGTGGAGTCCTGCTCGGCCACCTGGGAGACGTCGGAGAAAGGGGCCCAGCTCTCCGTGAAGGGCTGCTCCCTGCCGCATGCTCCCGTGCCTCTGGCTGCCGGCACATGCGGGATTTTGGAGCAAAAGCCACCTTAGCCCCCACCCTGCCTGCTTCCTTGGCCACAGCTCCATGCTGCTAGAAATGCCACCGAACGTCTCATTCGTCCCGCTTCCCAGCCGGCTCGGGAACCTGCCCAGAGCGGATGAGCTGTGGCCGTGCTCAGGCACGCAGGGGTCAGGAGGCTCCATCCCAGGGGTTTCCAGCAAAACGGGGTGCTTTTTTCCCTTTTGGGTACAAAGGACCCACCGGCTCCGGGCAGCTCCCTGCAAATTGCTGCAACTGGGCTTCGGTCCATGGCATCCATGGGCATCTTTGGTGCCAGTGCAGGGCTTGGGCCCCGGGGTTGCGCTGGGATGAGTTTTTTCCCTTCCCCTGCGCTCCACTCGTGTCCTGCTGGGAGCGAACCTGGCCAGGGCCGGGCCRTTCTCCCACGGTGCCCATGGGTTTCCTCGCGATGGAAAGGCCCCAGAGCTCTCCGCAGCTGGAGGAGGGCTGGTGGGTCATCTGCCTCCCCCTCCGCTCGCCTCCTGGTTGCAATCCCCRGGAGAGAGCGCGGCGGAGGAGAGGAAACTTTACCTCCTGGGCAATTTGACAGCTGCGCGAGCCTGGAGATGAGCCTGCGAAGGGAAATTTCTTTTTGCTTTTCTTTGCTTTTTGCTCATGTGACCAAAAAGTTCTGGGTGTTTTTTTTCCTGCCTGCGGTCGATTGATCAGTTTGGTTTATAACGCTGAAACGCTGTGTGCCCTTGTCCCCCAGGACGTCCCCGTGGAGGAGCGCAGACCTCCTGGGTTGATGCATTGCAGGCGCTCTCTGCTCGAGATAAGATTTTAGGAGCAAAGGGGTCACGCCTTAAAAATACTTGGACTATTTTTTTTTCTTCAGCTGAGCTGAAGCTGGGTTGGGGTTATTTATTAACTCCAGAAGTAATAAGCAGTGAGCGAAGCATGCTCCGTTGGTAACCCCAGGGACCTGCCTTGGCCCTTGAACTTTTCAAGGCTTGGAGGGCTTCCAAATCCAGGTTTTCCGAGGGTGGTCCCCAGCGAGCTGACTTCAAATCCTACGATGTGCCTCRGCCTCTTGAAAGTGAGCCAAAGATTTAACCCTCCTCCCTGCGCAGGGGAAGGAGGCGAGCGCAGGGCACTCTGCCCTGGCGTCGGCTCTCCCCTCGCCCACGGGTGGGTTTGATTTGGTGGCCAGATCTGCTCACTGCTTGCATATGATGAATTCAGGGGTTTCCAACCGTGTCCTTCACGGCACTGCCGTTTCCAGCCTCTGACGRGCTATAAGTTCAGTGCTGCCTGCTGGGAGCAAGAAATCCGAGTTTCTGAACTGCTTCACCCATCTTGCTCTTTCTCCTGGGGTTTTAGCTAGTCCTCACTTTTGCTCCCTAACCTGGGTGCCTTCTCCCTCTCCAGTACCTGCTGAAAGCCAGCGAGAGTCAAATGAAGCAAGGGCCAGATTTCCTGCAGAGCCTCATCAAGTTTTTCCACGCTCAGCACAAGTAGGTGCCGCTTGCTGGTGAGCTGAGGTGGGCCGACTCGGCCCCGGGGCCGCGCGGCACCGCCGGCAGCTCTCACGGGCGGGTGGAGATGGACCTGGGCTGGGGGCACCTTCCTCCTTCTGTCCTTCTCTTTCGAGCTGTTGGTGTTCAGGCTGCACAGCCTGGGATGGTGCTGGGCTGGAGCTCAGCGATGCACATGAGCATCCGGTTCTATCCGGGAAGTGGGAACGTGCTTTGTTGACTTGAGGAGCTATAAACGTGCCCGCTGGGGCTGTGGGGAAGGGGATTGGCCTGCGATATATATCCAGTGATTTGGTTTCTTGACATATTTCCAGGGATGAGATAAGCTGAGCAGCTCCTCTGTTAGCTGTGGAGTTCTTAACAAGCGTGTTTTGAATGAGAATTAACGTCCCTGCTCCTTTCCTATTGCACCAAGGAGGCTTGCCTAGCCAGCCTCRTCCAGCGTGTGGGTGTTGGGTCATTTCTTCTGTTTCACAAGTGGGGAAACCAGGGCAAGGAGGAAGCAGTTGCGTTGGCCAAGAGCATGTCCTTGGTTGGGGTCAGGCCACAAGGACCCCAGGGATCCGGCCTCTAGCAAGGTTGGCTCCTAACAAGATGAGAGATGAGCTTGTACTGAACACAAGGCCACTCCTGTGTCCCAAATACCCCAAACATTTGGGGTGTCCTGACCCCTTGGGCTGGACTCAGCCTTCAGCAGCATCTCTCTAGGTCCCGCTAGCAGGGGAGCCACAGAGCAAGAGCAGCTTTCTAGGAGGTTGCTCATGTCTCCTGTCACATTTTCTCTAAATAAGCTCTCTTTCTCTATCCTCCCCATTTGCATCTCTCCTTAATTGAATTAAATAAATGCCCAGTTTCTTCCAAGATGGCTGGAAGGCTGCCCAGAACCTCTACCCCTTCATCGAGAAGCTCGCTGTGTCCCTCCACGCGGTAAGTCCCCCATCCTCCTGTCCAACACTGCTCGGACACAACCACTAAGATGGCATGTGTCCCTCTTGCACCCTGTCCCTTGGCCCCCTGTGCCAGCCCGTGGCGCTGAGAATGCATACATTCAACACAGCAGTGACAGCAGCTGCTTCTCTTTCCAGCTCCACCAAGCTC
This sequence comes from Apteryx rowi, assembly GCF_003343035.1. NCBI lineage: Eukaryota > Metazoa > Chordata > Aves > Apterygiformes > Apterygidae > Apteryx > Apteryx rowi. Next base: position 277,132 of record NW_020450683.1, on the reverse strand, counting down.
AGGAGGAGGAGGTGAAACAGCTCACACAGACACGCGATTCCCTCCGGAGCATCCTGCAGCTGGAGAGCAAAGAGGTGAGACCCAGCGATGACGTAGGACCGGCCCAAGCAGACCTGGGAAGGAGGGTCGAGGGGTAMGGGGAGGTAAGGAGAAGTGTGCAGAGGGTTTAGCCTGGGGACAAGGAGCAGCAGGGAAAGGGAAGCTGGGAATCAAGGGGGACATCCGCAGGAGCTGGCAGAGCAGGAGGCCTGGGGGACGCTGGAAGTGGAGCCAGGGGCTGCAGGAGCCGTCCTGTCCTGACAGGCACGTTGCCCGCGTACAGGCAGTGTCCTCCAGGACTAGGTCACCCTGGAATGGACACCACAACCGTTTCTCTCACTTCTTTTAATGCTTTTTTTCCCGGTGAGCTCAGGAAAACCTGAGCAGGAAGAATTCTGGCAGCGGCTACAGCATCCACCAGCACCAAGGGAACAAGCAGTACGGGACGGAGAAGTCGGGATTTCTGTACAAGAAGAGTGATGGGTGAGGACGAGTATGACTTACCCTGAGACCCTCCCTGACACCGTCCTAGCATTGCTGTGGGCTAAGAGAGAGCTCTGCTCAGGGGAGACTACAGAGCAACTAGAGTTGGGAGATCCTGAGGCAGAAATGTTTGGGTGAGACTTTTAGTCTTTATTGTACAGGTCTTCAGTTGAATTTGGTCCTGTCTGGTGTTAAACACATACAAACTCCTGGGCAATGCAATTTTGCCTAGCCTGGAAGAGACCTGAGAACTTAGATGAGGGGAGCTGGTGGTCAGGGGTTTGTCTCAAACTGCAGCTGGGGTAGGAGGATGGTTTGGAGGTGGTACTGAGGGGCCCCAAGGAGATGGTTGGTGTCATCAACCTATTTCTTATGAAAAGACCCTCAACAGAGGGGCAGGAGCCTGATGCAGCAGGGCTTGACATGATGTTCTCCTCCTGTGTGGCTAGCAGGACATGAAGCCTGGTGCTGTATGTACGCTTCTTGGACATGGGTCTCCAGGAATAGCAACCCAGTGTCAGGCTTGCTTGGAAGAGCTGTGCACTGTGAGGCTGATAGGAGAGGAAGAAATGCCTTGTTTCTTGGGTGTGGAGGGGAAAAGGATGCCAGAGGGAGGTGTTAGGATGAAGAATAAAGCCCTCGGAGTCCAAAAGGTCTTCACCTTCTCAAAGCACCTCTGGGAAATGGCCCCAGGCTTTGAGCGTGCGGTTACGTGCTCTGCTGAAGCCAGACTACCAGTTTCGTGACACTGTTTTGGCAGTGAGTGAAGCYAGCGTGACCCAAAGACAACAAGCCCAGCAGGACGTTTTGTGCTCTGCGAGTTATAGGGAGCATCCAGAGAGCAATCAGCCTCTGCTGAGGACTTCTGTGCGCTGCAGGAGTGTCGGTGGTTTGGGAGGATGGAGGGACGTGGGTGATTAGGACTGTGCACTGATTCCTCACTCCTCTTCCTTCTCTGGCTCAGGATTCGGAAAGTGTGGCAGAAGAGGAAGTGTGGCGTGAAGTATGGGTGTCTCACCATCTCCCACAGCACGGTAAGCAATGGGAGACTTCAGCCATGAGGTTGTCCTCAAAGAGAAATCTGCTGTCAGACACTGCTTGCGTGCAGACCCTAGTCTGGTGCACAGGGTGCATGCTTGCACGCTGCACGTGCCAGACTTGAGAACCTGGTTTGCACAGTCTCTCCTGCTGGATACCGGAGAGGTTTATGCAGGCCGTGGCCAAAGTCTTTTCAAACCTTCCCAGCACTCGGTTTCTCATGTGTCCTTTGGGAATGTGACCCAGGGGCCTCCACTCCTTCCCATCTTCCAGAGGGTCTTCTCTTTAACCTGAAAGTCCCATCTGCACCCTGTGGGTCTCAGCAGGAAAACAAGGCACCAGACTGTGACTTCCAAGTACTACAAGACCAGAYTGGGTAGACTTTTTCCTGTAGGGCCCACCTGATCCTTGAATACATCCTTTGAGTGTTGCTGTTGGTTTGATATCGGGTTTAGTTTTGCCCATACTGGCCTGAAATCTYGCCTTGAGAAACAGGGGGTCAACAGTGCCTGAGCGCGGGACTGGAAACGCCACATGGGGAGCTCGCGTCTCTCATCCCCCGTGTTTGCTGTGTGTCAATGTGAGAGGGTGGCGGGTGAGAGGTGTTTTTGGTAAGGGCGGTGAGATGGGCGTTGAGGTTCCAGACTAGGCCAAAGGGGACGAGGCGATTTTGGAGGGAGCTGCTGCCCTCTGGGGGTGGAGGGCCCAAACCGCAGCGAGGAAGGAGGACGAGAGACGTTTCCCGTTCGATCCTCCTGCAAAGGGAGGGCGCAGAGGGTCCAAGACCATCTGACTCGCAGTTATCCCAAAGGGAGTTGGAGACAGAGGGACCACCTGGCGCTGGTTGCCCTCCTGCTGGAGGGGTGGCTGCTGTAGGAGTTACGTGGTTGGCGATGCACATCAACAGGCGTATCGAAACAGCAGTGACTCGCACCGCTTTCCAGCTYCCTTCTCATCCCAGTCCTTTAACCTCCCTCTGTCCTTGCTCCTTGCAGATAAACCGTCCCCCCGTCAAACTGAACCTCCTGACCTGCCAAGTGCGGCCTCATGCTGACGAGAAGAAGTGCTTTGACCTGGTGACCCGTGAGTGACGGGGAGGGAGACGCCGGCGGGGCGCGTGCCGCTCGGTCCTGCCTCTCGCCGAGCTGTTGGGCGTCCGGCCGGGAGTTACTCCGGGGCAGCTCCCCGGATTGCTGATCCGGAGGCGGCGAGGGGTGGGTGTGTTTGATCTGGAGGCGGCTGGGCTGGAGATGTAAACTCCCTTTGCAAAGGAAGTTTCTCAAAACTAGCCCGAGCGGGTTTTCCCAGCTCCCGATGGCCCTCTGCCAGCTCTGCCAAGGTACCTGGGCACGCTTTGCCCTTGTAATCTGGCTCTGGGCGTCTCCCTGGCTGCTTTTCGGGAGGAAGGACAAATCCCTGCGAGGAGTAAGGTGAGATCTATCAAGGTCAAGACACTTGTGACCYGAAAGAAAGTGCAGGGCAAGGATCTCGTGATGAGAGTGGCATGCAGTGATTTTTTTTTCTTTTTTTTTAATGCAGCTCTTCGGAGTAGTTTCAGCCCCTCCCTATCTTGGGCTATCCCGAATCTCCCCCTCACCTTTTTTCTCCCCTCCTCCTCCCTGCAGACAACAGGACGTATCACTTCCAAGCGGAGGATGAACAGGAGTGCGTCGTGTAAGTGGCACGGCCCGTCCCCATCCCACGAGGTGGGGGCCCGCGGCCACCTGGGATGCGGGAGATGCAGATCCTGCTCCGGGCTCTGCCCACCGGCTGGGCAAATCTCATCCCTTCTCCATCCGGCGTGACCCCCCCGCTCCGGCTGGGGCGGTCGCGAGCCTCCTGACCTCTGCTCCCTCCTGCCCAGCTGGGTCTCGGTGCTGCAGAACAGCAAGGACGAGGCGCTGAGCAACGCCTTCAAGGGCGAGCCCAACGGCGGCG
>NW_020450683.1:266821-273424 GCF_003343035.1 Apteryx rowi | reverse complement strand
AGGGGGGACGCGAAGGAGTTCCAGCCCGGCTGGCACTGTGGACCCGGTGCTCAGACAGGGCTGCTGCAAAATCCCCCCCTCCGGGGACGATGTGCACTCAGAGCATCCCCTGCCCCGTGGCTTTGCCTCTTGGCTTTCCCCGGCGGGCGCAGGGTTGGGGGCATGGCGGCGGGAGGCGGCGCGGGGCCGGGAGGCGGCGCTGAGCCCTCGCGCGGCTTCCCGCAGACCCCACGTGGCTCTCCACCAACCTGGGCATCCTGACGTGCATCGAGTGCTCCGGCATCCACCGCGAGCTGGGCGTGCATTACTCCCGCATCCAGTCCCTCACCCTGGACGTCCTCAGCACCTCCGAGCTGCTGGTAAGCGGCTCCCCGAGCCCGGGGGGGGTCTCGCGGCCGTGGGGAATCGCCCTCTGCTCTTGGGGTCACTGCTCTGCTCTTGGGGTCTCTGTGGCTGCAAAACCTCCCGGGATGCAGGTTTCAACCCTCTTCCCTCGGCTCTGCCCCAGGGCTTGGATCCCTTCGGTGCTCAATCTTTCCCCAGCGTCTTGCCTCGGTTTCCCTCCTGCCGTAGCAGCCTGCGGAGTAGGAATGCAGGCGGGAGCTCTGGGAAGCGATTTGCTAAAGGGGGGGATGTCGGTACCCCTGTTACCATGAACTTCCCCCGCTATGGAAGCGGCTCCTCCCTGGGGAGGGTGATATCCTTCTGGGAAGGCGCCAGTGACTGCGGGCTGGTGCAGGGAAAGCCGCCCGCGAACGGATGCGCCCTCTGCTTTTCCTCGCCCTCGGGGCCGCGAGACGAGGAATCGCGGATGGCCGTGCCAGGTCCCACCCAGCCGGGCCGCGTCCCGGGCTCGGCAGCTCCTCTCCGCTTACCGGCCCCTTTCTCACCCCAGCTGGCCGTCAGCATCGGAAACAGCCGCTTCAACGAGATCATGGAGGCCACGCTGCCCGCGCACGACAGCCCCAAGCCGTCGGCCGGCAGCGACATGTGAGTTGGCCGCGGGGGGCCCGGAGGTGGGAGAAGGGCGGCTTCTCGCGTGGTTTTGCACTTGGAGCCTAAATAACCCTCCCGACAGCCGCCGCCGCCGCCGCCGCCTCCTCCTCCTCCTCCTCCTCCTCCTCCTCGTGTGCTGGGCTGCAGGAGGAGGTGATGAGCGGTGCCTCTTCTCGTCCCCGTGCCGCTTCCCATTGACTCTGAATAGCCCAGCGAGGGGACGTGGGGGGGATCCTGGCTCTTGGTGGGGAGCTGCACCTTTTCCGGCGGTTTCCGTCTGATCCCGAGTCTCGGGGAGGAGTCGGAGCAGGCGATAGCCCCCGTTATCATGGGGGGGGGGAAAAGGCTGGCTGGGCCCCGGCACCCCCCGCTTTGCTCTGCCCCCCGGGTGAGCCGACGCCGTCGCCCCGCTTCCCGCAGGAGCGCCCGGAAGGAGTACATCGTGGCCAAGTACATGGAGCGGCGATACGTGCAGAAAGGCGGCCGGGACGATCCGCACCGCCTCTGGGAAGCCATTCGCGCCCGGGACCTGCTGGCCCTGCTCCAAGCCTTTGCGGAAGGGCACGATTTGGCCAAGCCCCTGGCCAGCCCCGAGGGCCAGGTGAGCCCTGCGCGGGCTGGGGGCGTCCTGCCTGCTCCTGCCGGCAAAATAGGTCGATTTTGCCCCACCCCCACCCCCCGGCGCACGGGGCTTTCCCAGCCTCTAGGCGGAAAATCTCCCCTTCTTTGCTTGGGGTGGTGAGTGTCCTCGGGGCTGAGCCGCGGCTCTCGTCTCGCGGCAGGAGCAGGGCGAGCTGGCGCTGCACATGGCCGTGCGCTACGTGGACCGGGCTTCCCTCCCGCTGGTGGACTTCATCATCCAGAACGGGTGCGTGGGAGCGGGGCGGCGCGGGGTGGGGTGGGGGGACACCCCCGGCTCTGCCCACCAGGTGCTCTCCGACTGCTCCTGGCCTCGAATTATTTTTTCCTCCCGGCGGCTCCGCGCAGGGGGACCCTGGACCGAGTGACCCAGGATGGAAACACGGCTTTGCACTACGGCGCACTCTACAACCAGCCCAACTGCCTCAAGCTGCTGCTGAAAGGCAAAGCTGCCTTCACCGCGGGTACGGGCGCCGCGGGGTGGCTGCAGCGCTCGGGAGACGGGCTTTGGGCCCGGGGGGGGAATCTCCCATGGGAGGAAGGGGGCCAGATCTCCGAGGCTGGTAACCCAAATCCATCCCTCCCTCGCGCAGTGAACGCCGCGGGCGAGACGGCCTTGGACGTGGCGAGGAGGCTCAAACACGCCGAGTGCGAAGAGCTGGTAGGTGGCCCAGGGGACCCGCTCCAGGCCGGGAGCTGGGGCCGAAGCGCTGGCGAGGGGGGCGCTGGGGAAGGAAGGGGCTGGCGCCGGCGGGTGGGAGCACCCGGCACGTGCCGCTGAGCCCCCGCCGGCCCGGCCCGCGCCGCAGCTGGAGCAGGCGCAGGTGGGGAAGCTCTCCCTGCAGGTGCACGTGGACTACGACTGGGAGCCCCCCCAGGAATACACCTACGACAGCGAGGACGAGCTGGAGGAAAAGGTACCGCGGGGCCCAGGGATGCGCAGGAGGCTGGAGGGAAGCAGAGGGGGAGCGCGGACACCCTGGCGGGTGCCGGCAGCGGGGGCAGCGCTGGAGCCGGGTGTCTGCCCCCCCCCCCCCAGGTGAGCCCCCTGCAGCGCTCCTTCAAAAGCCCGTCGCCCCTGGCCGCGAGCCCCCCGGCCGCCTGCCCCCAGAACCGCTGGAGCTGCATGGGCATGGACATCACCAACAAGACCTACGAGAGCATCCTGGTGCCGTCGCGGCCCGCGCCCCGGCGCTCGCACAGCGAGGAGATCCCCCCGCCGCTGCCCCTCAAGAACCCCGCGCGGGGCGGCCCCCGGCCCAAAGCCGGCCACAGCCCCACGGGTGAGTTGGGTCCCGGCTCGGGGAGGGGGCGTTCGCCCGGCACAGGGTGCTCCAGACCCCCTTGGCTCTGGGGATTTGGGGTTGGAGGGATGCAGGGAGGAGCAGAGATGCTCCGGAGCTGGAGGATGGTTTTTGCTCCTGCATCGCCCTAATGCAAACTGGCATTTTTTTGACCACCGTCCCCCTCGCCTCTTCCCACCCGTCTCCACGCTCTCCCTTCCCCAGAGCGCCCCGAGCTTCCCCGGCAAGCCTCGGAGCCGCAGTTCCCCGGCCCGGCGGAGGCCCCGGCGCCCCGCAGCCTCTCCTCCTCCAGCGCCCCGGGCACCCTGGACAGCACGGCCAGCCACCCGGCCGCCACGTCCCGCAGCCCCACGGAGACCCGGAGGACAGTGTACTGGGAGACCCGCTCGGAGACGGAGAGCAGTGCCGCGCGGAGGGCGCCGGAGCTCAGCCAGGCTCCTGGGCAGCCGCCGGCCGGCTCGGCCCCCGACGGGGTGCAAATGACCCCCGTCAAGTTCAGGTGAGGACCCGGAGCCCAGCCAGGTGCTGGGGGGATGCACCGGGCGGGGGGGGGGTGGTTGCATGGTGGTGGCTCCCTATGCACGGGGTTGGCAATTCGGCTTTGAACCCTGCCGGCTCCCCACAGGGCACGAGGAACCCCAGATCGTCCCCGGCGGTCACGGAGCAAAGGGGTCCCCAACCTGGAGTCCCGATGGTGGCCCTGGGGTGCGGGAGTGGGCAAGGCGCAGCCTTGAGGGTGCTGGGTTGTCCCTGGAGACTAGGATCATTTGGGGGGATACACCAGGATTGGGACCCCCGGAAAGTTATCGAATTTAATTTTTCCTCCCTTTTTGGAAATTCCGTATGGATTGGCTAATTTGAGGGAGGACAGGGCTGGTGGGGGCTAGGAAAGGGGACAGCCTGGGGCAGCCCATGGGGGGACCTTCTTCATCGACGACTTCTGGGTGCTGCGGTTGGGAGCGAGGGCCTGGTCCCTTGGGTCCCATCAGGGTCCCCGACCGCGCGGAGCAGGACGGGTGGTTTTACCGGGGTTTTTATGCCGTCTCTGCTGGTCCCCGGCAGCTCGGAGAGCACCCGCTCGTACCGGCGCATCAGCGGCATGGTGGGCAAATCCGGCTCGGCCGTCTCCCCCCAGAGCCCCGGCTGCCCCGAGGACCCCGCTCCGAGCAAGGCGCCCCCCGTGCCCATGCCCAGGCGGTTCGCTCCAGTAGGTGTCACGACTTGGGGGGGCCTCAGAGGGGCTGCGAGGTGGCTGGGGTGAGCAGAGGACCCTCCACCTCCCCAAGCGTCCGGGCAGCCTTTGTCCCTGGATGGAGGTGTCGGGGGGTGTCACATCCCTGCCGGCCATGGGAGGGTGGGATGGGGTGGCCACGGCGGCGCGTCCCTCACCCTCCTCGCTGATCCCTGTGCTCGGGCAGGCCAAGGGGCGGCAGAAGCGGGTGAAGGCGGTGGCTGACTGCAAGGGGGACAAGGCGCGGGAGCTGACCTTCTCCAAGGGCGAGGTGATCGTGGTGACGCGGGAGGAGGACGAGCAGAGCTGGGTGAGCATGCCCCCCAATTCCTCCCCTGTCCTCCCCCCCGGCTCCTCCATGACGGGACCCCCGCCTCCCCCTGACACCCCTCTCCCCATCCCCAGGTCGGCTTCATCGAGGGCGACGGCTCCCGCACCGGTGTCTTTCCAGCCAGCTTCGTCCACCTCCTGCAAGACTGACTGGGCTGCTTGTTGCCCGTTTCCCCCTGTCCCCGTCCCCTCGGTGCGAGCTCGGAGCCGGCGAGGGGTCGGGGCGGACCTGCCCCCGGAGAGCTCGGCAGAGCCGGGGCACGAGGGACAGGCGCCCTCATCCGTCCCCCGTCCTGTCTTCCACGCGGTGGAGACTGGAAGCTGGAGCCGGACGCTCTCCGTCTCCTCTCGGCCGTCAGCCATTTCCACCCGACCTCGGGATCCTGCTGCCCAGCCCGAGACCTTGGGGCTGCCCGACCCAGCTGGGTGCTGCCCTCGGACAGGGCTCGGAAAGATCCTCCATGGATGGCGGCCCTGGAGGGCTGAAGAGCTGCCGCTCGCTCTGCACTTAGCACAGAGAATGGACACGCTCGCTACACATGTGGGATAAGGAGGTTTCAGTGCTGGCCAGGGAGCCCTCTGTTTTCCCAGCTCCAGCTGCTCCCCCAGAGCCCTGGGAGGAGAGAGGGGCTGGGGGATGAGTCTCCCTGGTTTTGCAGACATTGAAGGTTTCAGGTGCGGTGAGGTCTCTGCACCACCCCGTGAGGAGGGGGCTAGCTGCAAACACCCTGCACCCCCCGAAACCCCATCCCACAGGGTGGTGAGCGGCAGCAGGGCCCAGGGCAAGGTTTGCTCTAGGAAAACCGGGAGCGGGGCCAGGCTGAAGGGTCTGGGCCCGTGTTGCACCTGGGGTTACGGTTTGCAACCCGCTCCCGAATTTGCCCCCTGCCCCAGCCATCGCCTCCTCATCCTTTAATCACTTCTTGCTCCCTGGCCTTCCCCTTGGGATGGCTAGGGACTAGGAAAGGGTTTTTATTAATTTTATTTGGGGGGGGGGTTGCTTAAACCCCCCCCCCCAAAACTCCTAATGCAGTGTCGCTCAATGGTTTGGGGCAAGGCGGTTTGGCCCAGCTTCGAACCAAGCGAGCGCCACGGGCATTGGGGGGGTCACTGCTGGGCCACCCCTGGGCCTGCGTCCCTCGAGCAGGGGCCGATGCTGGATCACTGCCCCCGGCCCAGAGGCGCGGTGAGATTCGGGGCCTGGCGCAGGGGCGGACCCCCAGCCCCGTGCGTGGGCAGAACCCGCTTGGGGGTCTCCCCAGGGCCTTTTTTGGGACCAATCTTCCCCTGTGCCGGTGGCCCCCGGCAGCCGCCTGCCCTTGCGCCACGCTGTGATTTATCCTCCTCCGTGTCCCGTTTGCGTGTCAAACGGCTCATCTCAAAAAAAGGTCTTTTTCTTCTTTTTTTTTTTTAAAAAAAAACTATTTCTTCTCTCTGATTTCTAATAAAGCCATCGGTTTTGTAAGAGCCTGGGCCCTTTCCCGCGGTCCCTGTCCCCTGCCAGGCCGCCGGAGGCTGGCGGGTGCCAGGGTCCCTCCGTGCCCATGGGGCCCACGGCGTCGGCTGCAGGAGCAAAAGGCTGTCTGGGGCTGGTTTGGGGCTGCCGTTGCAGCGCCGGCCGGCGCGTCGCAATAAGCCGCGGCTGGCAGCACCTTCGCCTTATCTTCGCCTGCAGCCGCTCGCCTCTGGGGCTGGTTATCCCGCCTGGGAGCGGGCGACGCGGCCGGGGGCTGCCCGCCAGCACCCGCTTTCCTCGGTGGCCCCAGGGTCACCTCCAGCTCGGCACCGTGCCGTCGGCATCCTCCGTGCGTGCCGGGATGGGGGCCGGGGCTGGCTAAGAGGGGGTCCAGCCGCAGCCCGCTCCCAGGGAGCTGCAAACCCCTCTGCGCGGAGCAGCGGGACGGGGCCAGGCGTAAACTCAGCCGCTGGCGGCCCCGGTGCGTCCCGCCGCCCGCCTCCCCCCGGCTCCCTGCAATCTTTGTCCTGCTCGGCGCCCTCGGCTATATTTAGCCCTCCCCCGTGCTATTTCGCCCGCCTGGCAGGAGTTTATAACTGGCCGGGCCAGCCCCACCTCCTTTCTGCTTTCTCCGACTCGCTTTCCTT